>NC_046295.1:20806901-21126901 GCF_004115265.2 Rhinolophus ferrumequinum | reverse complement strand
AATCCTGTGTTCTGTTCAGGACACCATTCTGCCTAAGGCATAAGTCTTGGAGTCACCAGCTATTTTGGGGTCTTTTTTATTTTGACTAGGTTATTTAAGAAAGTTTTGATAACTTATTTTAACTTTTCTCCCCACGTTTGACGGTGTAGAGGGCACTGGGGATTCTCTGGGAACAAAACCCCAAATTATACCGCTATGGCTATGGGAAATGTGTCTTCGAAAAATACTGTCTTAAATAAAGGTGACATCTCCAAGAATGCGACGACGGCATTACTGAAGTAAAGACTGTATGAGTGCTGACGTCATTTGGAAGTCCCGAGCAGAGGTCATTTGGAAGGCCTCTCGGAGACGGTCAGTCTCATGTGATATGGGCATGAAATGATCCAAGGGTCAGTTGAAATGAGGCAGGAGGTTCTTTTCCAAGCTTTCCCTTTGAGCTTCTGAGATCACTGAAGTTCTCTGCTAGTCTCCCACAAATGCTCTAGGACCTCTCCTTTCTTCTTGTCCTTCCCTCAACCCTGTTAACTGTGGCCATTCTATAGAGTAATCCTTACCTCACCCATGCTTTGCCTCTGTCATCTTTCCCAGGGAATATTTGTTTTTACCATATCCAGGATGATCACTCCTGGATAAATGAAGTAAAAATACCACTGCATTGGGCTTCAGAAAACCTAGTCCATTCTCTGGGTGACCATGTCTGAGCCACCTCACTTCGCTAAGGCTTGCTTTCTTCATCTATAAACAGACAAACTGAGATCAGATGGTCTTAGTGAGTTCTTCAGAAGGAAAGTGAAGCACCTCAACTTCCATTTTGTAACTTCAGTGATAATTTCTGAATTTATAGACTCACTTCTGACTGTCACCCAAGCTCTGGTCGACATTTCGGTTGATTAAGGAACAGGCATTTTCTCTTACGTGTCATCCAGCTCTAAAGTGCAAAATGTCCATCCACCATTGAAATTATTATCTTTCCTGCCAAACAAGAACTCTTTACTTCACTCTGTGTTTTCCAAAACTGGTATCCCCAGGTACCCGGCATAAATCCTTATGGTTTTCTTGACGCATCTTTTTCCTTTATCACCTACATCCTATCAGTTACCTGGTCTGCCATATTTTTCTTTTAAAATATGTCATGTGTTTGTGTTTATTTCTTCCTGTCTACTCTGTGTGTGTATGTGTGTATAAAAATATATACAACACAAAATTGCCATTTTAACCCTTATTTAAGGTACAATTCACTGGCATTCAGTACATCCACACTGTGTACAACCCTCAGTGCCATCCATCTCCAGAACTTTTCCATCATCCCAAACTGAAACTCTGTATTCATTAAACAGTATCTTTATGTATACCTTTAAATGGCATGTTAGAGCATCTTAGAATGTCAGTTAAACAGATTCTTCAAGGTCATGTACCACAACCCTTTATTTAGCAGGTGACACAAGGCAACCACAGCCCAGATGGCTTAAACCATGTACACACCAGACCTTCATTCTATTACCTGTGGATTGCAGTGCTCCTCTCCTAATTGGTTTCCTTGTCTCTGGCAACTCCAACTTCCCGTCACATATATTACTTCAAACTGAGCCTACTTGTTACACTCTTTTTTCCTTCATGCCGTGCTCAGAAACCGGAAGCTTCATAGTCACATCTCACCCATACACCTCGTCTGATTTTCTATAGGTTTTGTTGCATATGCTCTCCTCTGCCAGGCTAGTGGTCCTTCTGCCCTTCCTCCCACACACATGCACAAACACGTTCACTTTTTTTTTTGGTGGTTATAACATGTTTATTTTCTGTACTTCTAAGACTTAGACAAGTTCAGGAACTTGCCTGGGATTACAGAGCTAGGGTTCAGATGCTGTGCCAAAGGGCCCCAGTTAGGCTGCTACCTCATCTGATGCCATGAGGTTGTCACTAACATCGGCAGTACAGGGCCACCTTGGCCAGCCTTGCTCTAGCTCCAGATGGTCAGTCCTGCTCTGGGCACTGCCCCTTCTCTCTCTGCTGCCTTTGTAACAATAACTGCCAGCATTATTGACCCATGGGCCTGGGTCTGGGCTAACCCTTTTCGTAAAATACTTCACTGAATTCCCATGTGTATCTCTGTTTTACAAATCTAACAACTAAGTATTAGACTAGTGATTTTCAGGCTCGGCTACGCATTAAAATCACCTGGGGTGCTCTTAAAAATGACGGATGTTCAGGCTTCACCCCTTGAGCTTTTGATTCCATTGGTCTGGGTTGAGACCAGGAAGTATAACTTGCGCAAGGCCACATAGCCAGTAAATGGTGGAACCTGCACTCAAACCCGGATCACTATGTAAGCTCTTTATCCAGGGTTCTCAGTCCTAGTTGTGGACCAGTGTCACCTGTGAACCTGTAAATATTGCGTATATGGGGAGGTTGGACGGGGATGGGGTACGAGATCCCTATAATATTAAGGAAACAAGCAAATAAACAAAATATACCTCCTTAGATGACTCTACTGGTCAGCTGGAATTGAGAACTTGGCCTTTGCCATAAACGCAACATTATATCTCTTTGGATCTGATGCAACAAGTCGTGACTTCCTCGTCCATTAGGAAAAAGGCATTTGTGGGCCGGATGGCACGTTGGAAAGTGTTGGGAAAAGATGGAATAACAGTAACAGCATTGTATTGTTGAATATTAAGGAATGAAAATGGGACATGTAATTTTTTTAAGTAACTTACATTTGCAAGCCATTATTTAAAATAAACTCCCATTAAACCATATCTCTGGAAGCCTAATTTGGCAAAATGCAATTCTGATCATTTAATAGGAACTCCACATCTGGAAGTAAGTATCTGTAGTGAAAGGAAATAAGCCTATGACCTAAAAGGTTTTAGTGTAACGATCTATGAGTGCTCGGAAGGCAAGAACTGACAGGGACGTCCAGTGTGCAGCTACTTATTTGAACCTGTACAGAGGCAAGTGTGTTGTCGCTGCATGTCATGGGTACCACTTGGTCATTAACATCATTAAGCCGATGCCTTGGAGTACAGACATTATCCTATTTTGGCTTCAGATTCAATTTTAGTTTTTGAGGAATGGTGGGAAGGGAGCATAGATGGACTTTGCTGTAAGAAAGAGGCCGTACAGTATGATGTCTCCAAGGGACCCTGTAAAACCTGCAGTTATCTAATTTGTTGAGCTGAGTTAAGTGGTAGTCATCCTAATGCTTGACATTTACAGATCCTTCCCATAGTCCTAGACATTCAACTTAAGCACACATTTGACACTGAAGAAGTGCTGTTCTATGTAATGTGCTCAAAATTTGCCAGTGGGTGTGGTGGGTTTTTCCTTAAAGTAAACAAATAGCCTGAGATTTACAAAAGTCATTATAGAATACAGGGAAATGAATTCACTAGAGAAATGAAGCACAAGCATTAGAAATGGTACTTCAGTCTTTAAAATGAGAAGCAGAATGACAGGGTTTGTTGTGGAGACAGATGCCTCTTTCAGCAGTGACAGCAAGGGCATCAGCCAACATAGGGAGGCTTATTGAGGACAAGCTGAATGACTAAACAAACATACCACAGCCACAGCATCAAAAACTATAGGGAAGGCAGTGTCCATACACAATCGCACCGATATTTCATTTAGTTAATTACACTGCTCTCTTCACGTAGAGAAAAGTCATGACGAGAAGCAATGCTGTTCTTGCCTTTCCTTTTGCCATCGTTGGGAGCACCTGGTTTTCACTTGGGGTGCATTCTGTCTGTGTTTATTGTCTGGTTAAATGAGATATTACAATATTGCTGATTATAAATATCAGACTTAAAGCTGGCCTGCACGTGTAACTCCATATATGGAATCTGTCCTAGTTCAGTGATGAAAATAAAAACGTACAGTAGGGAAACAGGTCACAATTGAATTGTTAGAACGGAGCTCTCCATATATATTATACATTCAGATCAAGTTTTCTAGGATAAGCTTCAACAATACAGTGTTTAATAAGATTAATGAGACCATTGTAGAATATAAGACCAGAGACTCAAAATGTAAAAGTGCCTTTGAAAACAATGCATTGACTGAGGAAGGTATTGCAGGAAAGGAAGAAGGTCTGTGCTCACTAGTGAGACTCTTATAACAATAAGAACAAGCAAATATTTGAAATCAGCTCTCAATGAGATGGTTAAAAATAAATATAATTTAAAAACAAAGTAGTGACTGTTTAAAAAATGGACTATAGTTTAAAGAATGCATTGCTTATTAACATCTTACTTGACTGATATTTTTTCCCATTGAGGGGAAAAGCATGTAATCATCTCTTATAAAAATTTAAGATGTATTTCAATTTTATCCAGGCTGTTAAGTTTCAACTTGTCATGTGGACCCTCTGCAGGTTATTAAGGTGTGTTTACTTGAGCCTTAGTTTCTCTGCCACCTAATAGTACACGATGCAGAGATGTTTGTTCACCATCGGGCCAGTTGCAGCTGGGAGATGGTGACAGCACAGTCTTCCTTTCCCTCCTTGGTGCCTCTTCTCTGCCTCTTCCCCTTCGGTGTCCTCCTCTCCTGCCACAATCATCACGGCCTTTGTCCCTACCAGCTCTTATATTGTGTAGAACATCGTTAAATTTTACAAAATGAGACTGTGAGGTAAGTAACTATTGTGCAATAGAAGACCAGTGACTCAAAATATGAAATACTTTTGAAAAAATGTATTTACTAAGAACTGCATTGCTTGAAGGAAGGAGGGCAGGGCCAGAAGAGGCACAGTTACCACATCGGTTACACATCGAGGGTGTAGGGCTTTCCTTTATAGAGAGAGAATTTTCATACACACACATACACACACACACACACACGCACACACGCACACAAAACCAGCAGGAGAGAAGCAGTACTTAGGAAAAAGAGACCTGGTGATACTCAGCAAGAGAGGGATGGTGGGTGTACCTGGTGCTAAATTAGCACATTATTAAAAGGTTGTTTGCAAAGTGTGATGAAACAATATGTTTGAAAAGGGTTGTTATATCTGTCTATTGAAATGCAGAGGATAAATTGTTCTGTTACAACTTCCACTCTTTTTCTCTAACTGTGATCCTGTAGTGCTGTCTTCCTAAGGAGGAGCCAATGTCGCCATCACAGCTCACATTTAAGCAGTGCCCTCTGTGGATGAGATGCAAAGGTCATTTTACAGAGTCCACCTCACAAACAGTCCCTCGAGAGACATAGCATTTCACTCCTTTAAAACAAGGAATCACAGGCACAGATTAGTTCATTTATTTGTCCAGCATCACGTAGCTAGGATTTACAGAGTCACAATTCAAACTGTCTAACTCCATGACCCGTGCCCTACACTCTGTCTCTCTCGGTCATATAATACTGATGTGGGAGAGGGTAGTGAGAGCATTTCCAAGACACCGCAAATCAAGTAAGTGGCACAGTGGCTCCCAAACCTGGCTGTACATCAGAATCACTAGGGACGTTTATTAAAAATAAAGATGTCCAAGGAATACCCTTAGAAAGTCTGATTAAGGAGGTCAGAACTATGCCCTGGGAACCATGTGCAGAATTGCTCCCGGGTGATTCCCACGTAGGCTGGCAACGTGGCCTTCAGGAACCACTGGATTCGATAGTACACGGACGCAAACGCACGTAAGCAGGAGGAGGTTGCATTCTCTACTAATACTGTATTCAAAAGGTATACAGGTATGGAGACATTAAGTGAATGCTGAAAACAGCCTCTGACATGATAGTGTATTAGGAGAGACAGGTTGGTGAACAGGTAGCCAGAGTGTACAGGTTAAGTGCTTTAATAGAGATAGGTGAGAGAATCATGCCAATATGGCACAGAGAGAGAAGGATGGCCTCTGTGTGGAAGTCAGCAAAGGCTTTGCAGAGGGGATAACATTTCATTGGAACTTGCATTATCTGTCTACCGGGAAGAAAGAGAAGGGATGCCTTCCAAGCAGAAGGCTGTGAGGTCAGAGTAGATATTTCAGCAGCAGCTTGGAGTTGTAGGGTGGTCGGCCTTGTGCCTTGTGGCAGGAAGTGAGAACTTGCCGTACTAGAAACCATTGGCATATTTAAATAGGCTGTGCAGGATAAGGGCTGCCTTTGAAAAAGATCACTGGGGCTGACTGCGTGGATGGTTTAAAGGCGGTGAGGTTGGAAGAGAGGCAAAGCAGTCATTAAGGCAACGTAGGCTAGGGCTCCGACTGAGGCAGGGTGGATGAGTGTGGAGAGAAAGGAAAGGGTTAAAGCAACACGTCGGAGGGAACCCATGCAGATAATTGAAACAAATTGAATAGGGTAGGAAGTGGAGAAAGTAGGAGGTGTCAAGGGATGAGACTGGGATTTCTAGATTGGTGCAATGAGCGTAGCCCAGGTTTCTGGAAGGAACATCTGTTGTTGTTGGAGATAGTCTAATCCTAGGTTTCTTGGTTTTGTTTTGTCTTTTTTCCTTTTTATTGGCAGAGGCCATTTTAAATAGAAAATGAATTCATGTAAGTTTGAAGACAAGTGAAAAAGTAATTTTATTATAGAAGTAATTATAGAAAGAGAAGTAGGATTCTTTATAATTTTGTTCATGCTGAATTGGGACTGTCGCAGCCTTGGGCCTTCAATATTCATCTTTGGAAAACACATGGAGATCTTTAAACAATTTTTAAAACATATTTTCTGATAGATTAATATTGAAAACCCAGGCTCCATTAGTCCCAGTGGTCAAACTTAAATCTCTTACCGTGCAAGTCTTTCTGTAGTTGCTTTCCAGTAATAAAGTGGGTGATGGAATTTTTAAGAAAACACTTTATGGCTCTGTATTAGATGAATTTTTCCACTGGGGTTTATATAATGACTTTGGAGAAAGCTAAAACAATGTATAAAATAAAACCCTGTGGAAGAAAAAATAATTATAAAGAATTCCCACCTGAAATGATGGAATGCCTATAGTTGTAGAATTCTGTATTTTGTTTCACTATCTATTTAATAACAAAAGGGCCCTTTTAGTAGCCAGAAGTCTCATTTTAAAGCACTTTTTTCCAGGGTTCTGAGAGTTCCACTAGTGCAGGAATTAACTTTTTCCAAAGATAGGGAGAGAAACATGCAAAAGAGGGCCATCCTTGGTCTAAGACTCACTCAGTGAACACAGACAGGGAGGATTTTTTTCTTCTTGGATGGAGAATTTCTGAAGGTAGGATTACCTAGTGGACAACTGGACCCCAAATCAAGAAATCCTGACATGTAAAACCTATGGCTCTGTGTTTTGAAATGCTAGAGAATTGTGCCACTTGCTGGCTGTGTCTTAGGCAACCAGCTTAAATTTTCTGAACCTCATCTTTCTCCTCTGTAAGACAAGGGTGGTAATACTTACCTAATGGAAGTATTGTTAAAACTATTAAATGAAATGTGGTAATATGTGTTCAAATTGCTTTGTAAATTGGAGAGGCTTTTGTGATTGTAATTATTACAGTTTTAGAGCTTTTTCAGTATAAAACCAAATTGTGTTTATGTTTTAAAATCCACAAGTGTTCCCCTAGATAGCTATCTCCATGATTATTTCATCTTCACCCATATAGCCAGCCGCTAACATTTTCCAGGCAGGTGATGTTCAATTTAGGGGATAATAAATGTAAGGAGACTCTAGGTTTCTGTTATTTGCATTTGCAAAGAAGTTATTTGCATTTTTTAATACAACTAGCAATCTCCAGCACTACAGTACAAAGAGCTGGTATACTGCCATGGAGTCTGGCTACTAATGTGACCCATAGCTTGTGCCATGATGTCCCACCTATGGAAAACTGACACTGAAAACTGTTCTCATGTTATGGGTGTTTTCCATATACCTGGATGAAAAAGGAAGCATTGGAGAGACACAGCAAGCCAGTTAGGAGTCCCAGAACGAAAAGGAGGGTGGAGTGGTGCTTTTCGCAGTCTCCTCATTAACTCCTGTTGGAGTGCCAGCATTCCAATGAAATTATTTAATTTAAAGTAGATCTTGTCTTGGGTGGTCAAATTGCTATGACCTATTTCTGACACTCTGCCTCAAATGGATTGCACCATAGGATTGTGAGTCTCTTATGTGTCCCCATGAGTATGGTGTGTGTGTAGTGTGTGTGTGTGTGTGTGTGTGTGTGTGTGTGTGTGTGTATTTATATGCATGTACTAGGAAGACTGAGAATCTGGAGACATAGATCCTACTCTGCTATCTGTCACTGAGGAACTATGGAACCTCGGGGGAAATCATCTCACCTGTCTGAATTTCATGCCTCTCACCTGGAAAATAAAGGGCAGGATAAGATGCTCTAACATTGTAGTCTTATAACCGACTAACTCCTGTTTGCTTCAGGAAACCTTGGACCATACGGTATTTTCATTCTAACTGCAGTGTTGAAAGGGCAAGCTTTTCTCAACCTGCTTTCTGTGCTCAGTGTTTAGGAGCCACGGACTATTTCCTAAGTCGGTGTTAGAGTCTTTCCTTCCCCTCCCAAGGCGGTAGAGGGTATACTGGGCCATATACACCTGATGCTACATGTCCACCTCGCCCACCTTAAAGCAGAACTGATTTTTCAAAGTTTTTCAGATTTGAAAGCATTAGCAATGCTTTCATCATGATGGAAGAAAGGTTCCCAAGTTGACTACAGAGAACAGAGTCAAAGAAATGGGAAATTAACTTTCTTCTGTTGCCTTCTGCCTTCTTCTAATCTCCCTATTCTGGTGAACCGCTTGAAAATCCACAGAAGAGTTTTCAAACCCTCTAGATGAGAATCCTCCCAAGGAAACAAATTGTATTCAACTTTTATGTGACCCGGACATCATGAATTAATAGGTACTGAACATATGCCATGTTACATAACCCTTGCACCAAATGGTAAATATAGTCATCCTGTGTGATTGCTGTGTGGGTAATACTTTAATCGTATAGATTTCATAGCTCAAGACAAAACCGCATACATGAAATCACAATTTTTTCCCCACTGAGATTGGGCTACTGAAGTTTAAAATTTGAATTTTACATTAGAAAATTAAAATATATATATATGTACATATACATATATGTATATCCTGCGTTCCTTTCTCCAAACTGAAATGTGATTCCTTCTTAATTGTTTCTTTGATCTCCAGTCAATCACAAAAGATTGTATCTTACTCTATCTCTAGAAACTCATGAAGTTTTTAGGTTCTTGAAGTTTAAAGGAGGCTAATGATCTGACCTTCAGACAGATCAAATAAAAGTATACAGTATTTTGAACCAGGCATTATAATGGAGAGAAGTATCTGAGTGGCACTCATTTATTTATGTACCAACTTTTAATAGGTATATTCTTTGTAGAAGGCACTGAACTAGGTGATGCAGAGCTGAATCAAGGCCTAGCCTACTCTTAACAAATTAACAATCTTATAGGGAAGTCAGGCTTGGACAAAAATGACCAAAATACAAAGTAAAAGTGTTGAGGCTATAGGAAGAATACAATTGAAGTAGGAAAAGTTTCTAAGATTTTAGAAGTTTTTGTTTGTTTGTTTGTTTGTTTTTCCTTCACCCTGTATGTTGAGTGTTCCCAAGACCACGCTCAGATTTGGTGACTTGCTAGAACTCACAGAACTCAGCATCTGGTCATATTCATAGCCCCACTACAACATAACATTAACAAAACGGAGCAGTGTATGTGGCAGGGTCCAGAGAAAGCCAGGAGCAAGCTACCAAGAGTCCTCTCTCAGTGGAGTTACCCAGGATGAGCCAAATTCCTCCAGCACCAAGTTGTGCAAATATGTGGACTGTTGTCTGCCAGGGAAGCCCTGCAGATACTTCGCACCAAACGATTTTTATGGAGAGCTGGTCACGTAGGCACCCTCTACCTAGCACATTACCAGAATTCCAGATTCCCAGAGGGAAAGCAGGTATGCAGCATAAATCACTTTGTACAATCAACTGAGGCACAGTGAACCACGTTTTATCATGGCGAGGTCTAGCAAACCCACAGTGAAATCTTGGGATGGCTGTGACTCTTCTCCCTCTTCCATCCTGAAGCTAGGATTCTGGTGTTCTCTTATGACACAGTCCAGCCCTCATCCCCACAGACTGCTAGAGTTATTTTCTGTCCCCCTTGCTGCCAACACAACCAGAATATGATCAAAACCATGACTGTTAACAAATGGTGCAATCCTAGTTCATTTCCCTTGCAATGATTCTCTCTATAACCTCGAGAAGCAGGTTGGATCCTCAAGAATGGTTCCGTGTAAACATTCTTAATCACAGTTGTTTGGTGGCGGGTTAGGGTGGTGGAGGTGATGGGAAGAGCAAGTACTAAGTTAAAGCCGAATTGACAATATCTGTGAGGCTACATGCATATTCATCTTGGTTAAGATAGAAAAATTAAACAGCAAACTGACATGGATTGCTTTTGGTTTATCCTGACTCAACAGGTATATTTTTATGGGAAAGGTTATTTTAGTTTTGTTTTGTTTTCCACCCCCATGATGTGAAGTGTGACTGACTATTTTCAAACATAGCTGGGAATGCAGTCCAAAGAAAAGCATGACTCAAGGGGAAGAGGAGCGATCGAGCATTGGGAATTATGGGTTGTGTTTAGTCTAACTATTGCTTTAACCTCTGAGCAAGTTACTTAACCTCTTGTTCTCAGGAACTCTTCCCTACCTCTTGTATAATAATGCTTGACTAGCAGATGTTTTAACAACAACATAAAACAAATTGGCAAGACAACTGACTGACTCCAAATTGATTGGCTCTGTCCACAAGCATGGCTCAGGACCTTCAGACCTGAAAAGCAATTCTATGACAGGACTAAGAGCTGATGCTGGTATCTTCCAACTTCCTCTAGAAAAGCTGTGCTTATCTGTAATACATTATGCTTCTCTCTCAAAAAACCATGAGCGTCAGGAGGGATTTTCTCTGCTTTGCTTTGACATGTCCCTTCTTCATCAGACTCATGTAAGGCAAACAACAAGAATAAACACTTCATGAGTGCCTTCTACATGTGAAGTGCCCTTCTAACAGCTTCACATTTAGCAATCCATTCCAGCTTCATGTACAACTTATGAAGTAGGTGCAGCTGAGGAAACTGAGGCACAAAGAAGTTAACTAGCCAAAGTTCCTCAGCTAGCAAGAGGTTGAGCTAGGGTTTGAAACAAGGGAGTCTGGCACCTGAAGTTCTATACAACACTGCACTGCATCTCCAAAAAAGAAGCCACATAGCCTTTGGAGGAAACCACGAGAAAGTCACAGTACTGTCACCTTCCTAACGAGTGACCAAGGCCATGTGTTTATGCTATAGTGTATAAGAGTGTAAAACACTCGAAACTTTGAAATGAGTTATATGAGAGTTCAAATCCTGCCCCAGGCAGATCTTACCTTAATTTTTCTCAGCATCAGTTTTCTAGTCTATCAAGTTGGGTGAGTAATGCTTGCTTCTGGTACAATTTTGACAAAGAAATTTGCCAAGGTACATGAAATACTAGTGTGGGTTCTGGAATCCAGCAGGGGCTCAGTAAATGCCAGCTGGGATGAGGATGATGAAGGTCTGGAGGTGGCAGTTTCAGGGCAATACTGCCCTGATTGGGCAGTAGTGAGCCTGGATAAAGTAGAACTGATGGCGGTTGATGAAGCTGTCAAAGGGTTTAACCATCACGCGCTCTCTGGTGCCATCTAGGAGAATGGAGCCAGAGCTCCAAGGACACACTCATTTTAATACTCAAGACTGGCAAATTCCACCCGAGGGGTGAGCTCACAACAACCTTGTGGGGCCTCTGGAGCAGGTTCCCTTCTCTTTCATTTAGCGACTACTTATGACCTTGGGTTAACGGGCTCTAACGGAAGGATTTTAAAGAGCATGTTTGCAACATCTCTCCATCCTGAGTATATCATCTTCTTTTCCCACAGTCAGTAACGTCCAGTTCACTTTAGTTTTTATGGTGCTGGGGGGTAGGGGTTGGGGAAGCAGGACAGTGTTGCTTAGCAGCGAATCTTAAAGCTGCCTGTGCTTTTGTGTTTTTCCAAGCCAGGGTTTTGTCACTCCAGCCAATGGAATCATATTGGCGTTCTCCCCGTGGGTCAAGTGTAGACGTGTGCATGCCTCATAGAAGGGCCCCCGTTCCTGCCTGATGCCTGCTCAAGAGGATGGTTGCTGCTGGTTTTGTTTAACAGACACTTCATGCTGCAAATTCTCAAGTGCAAATCACCTTTTGTTTCTTTTATCCCGGCAATAATGAAGGGCTGAACTGGAGCTTAAATAATCCTTTCAATGAATACATTAAACAGACTCTTTCATTATAGATGGTAGAGGAATGAAAATAATCTGCACAAAGCCACATTTCCTTCACAGAGTTTTAAAAGAAGCGAGGGAACTGCCATTGAGGGAACAATTAATTTTGTTTCTGTAGAAAAATGGGGAGAGTATAGATGAAATATGTTTCAAAAAGATTTCTGATGGGAACATTTAACAACTAAGTAAAGCATTCCTTGGGGAAAGAGTGCTATTTGGATGTGTTTTGTGGCAGTTTCTTATTCTCTTGTGAGCAGACAAGGAACAGAATTCCTCCTGCTTTTGAGACTTAAAACTTACTATAAAGACAAATTTTGAAAATGGCGTTTCTGTAAAGGTTATGGACCCTACTTAATATGTCCTAATATTGGATATCTCTTTATGGCTGAACTTAGGCAAATTTTAAACCCTCTTTCTCCTCGTTCTCTTAGGAAAGCCACCAGGTGCTTTCACATTTACTTCTATTTTCAGTTGATTTAAAACTAATTCTTACAAGTTTATTAGCTTTGTGAGAAGCAGAGAATTTGAAAACTTTGTCTTATATGAACAAATTAAGACTCATGGGAATGAAACGCCTGGCACAGAATTACCCAGCTCAAAGTGTTCCTCAATATCTTTCATTTTGTCAGTGCTCCTTCCGGGATTCCATTCCGAGGATGTTTTCTGTGTTTAAAAGCTATGGGATTTTGGTGGTATTACCAGGAAACAAACTCTGATTCAGTATGCTAATGAAGATATTTCCTCCTAATAGTTGGAGCTATTGGGAGGTCAGCAGGCTGCCTCATGAAGAAGCAAATCCACAGCTAATAGGGGTGTCCCAACAGACAGCTGCTGTTCAGGTTAGGGAGGAGAAGAGCCTCATTCAAACTAAGGGTCTACAATGCTAAGTTATTTAGGTATATCCTGATAATTCTAACAACCAAAGAGGTTAAACAGCTCTTGGTGAGATGTATATTTTGAAAGTAGACTGTTGGAGACAGAAAAGACTCCAAAAGCCAAAAGAAACCATAAAGTGTAGTAGTGATAAAAGAGCTGCGCGTTCTTGAATAGTAATAGGTGGTATGTGCTGTGCACATAGTGATCACCACCACTATTTTAATTCTTGGAGAGCCATGTAGTGGCTCACCACTGAAGTACTAATGTACTGAGCCTCAGTTTCTTTGTAAATCGCTCATGTTCATGCCTCCCAGTGCTTTACAAACTCAGTGTCATTTTAGTCATCATGTTAGTTTTATTAATCCATTAATAACCACGAATAACGTACAATGATCCATTTATTTTACTGATATTAAAATTGCATGATTATGGAGCTGGAGCAATTGTATGACCATACGCAGCAAAATGAACCCAGACACAGACCTTACATCTTTCACAAATATTAGCTCTAAAAGGGATCATAGATCTAAGTGTAAAATGCAAAACTACAAAACTTCCAGACTAAAACTTCCAAGAAAATCTATATGATCTTGTCTTTAGTGATGAGTTTTTAGATATAACACAAAAAAACATGACCCCTGAAAGCAAAAAATAAGCTAGACTTTATTAAAATTAAAAGCTTCTGCTCTGCAAATTACACTAAGAGAATCTAAAAACAAGCCAGACTATGAGAAAATATTTGCAAAACACAGATCTGATAAAGGATTTATATCTAAAATATGTAAAGAGCACTTAAAACTCAACAAAAAGAAAACAAATGAGCAAAAGCTCTGAATAGACACGTTACCAGCAAAGATGTATAAATGGCAAATACATATGAAATGATATTCAATATTATTTGTCATTGGGGAAATGCAAATTAAAACCAATGAGTTACCACTAAACACCTATGAGAATGACTGAAATCCAAACACCTGACAATATCAATTGCTGAGGAGGATGCAAAATAACAAGGAACTCTCATTCATTTTTAGTAGGAATATAAAATATTACAGCAACTTTAAAAGACTGGCAGTTTCTTACGAAGCTTTACAGAGTCTTACTGTATGATCTAGCAGTCTTGCCCCTTGGTGTTTATCCAACCAATTTGAAAATTTATGTCCCAACAAAAACCTGCAGGTGAATGTTTATAGCAGGTTCTCTTATAATCATTAAAAACTGGAAGCAACTAATACCATGTTTCCCTGAAAATAAGACCTAGCCGGACAATCAGCTCTAATGCATCTTTTGGAACAAAAATTAACATAAGACCCGGTCTTATTTTACTATAATATAAGACCGGGTATAATATAATATAATAAAAATATAATATAATATAATATAATATAATGTAATGTAATGTAATATAATATAATACCGGTCTTATATTAATTTTTGCTCCAAAAGACACATTAAAGCTGATTGTCTGGCTAGGTCTTATTTTCGGGAAAACACTGTAAGTCCTTCAATAGGTGATTGGAAAACAATTCAGCAATAAAAAGATAAGAGCTTTCAAGCCATGCAAAAACATTGATGACTCTTCAATGCATATTGTAAGTTAAAGAAGCCAATCTGAAAAGGCTGAATAATTGTATGATTCCAATTTTATGCCATTCTCCAAGGCAAAACTATAAAAACTGGTGGATAGATCAGTGGTTACCAGAGGTTTAGGAGAAGGGGGAAGGGTGAATAGGTGAAGCACAGCGGGTATTTTAGGGTAGTGCATTCTGTATCATACTATAATGTTAGATACATTACAATGAGAACAATTATTTTTAATCACCTGCTAACTGCAAAGCATGTGCTTAAGAATATTTGTTGAGCGTTTTGCTCTTCAGTGAGTGTGGCAGTGTGCTCTTATTAAGAAAATAATAGGATTCAGGGACTTAGGAGACTTACATTTTATACTCTCTGTGTGCTTCTATATTATTGAAAACAATTTATAAGAACGCATTCATATAGTATGTATGTTAAAACAAAATTTGTGTAGCTTTTTATGGTGATTTAGTACAAATACAGAGCAAATTCATTCTATCCCACACTTCTAAGTGGTTAACACCGCCTCGTTCCCCACTCTCTCCCTTTAGATTCCAACTCTTTGAGGGCAGAGATCTTACCTTTGAATTGTTTACAGCTTCTGGCACAGTGTTTTCAAGTGCTTAGGTGCTCAGGAATATTTATTTAAGTGAATATTATGCCTTAATTTCTACGAAAACACAACCCTAGATTCAAATTCTAGCTCTACTATTGGACAAGGTATATAACCCCTCTGAAACTTAGTTTCATCAACTGTAAAACAAAAATAATAATACCAAAATTGTCTTGCTAATTTGTGAGGATTTGTAAAGATTCTAACTGTAGAATGCTTAGACCAATTTTCGATATAAAGTTAGGAATCTGATAAATAATCTTGGAGAAAGTAATGGCTCCAGATTGATCAAAAAAGCTGGCAACGTATTTCAATTAATCAGCAAAAAGTGGTTTAGTAACTAGAATAAGAAAGATGGGAGGTGCTAATGTGAGAAGGTGGGATGGCTCATCATGGAGCACCTATTTGGCATAGTGTTGGTTTCCATCAGCCCACCTATTGCTTCCAATCAAGTTGCAGCCAGTCTATCTGCATTATTGTAGAATGGGCATAATTGTTGGGAGTCCCCTTTTCCTTGCTGCTGTTGACACTGGTGAGAGTACCCGAGAAGCAGATGTGTTTGACCCTTTGTAACTCTCATTTTCACAGCCACTCAGCGAACAAAATAGGACTTTCCATAGAGCCTTGTCCACAGAGTGGAGGCCCAGTGACTATGTGTTGATTGATGCAAGATTGTTCCAGAAGACCAATGTAATCAAAGAAATTGTTACCGAGAGTTTGTTCCATTCATCAGTTGGACTTCAGGCATACTCATCAGCAGGCCTAAAAATGAATATGAGTGGTTGCCAGTTCTTTGAGCCTATGTCCTCATTCTTTGAAAGCGCGCTCTATTTCATGTTTTCTCTAGAGCTGAGGCATGGAGCTTGTATCTCCGTATAGCAGAAATTACCTTCTTTTTGGCATTTTGTCACTACTACACCTTAAGGAAATGTAAATAAAACCAATGAAGTTCTACTCCATACCTACTTACCGTGGTCACTTACCATTCTCTTTCTCCTACTAGACGGCAACATTGTGAAGGGCCATGGAGCCATGTTTACTTTTGTGTGCACCCCTTCCGGCACCTGGTGTAGCTCTCACAACATAGTAACGGCTAAATAAATATTTATTGAAATAAAATAAGGTAATAAGGAACCAAAACCTGCCTTATCAGAGTAAAGAAGTCTTCAAAACCTTCAAAACTTAGTCATGATGTCACAGCAGAAAACCTGAAAACTTTTAGAATTAAAAAACAGAGTTGGGAGTGAAGGGAGTGGGCTTTTGAAACTGAAAGGAAAAAAAAGCTCACATTTTTTCATGTTTACATAGTCTAAACAAATGAAACATCCTATTTTCAGTTTGAGTTTGAAAAAGAATGTTTATGTAACATTCAGTCACCCACACTTCACTGACAGAAAAAAAAATGATTAACAGAGTAGATGAATTTATTGGGTAGTTATAAAACAAAATGTCTTTTAAAGTCAAGATTAGATGGTAAACTTGAGTCAAATGGGAATGTGCAAAAATATAATTAAAATATGCAACATTTATGAAGAGTGAGCAAAATGTTGGATGTATCCATGAGCTCTGTCTAGGAAAGACAAGAAGGGCAAATAATAAAGCTCTAAGGAATCTTACCTTTAATAAGTAAATAAATTTTTTTTCCACTTCTTCCAAGGTATCAATAACAGTTGATGATTACATTCTAGGCAATGAGGCTGTAAAAATGCATAAGCAGAACCTTCAAATGACTCATTAGCTAATCTTTCATTATTATCCATTTTGTAATGGGTGACACATTTAACACATTTAGTAATATACTCAGGGGACACGTTTAAATGAAAGAGTTTGGTGAAGCAACTTGAAAAACATGAAAATATTTATATTAGTGATAAATGTCTAAATTCCAGTTGATTAAATATGATAGGATCTAACTGTATGTGCAATATGTGTTTACATTATACAGCTTTACCTCACCTACCCCCACTGTAGTATTTGTTTTAACTTCTAAGAGAAAAAACAAAAATTCTGTACGTATCTCATTGGGCCTTTTGTTTTATGATTATTAGCCAACATGTGCCCCACTAAGAAGTGTTTAAGGAGCAATGGGAATTTTAAGAGGCTTCTGCTGTAGACAAATAGATTGAGTACCAATTCACCAAACTATGGAGATGTGCGCCTCTGGACCAGTTACTCTCCTAGGTTAGCACTGTGGATAGGAACCAGACTCCTCTCTCGAGGATCTCATGGACTGGTGGGGAAACAGTCTTGCCAAGGTAGAGTTGAGCTGAGCAGGAGTTAACCAATAGACTTCTTCTGTAGGTGGGCATGCAAAGCTGATGGAACTGAAAGTGTAGAGGCATGTAGGAGCAGATATCCATGCTGTGTTTGGACAGCCACAAGCCATTCAGTGTTGGTGGAGCATTAAAAGCAAAGAAGAAAAAGGTTGGAGAAGAGGCTGCACTGGTAATTAGAGGACCAATAAAAAGGCTTTGCGGGATTTTAAAAGGAGGTCGGCTTACAAACTGTAGAACCTTGCTACTGAACATGAGGTTGCTAAATCACAGTATCGGCATCATTAGGGAGTGTGTAAGAAATTCAGAATCTCAGGCCCCAACCAGACCTTCTAAGCCTCTTAGGTTATAATGAGACCCCAGATCGACTTATATGTACATTCAAATTTAAGGAACTGCATGGAGAAGGTAAAGAATTGTTGAAGCACGTCGTGCCAGACAGAGACATGAGCAGAATTGTTTTTTTTTTGGTGAAAGCTCACTCCAGCAGCAATGCAGGTGTTGGACGGAAGAGAGGGTAAAATTAGAAACAGAGACACTGTTGCTAAGAAGAGGGCTGTGGGAATCTAGGAGACAGCTGACCAAACCTGGAGATGGAGAGATCAAGTAGGAAAGACATTCAGAAGAGAGCAGTGTCAGAATTTGGCAATCAATGTAATGCAGGGGGAGAAAACAAGACAGATTCTAGGCAGACTAAAAGGTTTCTGACTTGGGACACATGGGAGAATGTGGTGCCAGAACAGACAGAGTCTGCGAGAGGAGGAGCATATTTGGAAGGGGTGGACACAGTGATGAATTGTCTTTGAAATACTCAATTGGAGTTATCTGTGGGACATTTGGAGATGCTTAATAGGTAACTGGGTGCATGTGTCTGGAGTTGGGGCTAGTGATAAATGTATTTAAAAGTGGTCATCTCATCAGTGCTATCTAAATTCACGGTCATGGAAAAGATTTCCAAGAAAAAAACTTGTAGAATAAGACGCAAATGGTATAACAATGGAATACCAGAGAACACCAGCGTTTAAGAGATTGGCAGGTAAACATCAAAACATGGAGATTCAAAAGGACTTGAAGGGTGTGATGTCATGGAAAGTAAGGTAGAAGTAGTTTCCAGCAAAAGATAATGGCTAAACAGGTCATGATTCATGGATGTACGATGAAGACAGGAAAATTCCTGATATTTCTAGGTACCTAGAAAGTCGTTGTTAACCTTAGCCTGAAAAATTTCCCTTGGATGATGACATCAAAAGTCTAGGTTGCTATTTGTCAAGCTATGTAGCCATTAAGTTTAGTGAAGACTTATTTCTAGAAAAGTGGCTGTGAGAGGAAGGAAAAATGTTGGATACTAGATACAAGAGCACAGAATCAAGAAAAGACATGTTTATTCCTCTCCGCACTCTTCCCTCCCTCCCTACCTCTGTCTTAAATAGGAAAAGATGAACACAGAGAGGAAAGAGTCAGCATAGACTCTAGCTATAAAGGCACCACATGTGGGGCATAGGGGGAGGAGAGAGTAATGACTAATGGAACAAGATCCCTACAGGGACATCAGTGGGTGGAATTCCGAGTCCACATAAGGGAAATTCCCCTTTGCCAGGAGGAAAGACATGTTCATGTGTGAGACCAAGGGAAGCATGGGGACAGTGGCACGTCATTTTGGGAAGACAGTCATTTTAGAATATTCATATCTAAGGGGCTTCATTTTCTTTTTTCTGTGAAATAAGAGACAGTGACATTCACATAGAAGGAAAAGTGACTAGTAAATGAGAGCCTCAGAGCAGAATGAGAGAAAAAGCTGACTGGGAATGCAGTGGGGGTGGGGGTGAGAGGTCAGCATTTAAACTCACTCAACTCAGATTCTTTGAGTCTAGAGAATGTATCATGGAAGTGCCTGCATCATCTAATTTGTCTATTTAATGAATAAACAGATTCAAATGTGGGTGAGTTATCCATCATCTGTGATTCTAATGAATGATCAAAGAGACCGTTATTCAGATGGCTAAGAACCAGAAAGTGCTCCAAAGATGCCCAAAACAAACAAACAAAAAGACCTTTGCATGACTGGTGCAGAGGAAGTAAATGCTGCCACCATTGCTGACCATCTATTCTATGTCTACCATTATAGAGGAGGTGGGGAATGACAGCAGAAATAATAGCAATCATGTTAGCTAATTAAGCCAGATTCGCAGATTTAGACTCTAGAATTCATCTGCATGCTTTTTTCCGCTTCTATGCGAATGCTTACAGTGCAGGTCTTTGTTACCTACCAAGTAGTCAACTCCATGCTTAAGACACAATTTAATTGTTTGAAAAATATATTTTATTAGGATAAATTATGGCTGAATTCCACTTCCCTGAAACTAAATGTGCCAAATTAATTTTCATTCAATTCAACAAATATTGTGCACATACTACGTTTAAAGTATTGTTCTTGGACTTGCAGAATGATCAACAGGTCGGGGTCCCTGACCTTGATATCTTTACAGCCTACTAGAGGAGGTAAGACAAGTTCCCAAATGACCAGAAGAGAGATGAAAATGCATGCCGTTACAGAAGTAATATTGCCATTTTTGTTTAAAAATGAGGTGCCAGTGCTCATATCTCAATAAATTATGACATGTGTCTCCCACACCCCCTCCCCAATGTTGTTTATGTTGGAATGTCCACGTGTTTTTCCAGCCAAGTGAGTCAGTCAAGATGTAAATATTAATTTATTTGACTGGACATACTCTGCTAGCTCATACTGTCAAGAAAACTCCCTTGTAGTAACGATACTACCAAACTTTGTTTGTATAGCGCTTTACAGTTTACAAACCACTTTTCATGTTAGTCCATCACAACATCTCTGTAAGGTAAGTAGTAATATTGTCCCCCATTTACACATGAAGGACCGAAGTCTCAGTTTAAGTAATTTACCCAAATCTTACACAGGAGGGAAATGATGAGCCAAGGCACACGGGTCCCATGACTCCGTATCTCAGCTCTAAGATCAGGACCTCTGTGGATTCAGTGGGCTTTTAGGTGCTTAGACGGGATGGGGAGGACGCATAAAAGAAGCAGCCTTTAAGGATCGATGTAATTTCAGTACGAGGAGAGGGAAGAAGGGCATTCCAAGCAGAGAGCAGGGCAAAGTTCAAAGTACAGATGCAGGAAGTACAGGACGTGCTTATGTACAATAAGAGCCATGGTTCTGTATATACATTTGGGAATCATTGGTCCAGAAGAGATGGCTGACTTTCGGAGAGCTAACCAGAAACCCACGGCAAGAAATGAAAGAGAGAAGAAATGATCCCATGGTCAGAGCCCTGGAATCACCTATGGTTATTGGGTGGGATGTACTGAGGGAGCCACCAATGAGAAACCAAAGGAATTGCAAGAGGGTTAGGATCATTCCCAATTATAGAAACCAAAGAAAGAAACTTTCAGAGAGAGCATGTGGTCATTAGGGATAATGACTAAGGACAAGTGGGTGAGAGATCAATCTTGGTGAGCTTGGAGCAGAACAGTGACAACAGAAGTCAGTATGTAAGAAACAAGAGTGGGAAGGAAATGAAGATCAGGGGTATGGAGGACCAAGGCAGGTAAATTTTCCTCTCTCTCGGAAGCTGCCCCTCAAGTACTTGAAGACAGCTCTCAAATCTCTTTGTCAGGCAAAACGCTCTTTATTAATTCAGCTGATTGCCATATGCTTTCCAGATAGATAGTCACCATCATATTTTCTTTCGTTAGGAATTGTTGGTCTGTCAGTTGTCCTCTTAAAGTTTGGCATCTAGAAATTAATTCTGTACCCCATGTTTATAGTCTGTGGAGCATGGAGAAGAACATTGCCATTCGTTTTGTTTCCTACACTGTATTTTTAATAGCAGGCTAGATTTAAATGAGCCCCATTTCACTGCTGGTTCCTTGAGCTTGCAGTTATGATTCCCCATCATCCACATCCTGTACTTGCCAACTATTTAGGGAGACAACCCAAACAGGGGAGAGGGACTATGGAGCCATGGGGTGGAGAGGGCGCGGGACTGGCATCCAGAAATCTACATTTTAGTCTGGGCTTTGACACTTATTAAATATATGCTCTTGGGAAAGTCAGTCTACTTCTCTCTGGGCTCCAGAGGGAGCGAGATTGGATGACATCTAAGCCTCTTTCTAGGTCTAAAAATTCTGAAATTAATAACTACAAGAAAAGCCTTCATTTATGTACTACTCAGGTATTTATAGAACTCAGTCCTGTGCCAGGCATGGCTAGGAATTCACGATATTGTGGTGACTAAGACAGAGATGGTCCTGAGCCATGGGGCTTAAAGTCTCATGGTGACATTTTCAGGCTGAAAAGTACTTGGTTAACTGCAGGGACGAATGAGTGGAGAACAAAGACCCAGATAGTGCTATCAAATGATTACCTGCCAAAAGGTATGTGGCAGGGCAGTGGCTTTGAGGACTTTCAAAATGTGGATGCAAAATAAAATCTCTATATTTGTAATTATACTAAGAAGTAATTGCTTTATCATTTCTTAGCTGACTGAATTGTATGTGGATTAACACAGTGAACAAAAGAATAGAAGAGTATGACCCTAAAACTTTTCCCAGGGATCTAGTATTTACAGGAACTACAGTCATTTATACTGAGGAAGAAGATCCTAGGGGCTTACTGAAAGATCGTTATTTTTCCCAGAGAGTGTCAACTGGAGATTAATACCTATGATGATCTTAAAATTCCATTTTTCAACAGATATGGGCAAACTAGAAGGAAAGCCACCCCCTTTGTGTGCTTCTGAAAGCTAATATGGGCTGTGAAGATGAAGTTCTCCCTTCCCCCTTCAACCTATGCTACTATGGCATTTCGGTTGTCTATTTTGCTATTGTAATAAGCTAACCTAAAACTTAATGGTATCAAACAACAACTATGTTGTTATTACTTCTCGTAATTTTGTGGGTTGACTGGGTTCGACTGGATGACTATTCTACCCAAGTGACATCAGCTGGGGTTGACTTGTCTGGGAGCTTAATTGGACCAGTGTCCAAGATGATTTAGTCACATATCTGGTAGTTTAGCAAGGATAGCTATAAGGCTGGGTTCAGTTGAGACACTGGAATACCTGAGACTCTTTACATATAGTCTTAGGACTTTTCTCATTCCATGTGGACTCTACTTGGTTGCTTCATGCAGCCTCTTTAGCTGAGTTCTGGGTACACTTGCTGTTCTATGTCACTGATGCTCAAGACCTGAGGGGCCAGAGCTTCTACCTGGTGAAATGAGAAAGCAGGATTACCTGCTCTGTTAGAGGGGTTTTTAGCACACAACTGTTTTGTTTTTTACTTAATTCCTCTACTGGGCGAAATATGAATAATAATCACTATGCTGAAATAAAATTGATCTTTTTTTTTTCTTTGATATCTAAGGTTTTGAGGCTAGACCAAGCCAGGATGAATTCTCTCCCAAGAAGGTCCTGTGCCTCTTATGCAAATAGACCCATCATCTATTAGATGTGCTTAGGTTTTACAGTTTAGGGTCACGTTGGAATTTCTACTACTCACGCAAACACTTACACACAGATATAATTTCATACATCAGCATGCGCACACACATATGTGCTTATAAAGTGTTTTGATTTCCATACAAAGATCATACTTCTTTAATAAGAACAAAATATTATTAATATAAAAGAATGACAGAGTAAAAATACACAAGTATATTCAGCATTCCACTTCTCCTTCCCCAAGAAATACATGGACTGAATTTCAGAAATAACTTGGGAGTTGAGAAACAAAAAAGTTTTGAAGCACCAGCCACCATCTGTGTGAAGTACACTGAGAATGACAGAAATGGGGGAGGAGGAAAGTGGACATTTAAGAATGCTCGCTATGCATTAAGTATAAACCTCCCCACTTCTTGGGCATTTTCTTGAGATACTGAGTAAATATTTGAAATTCTTTAAAGTCACATATAAAATTTAAATATTGATATTTAAATACATTTCTCCCAAGTTTTTATGTTTACATTTTTTCAGAGCCTGGGCCATGAGGTATGTGTGGTGGAGGAGAGGCATGGTGAGTCCATGTACATCTGAGTTACACTGCTGAGACTATTAAATCATTATCCATAGAATTGTGCTTTGACTATTTTTTAAAGGGGGAATAAGTTTGCATGGGTCCAAACTATCCTATTTTTTTCCTCTGAAATACTGGTAAATGTTGGTAAGATCTGCTAGGGATGAGAAAAACTTCTAGAGTTTGTGAAACAATAAAAGTTAACTTGGTGACTTGCTCACAGAATAATATAACTTATTATCTGACTCCTTTGTATGTGATTAAATCCATTGAGTCAACTGAATAGAGTATCTGATCTACGTCTGCATTTCAGTGGTAGGATGAAGAGGCATCTAGAAAAGAGTTGAACTTGCAGCCAGGTATAGGCAGACTTGGTGAGGATCATGAGGGCAGAACCAGAGCTGGCTCTCATCCACCAATTCTGATTATTGTTTCCCAATGATGTAGAGAAGTAACTGAGACTTCAATTCACAGACAATAGAGAGCAGCGTTACCAGTGTTCCTACCATGCCTTTGGCATCATGGAGGCTGTATGGCACTGTCAGTTAAGCTCTCTACAGGATGAAATCTGAATGGCTCATCTTTATGGCCCCAAAGGAGCTAAAGTAAACTAAGCAAGGGTGAGAAAAGAAGCTCCTGCCCTAAATCATTTTCATTTTAATTCAGAATGTGAGTCGTAGCCTCTCTTCCAACTCCTCTTAGCTAAGCAACTCGCTTTAGAAAAGCCTAGATAATAATACTGGTCTACCTAAACATTTGCCAGGTATACAATCAAAAAAGTTGATTTGTACCACTGCATGTGTACCTAGATGTCTTTATGTTCTCCCTCCATTTTTCTTCATTTTAAAATTCTCTAACTGCTCAAAGTTCTCCCTTAATTCTTGACATTATTGAATGTTACATGCAACATTTAAAGAGTGTATGTGCACACACACACGCGCGCGTGCGAGCAATTTGAAGACCATTTCTGTTTCTCAGAGATGTCCACCTTTTGTGTTTCACATGTTCTTTCTTTGTCTAAGTGTAGATCTGAATCATAGCTGTTATCAGCTTTTTGAAGCCCAAGTGTCTTTAGAACTTTGGAATTGTACTGTGTTTCCCTCTTACGCAATGTAAAACGCGCCGTAAGGTATTTGAGGAAGATAAGAAAGAAGAGAATTAGTTCTATGTTTTGGTAATCTTGGTGCCTTCCTTGAGTTATGTGGCTGTTTTGCCATCTTATATATGTTAAGGGAGATGTCTCAAAATGCACATGTTATCTCTACCCTATACCTAGGAAGGTGATTTACGTTCTTCCTCATCTGAAACGATAAGAGCTTGTTGAAGATGGTCTCTAAAGTTCCTCCTAGCACTTTCAATGCCTGTGTTTATAACAAGTTATGGAAATGCCACAGCTTATCTATAGATCAAGCCCACGTTACATACAATGCATACCCTCGATGGAATTCTTTTTGCTACTTTTTCTTTAGACATTGTTCTGCGAGAGTAAACTTCTCTGCATGTTTTTATTTGTTTTTTTATTTTATTTTATTTTTATTTATTTTATTTTTTAAGAGTCTTTGTCTTGTCAAGGAAGATATCTACCTACCTTAAAGGTAAAGTAGATATTTTTTAAGCATAACTCCCTCTCCAGCCCAAAAAGGTTATTTTGCTAGGGTAATGGAGTTTCTTTTCATTGACATTCTGGGACAGATCTTTAAATTCAGCTACATCTGGTCACCTTGCCTCAAACTATATTATAGCTGTTTCTCTAAATCAGACCTGAACTAAGCAGGAACATCTGTACCAAGAATTATGAGGCCCAGCTGAACATGTTGGACCAGCATGTTCCATCTCACTTCTTTCTGCTTTAACCTTTTAGCAATTATCTTTACAATCCTTAGAAATGGTAATTAAAGTTGGTGGAAGAACAAACAGAATACTGAAATATTTTCAAGTTCCAAACACCAGGTATATAAATGTCAGTGGCTTAAATATGGTTATAAGAATGTTTTTATTAACAACCCCCACCGATCTTCTTGGGGATCATATTTAGGCTTTCCTTCAGGGGGTATAACCTGCTAATCAAGCTTGTGTAGTTGGCAGCTATTAGTTGGGGACACCTGAAGCTACTTCAAGAATATTTTTATTTCCCCAGATAAGCCTGATGAAGCACTAGCTATGAATAGGTATATAGACATTGCAAGGTCTCTATCTAAAAAGATTTAGTCACCTACCAATACAATAACCAAACAATACTTTCAAAGATAAACAGATGGTCTTCTAAGTGGACCCTTTCAACAATGAAAGCAATTTATTCAGTGAATCTGCCTGCCAGCTCTCTATAAATTTGTGAATGTGTACAGACAGATTTGCTGAGTCTCATGCATGATAAGCTGATTGAGCCTCTTATCATTGGTGACTGTGAGTTTGGAGACATTTGTAAATATTGTTTTGGTACCTATTCTCATAACACTCTGAAATACTTCTTCAGCATTATAATGACGAAATTTATTAAGATTATGTGTTCAGAAGTTTTTCCTGTTCTTTACAATTGAATTACTGTTCACTTTTTTCCCCACCTCACTACATTAGAATATTCCAACCAGTAATAAGGTTATTGGGATTAATAGAAAGAAGGCCACTGAGAGTAGACTGGGTTTCTATTTTTGTTATTTCATAGTATTTGGGTTCATTAAAAGTCTTAACGGGAAAAAGCCTTCAAATTATTAATTCTCTTCCAAAAATCAGAGACCTTTGTTTATCAACAAGTAGAATTTACTAATATCAGGCAAAATCAATGGTTGGTACCAAATGTCAGGACCTTTAATAAAGTTAAAAATATCTATATTTTTATTTAGAATGTGCTTTTTAAAAATTTTGGATTTTTTAAATTTCATTGGGACTATTCTCATTTTTGGCTTAGTATATCAATATTTTAAAGGCAAGTGAGCATATTGATCCTTTGGCTCGATTTCCTTCAAACCAGAAGTTACTTATAATTTCACAATGGGAACAGATTTTCTCTCCCTTCCCTGGGTTTCTAGGTCACTTTGAATTTTAGAATCAGAAGGTCACGATATTGGGTGGCAGGGCTATGTTTGTGCTTTTTGAATCCGTGTAAGTTCTCATCATTTCCTCTTATTACTTAGTAGTGGTTCTCAGAACTGGAGCTAGAGATTTTTTTTTTTTTGGCTCCAAGAAAATTGTTCAGTTATTTATTAAATAAATATTTGAGTGCCCCCTTGAACTCATAACCTTGACGTCAATCATTTCACTATTCACTGGTATTTAAATATAGGTGTATAGTCAGATAACACAGTGGCCAGTTATTTAAATTATTTTGCTAATATGAGAATTTATAGCTTAACTGTCTTAATTCTTAGTAAACGATGAAGCAAAATATGGGCATAAATACACTTTTCAAAATCCTTGGTAGGAAAAAAGCTAAAAATGTGGCTTTCAGCACTGCACTTTGTAAGTAATATTGAAACCTAAATCCTACCCAGGGGATATAAGCTTGGCTACATTTCAGTTTTCACAAAAAAACTAAATGAAGAATTAAGAACAATGAACTGATAATTTGAGTGCATGTTAGTATGTTTAAGCTTCTATTATTTCTACAGCCCTTTCTCCCAGCCTGAAAGTAAATGGCCACCTCTCCCAGAGTTATAAGAACATTATAACTACTTGAAAGCCCCAGCCATAATCCACTCCCACCATCAACATTACAGTTTCTCTGGAAATTATGACTTTTCCTTAATGACGGTAGAGATTCAAAAATGTGAACCAGTTGCTCTGTATGTTAACTTTACAAATGGTAGTCACGACTCATAGAGCAAACTTGTAAGAAGTAGGAAATTTCGAGGGCGTGGGGGGTGGTTACCTTTTCTTTGTCCAGACAATTTCATTGTAAGCAGATGAATCAGAATCCTAACCAGTATTCTCTGGAGCCACTGAAAGATCAATGAGGGACCAGTTGGTGCCAGGTCATGATGGGAGGAGTGTGAAGTAGAAGACAAAAGTCTACTGTAGACACAGTTTGAGTTTCTGACTCTCTCCCAAAGCCAAATGCAAAAGCTTTTCTTATTATTCAGTGGCTCCTGTTTTGTTTTAGTTTTAAACCACCTTTTACTGCTAATGGGGAAGAGAATGGAGTTATTTGAAAGATTCCCGTTTCCTGTATTTACCTACCTCCCTCTCTATGTGGCTGATTGCTCAGCCCCATTAGTGAGACCATACACCACAACAATAAATTGCTTCCATGCCTTCCTGGAGCTAATGAGATTCTATTCTGAGAGCCGGTATTTCTACATTCCTGGGTTCTCTAAGGAGTTCTTTGGTGTGCCAGTGATCGGAAAGAGGAGTCACTGGTTGAAGCAGGAAATCAGACTGTAATTGGAGAAGCGATCTTCATTACAGGGTACAAATTCTAGCACATGACCGTCTTTGTGATTCCTGGGGAGCAGTCCTTTGGAGTCTAGAAATCCTGTAGGAACAAATACATGTCTCAGTAATGATTACTTGTTTCTTGCCCTATTCCTGTGAGTGAATGACCAAGCCTGAATCTAGGGAGACTTGAGTCTTTAAGAGACACTGTCTCTGGTACCTAATGTAGCCACTGGCCCTGTACAAAGTTTCACCACTTCTCACATTTCTGTTTACGCATCTGCATAGCTAACGCCACTGAACCATAAAATGCAACGGGATGCCATTTTTGATGCATTTTTATGATATACTAACTACCATATACCTGCAAGGGGAGTTTTGACATCAAATATGAAGTTTTTCAAACCAAAACTCAGGAAACCTGACCATGGAAAATAGAATTTTTTAAATCCTGGAAATTTTCAAGTTTTAGTCAAAGTTTAATTGAATTCAGAGTCTGGGGGTTGATAGCCTGATGAGCCATGATCTATGTCCTCAAGGAATTAATTGTCTGTAATAATTTGATGTAATACTGTCTTAAATGTATTTTTTTATGTATAGATGGTTTATTGCGGAATTGTACACCTGAACCCTATGTTATTTTGCTAACAATTGTTACCCCAATAAACTTTAATTTAAAAAAAAAGAAAAGAAAGAGAAAAAAGAAATAAGAACCAATCATTTAAAAATATATGCATAAATATATTTTCATAGAAAACCAATGAAAGGAAGAGTAAGAATGGTGAAAACCAGTATAAGTCTGGGTTTTCCTTGTTAATATTTTCTGTCAGCATAAATCAGCTATTAGACATGAATCCATGTTACGTTGTTGTGCGGGAGACCCTGCTTGCTGCACCATTTGTCGTGTGAGGTGGCCTGCAGGGCCTCTGGTCCCGCTCCCCACATAAGAACACAGGATATGGCTAGGTCCAAAAGAAACACCCACGGACCCATACATAGGGGAGTCATACCACTATATTCTCTCTGGCGGCCGGGTGGGACACACGCAGTAGTAGCCACACAATCCGCAGTCCACCATTCACTTCTTTGCCTGCCAACCAACCAACCAATCAACGCAGCCCCCGCAGTTACATCAGTAGCCAATTGGCTAACTGGTTACAGCTGATGGTCAACCAATCACATCTGATGGCCATTCACCCCTCGAGCCAGCACCTCCACATGCAAGGCTGAGAGCCTGGAAACTGCTCTCTGGGACTCTGTCCCCACATACATGTTAAATATTAGTGCTCCCCACGGTTCTTACCTCAGCTCTCATATCTCCTCATTCTTCTTTCTTTTCCTCGGCAAATTTATTCATTCTACTGTGTTTCCCCAAAAATAAGACATAGCTGGACAATCAGCTCGAATGTATCTTTTGGAGCAAAAATTAATATAAGACCTGGTTTTATTTTACTATAATATAAGACCGGGTCTTATAATATAATTAATATAATATAATATAATATAATATAATATAATACAATACAATACAGTACAATACCAGGTCTTATATTGATTTTTGCTCCAAAAGACATATTAGAAGTGATTGTCTGGCTAGGTCTTATTTTCGGGGAAACATGGTAAGTATCATCCACTTCCCATATGATGTCAGCACTTACTATTATCTTCATACCAGTCTCTTTCATGTGCATGAAACTCACCTTTTTCTTCCCAAGACACCTGAGACTCCACTTTGCTGGAACCAAACTCCTCATCTAATGCATACATTTGCTCCTCCTCCGATATTTCCTATTTTGTTGAATGTACTACTATCCACTCTGCTCTTAAATCCAAGCAGAAAATAGAAACATAACCTGAGAATTATACTCTGCTTTAAGGTGGCCACCAACTCTTATGATCCTTTCTTTCCCAGTCAACCCTTAGGGTCTTCATAAGTTCTCATCTGAATAATTGAAATGGTCTGAAAACTGATCACCTCATGTCCAGGTTTACCACCATAATACTCTTCCAAACTTCCAAGTCCAAGCAAAACTCTGGCTTAGTCTTTCAGTGACCATGATTTATAATCTGTCCCCGGCCCACTATACAAATCCAGTTCCCATCACTTGTTCTCATGTACTCCACTCTCTTGCCATTTTAGACTACTTAACAGTCACCAAACAAAACAAGATGTCTCAAACCTCCATGCCTTTGCCCAGGCTGTTCCCTCCTCCTGGAACAAGAATCTTCCCTTCCTCACTCCTATTTTCCTTTTCCAGTGGGTAAATCCCACTCTTTCTTTAACCCCATTTTAAAGCTTCTGTAATCCTTCCTGGGAGAGATAGTCACCCTTGCTGTGTTTTCCTGTAGCATTCTGTTCTCCCCTAGATTCTTTCATTGTTTTAATTAAGATACTTTAACAACAGTTACAAATAGTCTCTAAAATGGATAATGGTTCAAACACAGTGGACTATTACTTCTTGATCACCTAACAGTATTAGGTAAGTGAATAGGTCATAGGGTGGCCTTCCTGTATGCTGTCATTCAGGGAGCCCAGCTAATGAAGCCTCTGCCACCTTTAACTTGCCTCAGTTCCAGACAGACCTGGGGGCAAAAGAGCGTGGGGGAGGGGATTTGGGAGATTTGTATGGACTAGGCCTGGTAGTAGCACCCATTACTTCCACCAGCTAATACTCAGTCTTGAACATCTTAACTGAAAAGGAGGCTTGGAAGTATATTCTAGTTGTGTACCAAAATGATGAAAAGATGGTGGCTTTTGGTAAGCATCTAGAATATCTCCTATAGTGAAGTTCCTGGCAATTTATAGAAATTGAGTAAATGTGTGTACATAGGAGTTAATAAAAGAATGGATGAGTAAAAGTATTACTTTGGATTTAAATAACAATTTTTAAAAACAGCTTGAAATAGAAGTGTAAGATATATATATTTATGTATCTTGATATCTCATTAAGTGTAACTGTATTTCTAAAACACACAAAATATTATTATCCATGACTGATAGACACAGATATTCAAAACTAACTTAATATTGACCAAAGTAATTTCGGTATTTTAAATTGCCCAATTAGTAATACTGTTCATGGTGAAGTTAAATTAGAAACAGACATGCATAAGATGTCTATAGGGGCAAAATGGCTATAATTACATTCATTTAACTTTCATATTCTTATCTGTTCTCAGAATTAAATTGAATTTTAGTTTAATTAAGACCTTCTGCCTTGATATCACATAAAAGTATTTGATAAGTTGAGCATTTTAGTGAGAATTGTAGGACTTATAAAATGTCATCTTTCTTGGGATACACAAATGGGCAGAAACTCGTTTTTAAACAAGTACACAGTTGTGATTGAGAATTAAGGTGTAAACCAAATGGACAAAGTGTTTGCTGATTATCCTTCATTGTTGGGAGCATTTAGTCCTCATATTTGACATCTCACTTTCTCTTCTGGAGGATATTTGAGTCATTGTTTTTGTCTATTTCTTTAACCAGTTTAACAAAAGAAGTTTCCCACAGGCATAAAAAAGTTTTCACAAAGCAAATACACTAAATTTATTAGTCTACACTTCAGACTTTAGTTTTAATAACTCTGGCATTGAATGACTAAAGGTGGCCACCATTTTGAATAATAGAGTTAGAATTCAAAATAGCATAGGATTTTTAGAGAAATGATTAATAAAATGTGAGATTTAGTAGTGATCAGCATACATTAGTCCTCTTGAAAACAAAGTTAAAACACATCAATTCTAAGTCACTTTATTTTTTTAATTTTTCAGTTATAGTTGACATTGAATAGTATATTAGTTTCAGGTGTACAGCATAATGGTTAGACATTTATATAACTTATGAAGTGATCCCACTGGTAAGTCTAGCACTCACCTGACACCATATATAGTCATCACAACATTATTGACTATATTCCCTATGCTGTACTTTACATCCCCCTGACTATTTTGTAACTGCCAATTTGTACTTCTTAATCCCTTCACCTTTTTCAGCCAGGCCCCCAAGCCCCCCTCCCACCTAGCAACCATCAGTTTGTTCATTCTAGGTCACTTTAGATTCAGTTCTTGATCTTTTTCAAAGAGTTGCACGAGCGCTGCTATTCCTTATCTAGAACTTGAAGAGCTGTGAGTGATTCTGAATACCAAATCCATGAGTGTGTAATGTATGCAGCAGGAAGTAGGGAATCCCTGAAAGTTTCTGAGATGAGAAGTAACATGGTCAAGGCAGGTTTTGAGTGTATTTAACTATAGACTCAAAGAATGATTGACCTTGATGAGAAAGAACTAAGAGAAAAATTTAAATGTAATAGGAATAAATTAGATTAGTTAGAAGGATGCATTTCCAAGAATTAGTTCTTGCAAATTCTACCTCTGCTTGTTTAATGCTGTTTAATTCTTAAGAAACTTAACGTAGGAGAAGAAATAAGATAACCTGTCATTGCACCCTATCTCTTGTTGAGTGTATCAGTTTTCTATTACTGCCATAATTACCACAGATAATGGCTCAAAACAACACAAAAGTACTATCTCACAGTTTTCGTAGCTTAGAAGTCTAACAAGGCATGGCTGGATTCTCTGCTCAGAGTCTCATTAGGCTAAAATCAAGGTATTGGCCTAAGACGTAGTTCTTATCTAGGGCTCAGGTCCTCTTCCAAGCTCAGTCATTGGCAGAATTTATTTCCTTCTCATGCTTCTCATGTGCCCTCCTCCATCTTCCAGTCAGCAATAGCAAGTCAAGTCATTGTCATTTTTTAAATTTCTCTGAAATCCTCTTCTGCCCTCACCCCGTTGAAATTTCTGCTTTGTAAGACCAGGTGTGATTACATTGGGCCAACCTGGAAAACCCAGGATACTAACCCTATCTTGAAGTCACCAATTAAGTAAACTTAATTACATCTGCCAAGTCCTTATTGCCACGTTAAACAATATATTCACCAATATGACCCTAAGGAAGGAAGTGAAAGGGCCCAAGGTTCTGTCTACCACAGTGATATTAACTATACTGTATATCAACAGAGGCCATTTACATATAAGTTATAGAAAATTATACTCCTTTCCCAAAGACTTAGTGTTTAAAATGATTTTGATTTATTATGAATTATTGCAGACTTTCAAGACAATATAAATTAATATGAACACCCACATAGTCATTATTGATATTACCAATACCATAAAAACTATAAAATTCAAAATGTATAAAAGTTGAAAAGTTAAAACAATATGAAGACAATATGAAGGTAATATAATACCCATTTGTAATGTCCGTTGCAAATGTAAATATGATCAAAGAACTCCATGTAGGTTAAAAGCTTAGATTTTTTATTTGTTCCTTGGGCAGAATGTGCTTTTGTTGCTAATAATGGCTGTTATTTATTGAATGCTTACTATATGCAAGTCACTGCACTCCGGGCTTTACATATATTATCTCCTATTTCCTCAGCAATGTAGTAAGGTTGATATCATTCCTATTTTATGATGAGTAAACTGAGGCTCAGAGAGGTAGTAGGAGGCCTCGGTGAATTGATTATTCCTTGAATTTATAGGAGTCATTTAAGAGTTTGTCCTTCACCAGAGGTTTGAGTAGCTCAGTAGCAAAATGATATAATGAAAAGAAAAGGGTTTTACAGTCAGATCTGTGTTTGAGTGCCGATTTCAACACTTACTAACTTGGCACATTCCTGAAGCCCTTTGTGCCTCCGGTTCCTAATTTGTAAAGTGTGGCTAATAACAGACACCTCCTGGGGCTGGTGCAAGATAACGTGTGTAAAGAACCTGGTATGTGATAAGCTCTGGATAAAAGTTCTCCAATACCTCCCTCCAGAGTAGCTGAAGTACATCTGGTTCTAAAGCATTTGAATAACTCAGAAAGTCCTAGATATCCTATCCTAGATATTGAACAGGGTATCAGGATCCATCTGATGCTCAGATCTATGGGACTCACATCCTGGGACTAAGCGTAGATCTCTGGAGGGCCCAAGACCGCTATGTGACACATACATATGGATAGCTCAGGGGAATGCTAGTCTAGGAGCCTGATCACACTGGACCTGGCCACAAAGATAATTTATAATCACTGAATTTTGACATGTACACCCATCAATTAAGAGGCACCAACTTAGCAGGGACTTTCCTGGCATTCATCCAAGGAACCGCATGCCAGAATGTTCTAGTAGCTCTCACATTAATATGTATTTATGTGCATTGTTTTTGATTGCCCTAATCAGACTTGAACTGAATCCAAGAGATTTCTACAACTCCGAAACATTAATTCCTAGCGCCCCCTCCCTCCAGCCTCTGTCTGAAGGCTTAATTCAGCTATCTTATCTCTCTAGGTATGTGGAGACGAAAACCAAGGGGCCGTTTTCCTGCGGGAATTTCCACTGGTTCGAAGAGAGAGCATTTATGAAGATTTCCTGTCTGACCTCTTGAATAGTCACAAAACTGAAGACCCGGTACAGTGTCTCTTCTAATTATTCTTAGAAACACAGAAGTTCAATGGCTAATTCTGGCTTGTGGTGGTGGTTGGTTTTAGCAAATCTGAAGAGGTTGGTATGGCATTTTCTCCTACCCATGAGAAGGAAAGGGAAGCAAAGTGGTGGGGTAGTGGGCAGCCTGTGAGGCAACTTCCTGATTTTCCTGTGTCTGGCAAGCTTCAAATATTTCACTCAAGCATTAAAGTGTGTTTGGGGTAGCATGTGGAGGATTCACATTAAAATAAGTGATGTTTTGCCAGCTAGTCTGAACATCAAATGGTAATAATTTAAATGAGTGAAGAAAAAAGGAGATTTATATGTAAAGCCCAAATTGTATTATGGCTCAATGGAAATTCGACCATCTTCCAATCTTAGCTTCTTTGTGGATATTTTTACTTCAAAGTGTTAGTCATGTTTATTTGATGAAAGTTTGTTTCTCTGGTGGTGATTTTTGGGGGGAGAGTCTAGAAAATGAGCTCTCAAATGAAAACAAATAGTATCGTTGACTGGGGAGGTCAAGATGTAGGTCCCTCTCTCTTTGCCAATCAAACTGTGATTTGTAGTTCGTACTTTATTGTGAGAATTGGATGCGTAACTTGTGAAAGTTCTAAATGTGGATCTTCATGGTGATGACCTTGTGCTCAGAAGTACTGGCTTTGGAATTAGCAGATCCTGTATACACGAGACAGTGGATTTCTTGTCCAATCATAAAATGGTAAGATCACAGAAAAAAATGCCTTAGAATGCCTTCAAAGCAAACACATAAGTGGCTTAATTTCTGTCTCCTCTACCCTGCCTCCTTATAGCTCTCTCTCAAGAGAGTTCTTTTTGCATATTTGTCTCATAAACTTCTCTTCCAGACAGTAAATTAGCTTTCTCAGTAGCTTCTCACAGACCACCTCTTACTGTTTTTGTTATTTCCATCTTCTCTATGACAGACAGTCACATCCTTCTCAGATCTTGTGCCCCAGTAAAGGCAGGAACAGTGGTGAAGTTTACCAAGGGTACTATAATTAGTTTTCATTTGGTTCATATATATCAGGGGTGCCAAAAAAATGTATACAAGTGGACACTTTGGTCAACATTGCTCAAGCAGCAGTTCGCCATAATCAGAAGTGTCTGGACACTAATGGTAACCAATTTGAGCACTTCTTGTAATTGCAGAAGTCAAACGTGACTTGTATCCATCTTTTGTTATTGGTATATATTGAGTATTACAATTTTAATACAGTTTTCCTTTCTTAAAATGCGTAAATATTTTTTTGGCACCTTCTGTATATTTTTTCGCAATAAACTCTGAATATGCAAGGCCTGCCTACCTTTTCAACTTTGTGTTTGCTCAAGCCTTTTGTGTATGTGTGACCTGTGGCACACACACTGCCACTTAGGTTTTATTTCTTCCTCCTGTGGACACTATCTTGTAGTTGTATTTTAATTTTATCCCGTTTGATGTCATGCAAACCTGAAATATATTAGCATATTTTAGGTTTGGTTTTTTCAAAGTCCGGAAAGTGCTGTTATATGGATACTTCATGCAAACTTCATAAGCAAGACTAATTATTACATAATTTATGCCATAAAGGAAATTGAATAATATGAACTAATGATGAACATAATGGAATTGTTATAGTGGTGCCACTAAAAACAATTTTTGTCACTTGGCAAGCATTGAAGTGTGTCGTGAACATTATTACATGATCTTACATTGATTTACATCATAATAAGAATTGTGCATGGTGCTGAATTTCATAAATCCTACTGAGGTCACAAGTAATTGAGTGGGTGGACGCATTTAATGTGAAAAAAAGAATTACCAACCAACCCAGTCAGAACTGGGGTTATAGAAGACAATATGAGGGAAAAGAAAAGATCCACGCTTCCTAAATACCAGAAGCTAATTCAGCCTCCTAGTAAGTTTGTGCAATTCTAACAATTTCTGTGGAAACTGTGTCTCTGAACACTTCATTTGGCCCACTGGATATAAACTTTTAAAGTGTAACTTTATTTTCTAAAAAGACATTACAAAATGAATCACTATCATCTCTGTATTTGTGTAAGGGGAAGAGTTTAAACATGAGTAACTACTTGTATTAATAGCCAGAAAAGTGTAAATTCCTTTTGTGCCCCTTATGTATGAGTTTCTGCTCTGTTGGGGGTTCTTCAGCAGAATGGGATAATCATCAAGAAAATAACCTTCCTAGTATAGGTCACAAAAACCACTTGCCACTTGTGGGTGAGAGAGGAAAAATAGTCGAGCAACATAATCTGATTTGTACAACTCCGTCGGCTTTCAAGTAAGTGTCCCTAGTGTCCCAAGCATGTATACACTGTTTCACCTTCCTGACTGGATTAGTAGCTCTGCTGCTTGAGGTGGGCATCTATGTTGATTCTCACCGTCCTAGCATCTAATCCGGCACTTGAATATGGTAAATGCTCTGTTGTGTTAAGTGTTTGTTGATGAGGGAAACCCATCATGACTATTCTCTATTACTCTGTTGTTAGCATATTACATCGAAACACTGTGAGAATTCCATCACAGACTGTGAATGAAATGTGGAAATCCATCTAAATGCAAAGTAAAATGGTATGAATGACTTCAGTTTTTTTGTTTTTTTTTTTTGTTTTTTATGAGGTGATGAAAGAATATTTGGGATTATCTCCATGATGTCCTTTCAAGCCAGTGTTTAAGTTTGTAATAAAGAATGTGAATTCAGGGAAGTTTGCCCACTGGAAATTTATAGTTATGGAAGTAACAGATTTATCCCCGATATGTGTAACATTTCGGACAAGGGAGTATTAACCGTAGGAAACATCTTGTCAGACTTCTGGGTAAAATTATTGCTATCCTCTTTTTAGGTCTTTAATTTTTCTTCTTCATACCCTTTCTTTATTCTTTTATAGACATTTGAAAACCGAAACAGCCTAACTTATTTGTGAAAATCTTTCACCTCAAAGCTTAATTTTGGGGGGTTGTATTTGACTTTTAAGTGACACTTCTTCAACTCCTTCTCAAGGAGGGTCTTTTGGCATTAATTAACTTTTACATTGCATTAGAAAAACTTTCTAGTTAGCTTCCTCTCAGAGGGCTAATTCCATTCACCACACTGTGAAAAGCAATCTAAGTGAACCATTTGTCTAGAACCCACTGTAGGCAACCAAACTTCTAATTATTGCCTGAAACTCTGCATGTGTGTGATTTGCGTTGTTTGCAGAAATAGGATGTTTGTCAAAGGCTGTTATTCATTCATGGAATAGTGGAGAAACAGATCACATTGTTTTTGGTTGTCAGCTGGATACAAAATCAGGATAATAATTAACATGAAATTCATTACAGACTGGGATTTTCTTCAGTATGTAATTAGTGCAAACCTTATTTGCCAGTAGCTTTATAGCTCACAAAGCCGTTATTGAAGCCACTATTGTATCTTTGTAGAAAAGAAAAGTTATTTAAATATTTATTCCAATTGAGGGTAGAGTGGTCCTTTTAATGACTGGTAAAGTAAGGTTCCTTTGTGTAATAAAGGTTAGCTTTCAGACAGGAATCCTCAGAAATGCTTGTCTTTAATGACTATGTGTGAGAAGACAGTTTGTTTTCTAGGTCAATTCAGTAATTCTCTGAAGTTCAACTTAAACAAAAATTGCAATTTATTAAGAATGGTTCTGCATTCAATTTTTTTTCTCCCTTGGTTTGTTGGGGCGGGGGGACTGGTGGGGGCGAGTATTATTTCTCTGTACTGAAAAATTAGTTCAACCAATACATACACTAATGTAAAATGGACTATAACTATTTCCATATGTTCCCAAGGTGTTCACTAACCTCCTCCCAAACACTGCCAAGAGAAAGGAAACAGAATTTAACTAGTAACATCTGAAGATAATAACTTAATTTGCTTAATTATAGTTCTAAGTTGGCTACTATTTTGGAGTATTTAGTGGACATAAATACAAGGAAGTAGCAATGTGTCCAGAACTTTTATGTTACTGAAAAGTGACTCAACTTGTTGCTCTGTCATCAACATCTTCACACCTGAATTCGTTCAGCACACTCTTGACAGAATTACCTTTTCCAAAAAGTTTGATCTATTTGTTCCTCATAAGTGTTTGAGGAATAAAGAGAAGAAGAAACTAATATTTAATTGCAAATGTGCACGTGCTCAAAGCTGCTTATGGCTCCATAAAGCCTTATTGATTAGAGACCACCATATTTTTTATTAACTGATTTTAAGCAAAGAAAATTGTGCAGTGGTGTTGAAGGAGCCAGATGTTTTAAAAGTGGAAGTACATTCCAATTCAGTCTTTGATTTTAGTGGCTCGCTTACAGGATAACTTGAATTGGCTACCAAAACTCTTCCTTGGGAAAATAAACGCTGAGACAAGAAGACTAGATTTGATTTCTAGCACATTTGCTACTTTCAATTATATGATATCACAAATAAAAAAATCAGAAGACACTACAAAGTATATATAATATGTTACCCTTCAAGAGTTTTAAATGTTTTTATTTATCTGTGTTTATAAGACTTACCTAATACATTATAACTCTACCAGTCATGAACTGTTTTAAAAAAGACTTTGTTTTGCATATAAATATTTTATATAAGCTCACATTTTCTGATTATGTTTTGGTATTCTACACTAATACTCTACATCATTTCTACATTTCTGTGGAAAGGACAAAAGAGCTAGGAGAAGGTCCAATATGCACCAAGTACTTACTATAGATTTATACAAATTCCTCAGAACAACCTGAAGTAGACAATGATAGCTCCATTTTGCCATAGTAATAATCCATTGAAAATGTAATTTTTGAAAGCTACCGCTCACAATTGTTACAAAACTATAAAAACATAGCACTAAACGAGGTACAAAATCTGAATGGAGTATCAATGAATAACTCAAAAATAAACTGTCTATTAATAACATATTATTTACTTGTATACAAAAGAAGCCAATGGAACCAATAATTGATTTTATCTAAGAAAGGCAAAACAGGGTTTAAATAAGAGGAAAAAAAGGAGGGGAAGACAGGAAAACCACAGATTGTTTGCAATAGCACATTGTGTTTTCCATTTCTTGTTGTTTAAAATAGTAAATTGCTGATTAGCTGGTAGCTACAAAGTCAGTCTTGTTCCTTGAATGACTACCTGGGTCAAGAGAATAAACAATGTCCGTTGTCTGTGGATTCTTTAAGAGAACTTGGGTGTTTAGCTGGGTGTATACAGGACAGGCTTTCTCTATACTATGGTCAGTCAGGTTTCTATTTTAGTACCTCCATTTCATTAAGCCAGGACAACCTCACATCCCTTATCAAAATATCTCTGGGGGAAATTATAAATCTTGACTGAAGGATTAAAAAAGACTTAAGTAAAGAGACATAATGATACCAATCTCCCCACAAATTAATCCATGTATCCAGTATAAGCAGAATAATTTTAAAAAAGAAAAGAGATGGAGCTTTGCTCTATCAGTAAAGATATACTATGAAGCTTCAAGAATTGAATAGTGTGATTTTAGAATATAGACAAATGCACCAATATAAATGAGTAAAGAACCTATAAAGAACTTGATCTATGAAAAAGGTAGTGTCACAAATAATTGGGAGAGGATGTATTAATAAATGCTCACTATACATGAAAATAAATTCTAAATAGATTGAAAGCCTTTGTATGAAAAGCATGATTTAAAACTTACAGATGAATGGGGTGGCCAGGTGGCTCAGTTGGTTAGAGCGCAAGCTCTTAACAACAGGGTTGCCGGTTCAATTCCCACATGGGCCAGTGAACTGCACCCTTCACAACTAGATTGAAGACAACAAGCTGCAGCTGAGCTGCCAGAGGGGAGGCCGGATGGCTCAGTTGGTTAGAGTGTGGATGTTCTTAACAACAAGGTTGCTGGTTCAATTCCTGCATGGGATGGTGGGCTGCGCCCCCTGCAACTAAGATTGAAAACGGCAACTGGACTTGGAGCTGAGCTGCGCCCTCCACAACTAGGTTGAAGGAAAATAACTTGGAGCTGATGGGTCCTGGAAAAACACACTGTTCACCAATATTCCTCAATAAAAAAGAAAAACTTACAGATGAAAATGTGGAAGAAAGACTTCTGAGTTGGGAAGGTTTTCTTAAGGCGTAAAGTGTCCAACTTGTAAAAGAAAATATTGATGCTTTAAATTATATCAAAATTTTAATATGTCATTAAACATTTAATGTCTAAAAATTCCATGGAAAAAGTAAAAAGAAAAGACACAGCTGGGAAACATTATTTGCAATACATATAACTGGCAAAAAAATATCTACACTATTTAAAGAGCTCCTAGACATTTTGTTTAAAAAGACAAACATCCCAGTGGGGAAAAAAATGGATCATCAGACATGGATGGCTAATACGCATTAAAGATGTTTAACCTTACTAGTCATCAGGGATTTACAAATTAAAAGAATAAGGATATGATATTTCATGCCCATTCAATTGGCAAAATAATTAAAGGGACTAACAGAGGCAAGTGTCAGTGAGAAAGAAACGTAATGAGGACACTCCTGTGTTACTGTTGAGTATAAAATGGTATGACCATTTTATAGAATTTGACAATGTCTATAAAGCTGAATGTGTATATGCATGTTCCACCAATTTCACTTTAGGAATCTAACCTAGAGAAACACTTACACATATGTTCAATGAAATATTGAATGTTATAGCCTCGACTTGAAAGAAAATCTTAAATATCCGTCAGAAGGTAAATGGATGAATAACTTGTGGTTTATTCATGTAATAAAAAATTATAGAAGCAATTAAAGCAAGTAACTAGATCTACATGCATTAGTATAGATAAATCTCAAAAATATAATATCGAAGGAAAAAGGATACCCTTTTTAATATGATGCCCTTTATGTCAGTTTTACTATCACAGAAATGTTTATAGATATTGTTTAGAGAAAATGATTATGTATAAAAATGGATGGGAAAAATATACTCCAACTTTGTATTGTTGGTTACCCTCTGGGCAGGGAGAGAAGAAGGAATTGGATTGGGCAAATGCGTACAGTACACTTGAACCGTATTGATACTATTTTATTAAAAAAGTATATAGTTAAATGTTAATTATGTGTTTAAACAGCTAGTGGTTACAGAAAAGTTTATTATTTACTGAATTTTTTATGATTGAAATATTTTTAAATACGTGTGTAATAAAAATTTCAGGATAATGGCTGGCAAATAATCAGCACAAAATGAATGCTATTTTTTATTAGCAGTGGTTGAATTGCAAATCATTGAAACGAAAGTGATAAAGCTCAATGCCTAAGATTTAATATATACACTATTCACATTTTGCCTCCCAGTATAATTAAGGAGTCGTCAAATGTATGACCACAGAACACATGATCGTGGGGCCTTCTATCAGTTCATGAACTGCGACTTTAGTAAATAATGTCAGGATGATGAATCTCAGTGTTTAAGGAGAGGGACTACTTTTTTACACTTGACCTTTGGAATTAACTGAAAAAACCATTATCCTTGAAGAGAAAAAAAATATTATCAAGTTCTAATTTCCTTACAGCTTATGCAGTTCCCCTCTGTCATTTTTGAGATGGCCACCATTTGCTAGGGTTGTGTCATTGACTCCAAGCAACAGATAGATATCAAGATGAATTATCTAAAAGACACTGGAAGTAGTAAAATGTAGAGCATTAAAAATCCCAGCACTTACGCAAGCAGATTTTTAAGATCAAACCACCTCTCAAAAAATATAATTCTGTTAAAAAATTTAACATTAGTTAGAAATATATACATAACATACGTGAATTTTAGGACTCCTTTTGATCACATTTTTAGGTTTCACATTGTAAGGTCTTTCCCAAAGAGAACTTTGTCAGTAATGGTGAAATTTCAATGCTAAAGAAATTCTTCCTAGGCATGAGCACCAACTTTGTTCCTTTAAGTTGGCATTTAAATTCCTGAGATAGTCTCCACTTATAGTTATCCCAAAGTAAACAAACATACTTCGAAATGAATGTTAAATATCTTTAAGAAAGTTATAAATGTGCAGAGATGAATATTTGCTACTTAACTTTGAACTTTCTTAATAAGCATAAACTTTACAGACGGTGATTTAAGATTCATGCAATTTTTTCTATGCATGTTCAATAAAAAGTCCAAAAAGTAAAAACAAACAAACAAACAAAATAATAACACCACAGAAATTCACTTGGGGCACCAAAGAACAACTTGTTGCTTCCTTGTACTAAGTGTCCTTAATATAAAGCATTAATTCATCTCATGGAAAGACCAATAACTTTCAAAGGAGTTCCTTCGTTGTTTATAAGGCAGAGCTGAAACTATTAGCCTCTGTGATGAGTGTAAATGCCTGTTTAATAGGCCATTTATGGCTTAGTTGTGCATGGAGGGCTGTCCGTCAGTAGTTGAAAACAGCTAGAGGGAAATGGTTACTGACCACGCTAGCAGCTGGACTAGGTCATTTGACACCAAATGTCTGCAGAGAGGTGCTGAGTAAAATCTGAGAGGTCAAAGGACAGCCTAATGGAATCATGTGACCAAGAATCCAAATTCTGTCACCTGAATTTAAGAAAATATAAGAGGATACTGCAAGTTGTAGGCATTGACAGAATGTCCCTTTGAGGCATCTCATCCTTTTAGAGTTTATCCTTTTTTTTAAATTAAAGTTTATTGGGATGACAATTGTTGGTTTACCTTTTTTTAATCTTCTTATATGGATAGACATGAATTGTTTTTTTTCTGGAGTAGGTAGAAATTTAGACATTTAAACTGAGATTGGCTAATTGAAACAAAACATTAAAAGGACATTATTTACTAGCATAACATTATAGAATACATATAATCTCTAAATGTGATTATAACATTCTGTATACCATGTTAACCTTTGTTAATGGTAACTTTTATGTAAGAAGAAGAAAGTCATATTTTTGTTCAATTTAAAAAACTAATAACATTATCACCAATAGAAAGTTTTGAAAAGGAGCATATTTTAGTTTTCCTTTGTGTTATTTTATTAAGTTTAATGTCAACTTGATGTTGACGAAGAGGAAAATGAATATTAAAAAAAAAGGATAAATATCTGGATTACTTAAATATGCATCTGTAACTTTTGCTAAGAGAAAATATCTTTATCTACCATTAAATTGTTTTACCAAAACTGGAAGTGTGGGATTTGATGTAAAAAGTCTCATTTGTAAAGACTGAAACCTGAGGAGGGGTTGTGTTGTCAGGTTGAGGCTTTATCTCTAACTGGCTGTGAGACTTCAGGCAAGTCATACAACTTTCTGAACCTTGTCTTCCTGATCTTTAAAATAAATCTTTTCTGGATGACCTTATAGCCCTAGAATATTGTTTCAAATTAGATTTTTAATGGAAACTTCAAATTTCTTACAGTTGCTATTTGATGATTTTTTTTTTTTAATTTCTACTCAAATTATTTTGTTGAAACCAATTACGTATTTCTGCAGTCAGGTCTTCCTACCTCTAGTAGACTCGCCTTCCTTCCCGATTCTCTGAAAAACACCATGGCTGCCCATCCATTCTACAAGTACGTGTACTGACATAATATTCCTAAAGCTCCACTTTGCCCTTCACCCAATGAGTATTTATATGTCAAAGCCAGTTATGTGTTTCTGGATAGTCACATTCTTCAAACACAGTTTAATGTCAAAACCCCTTAGTCTGGCCCCTACTTAACACTAACCTTGTTTCTGACATCCATTTAGACATTCTTTGCTCCAGCTTGCTGAGACCACACTTTGTTCTCATATGAAGTTATCAGCTCAGTGCTTTGCTCACAGGGCCTCTTTTGCCTGGCATGTTTTCCTTTTTTCTTCTCTAGACCTCCCATTGTTAACGCAGCTCTCATCTGCTCCAGGAAGCTGCCCTCATGCGGGCCCTCAGGCTGGTACTCAGGGTGGGCTTGTTTCTCTGAACTCCTATAGCAGTCACAGTCTTTGCTCATGGAACCAGCCAATGCCCTGCCTTCTCATGCTGCCTACAGAGGACCCTGCACAGATGTGGATAACGGATTACTAGGCTCTTAATCTGCAGAGATGATCTGCCAAGAGCAGAATATTATTAGAACAAGTCTGGGAAAAGTAGGAAATCATGAGATCTTGGAGGGTGGGATACGGTGGAAGAACCAAGAAGGGAGGGGGAGAGGCAAGTAAGCGGTTAGATAGAGGTTCAATGGGGTCTAAGGCAGTCAAAAAATTTGGACTAGGAATCAATTCTGGGATCCTCCTCCAAGAATGTTGTCCATTTCTTGTAGTATCCCTCCTACTTTGCATCTTTTCTTATCTTTTTATCTATATAGACCATCTGCCCTGGCAATTTTTATGCAAGGACTATGTTTTATGATATTTTGTTTTCCAGCATACAGAGCAGACTCTTAAGCAGAGTAATAATAATAACAACAATAAAAATAACAGTAACAAGTAACAAGAATAGCAACCATCATTTATTGTCTACCTCTTCTGTACCAGCTGCAGCTAAGGTACTTTACATACATATCTCATTAATGCTAAGAGGGTGATAGCCCCTTCTAAAAATGAATAAATAAAAATAGTAACTTTCCCAGGGTCACAAAACTGATCTTTTACTTAAATGATTAGAATGATACACATTTAAAGAATACTGATTCATCTTAGCAATCATTTACTGAGCACCTACTATATTCAACACACTAATCTAGGTAGTACCTAGGGATATAAAGATGAGTTAAACAACCCTTGCTCTTTAGAATGTCAACATTTCAATTCTCCCTGTTAAAATGTTTTTATTTTTAGGTGAGCTCACTGGGGTAATGACAGAGTATTTAGATTATAAGTATAATTTTAGGATACCTCATTCTTTTCATAGGAAAGTCTTAAAAAATAGCACTTGATTTATTTTATTTTATTCTTTTAGGGGGTTGAACTTGATTATATATGAAGCAAGTTCAAAGGAACTGCTGAACACATTTCAGGGGGACCTTATTTTGGTTTGCAACTAGATTCCCACATGAGTTATTGCTTTGCACACTTCATTGACCTTTAATGGATTTGACTGTGGTAATATGTATGTTTTCATGGCTGCTTGTCTTCAGTTTGAAAGTACAATTTAGTAGATTGGTTTGAAAGTATGACCAGTTACCCTTGCTGGTTAGTGTCCCAAGTTTCTGTGGGGACTGTTGATCTTTATATATTACATATGCCCCAAAGTATGAATGAGTGAGTGTGTGGAGAATACATGTAAGAAGACAAGTTAAATAAGTTGCTGAAAACTGTGGTATTCTGTGATGAACTCCAATTTGGTATAATTCTCAGGAAGAACAGAAGGAATTGGTCTTAGCTTTTCCAGTACCCTACCTTGTTGGCAACTTAAAATGTATAACACTGATGGGAATATGGCTAAAACGTTTTCTCATTTAATATTAAGTCCTCTGTATGTAATTGAAACCAACCCAAGTAATGACACAAACATAGACCATTGTTTCTCTCTTATGTAAAAGGTGTTTTTCAGAGATAGAAATCCCAGGTCCAGTATGATCCAAGGTGCCAGAGACCCAGGCTCATCCTAATTTTTTCTTAAATCATTCTAGCTTCTGACTCTCATTCACAAGGACATCTTGGGATCCAAAATGGCTACCAGAACTCCAGCCATTATAACCCATATTCTAGGCAGTGGAGGAAGGGACAAATAATAAGGTGGTAATGGAGAAAAAGGCGTTATTAATTGCCCAGAAGGACTTTCCCAGAAGCTGCCACTCAATATTTGTTTCAGTAGTTCATTGGCAAGACCTTAGTTACATAGCCATGCCTAAGTTCAGGGGTATCTGGGCCATGCATACCTAGTTTTTATCCTGGGCAGCTGCATACCTAGTTTAAAGGAGAAAGGAGAATAAATTTTGAAGTGAGCAGCTAACAGTCTCTCCCACCATCATAACAATAATTGAACTTAATCTCCAAAGTTGTATGCTGAATACCCAATTCGTTTTCCAGTAGCTTCAAAATTTGGGAGGGGGAGGGCGTGATGAAAATGTTCTAGAATTAGATAGTGGTGATGGTTGCATGATATTCTTTGAACCACTGAAGTGTATACTATACATGGTTTATAAATTCTATTTCCATTAACAAAACAACTCTGCTTATGCTAAGCTAAATAAGTCAGGCAGAAAAAGTCGAGACCCACATGATTTCACTCATATGTGGTATATAAAACTGAAAGCCACAGATAAACAAGACAAACAAATAAACAAACACTCATAAACACAGACAATAGTTTAGTGGTTACCAGAGGGTAAGGGGGGAGGGGGGTGGTAGATGAGGGTAAAGGGGGTCAAATATATGGTGATGGAAGAACTCACTCTGGGTGGTGAACACAAAATGTGATATATAGATGATGTATTATAGAATTGTACACTTGAAAATATGTATATGTATATATATATATATATATATATATATATATATATATATATATATATAAATTTAATTTGATATGAGTTATTCAAGTGATTTTAAGAAGTGGGACTAGACATCTTCTGTCCCAGGATGGCCTAATTCATTTCCATACTAAAATACTCTCCTGGACTAAATAGGAACACGATGTCCATTATCTAGCCAAACACGCACACCCACTTGAAGAAGGTGACCAGCTTTTACCAAGCTTGTTTTTAATTAGATATTTAAAGCACATATTTCCTTTGTCGAACTTAATGTGATACAATAAAACAAATTTCTTTCATTTCCCCCCACCCCCCAGATGATCCCATATGGTCCTGGTAAGTGTGTGGCTTGCTTTTGACAGGCATAGTATCTTTTTTTTTCTATTGGATTGAAGTTGTTTGCCGTGTTTTGACCATTTAGGGTATAGAGGTTTATTACACTCTTATTGCTATACTTAAGCAATACATGTGAATCTGAAGAATTTATTTTTCAAGGTAATTCAAAGCTTGGGCAGTCCTACCTTGGAACAGAAATATTTTCTTTCAAAATGTGTGTACCTGGCACTCTTTTGTATGTAATCAGTGTACGTGATACCTGCAACACACATTAAAACTTGGAGAAATTTCCTCCTTCGTAGAATTTGCCGAAGTTTCCTCTTTAGACAAGTACTGCCTTATAGCGATGACAGTAGGAAGATGATGTGTGGACACGGCACATCTGACTATGACCATAATGTCACTTACTCTGTGACCATGTGAGGCCAAATATTGGGGCAAAAATTGTCCAAATCTCTTAATTGCAAAGCCAAAAATCACACACAAAGGGACATGTGATCTTGAAATATAATAAAAGGATGGTGTAAAAGGGAAGGCATAAGAATCCACCTGGCTTCTTAAAGTTTAATGAGTGTCCGTTATCCCCAAAGAAATAGAAGTGGTACTGTGCACTTTAAAAAGTATTTCTAAAAATTTGTACTTCACAATTGACAGTTTTGCTTACTGAAATACAGATGTTGTGTGTGTAAATGCCAGTCACACACTCACATGTGCAAAGGGTGACTTTGGTTCCTTTTTGTAATCAAATTCAATTTCTGTTTTGCACCACCTCCTGTCCCATTTGTCCTGATGCAGGAAGTTACTTGAGTTCCTTCCAGGTACATGTAATCCATTAGTGATTTGGGTATAGAATCGTTTTCCTGTTCTATGCGTCATATCCTCACCCCACCCCCATTCTCTGAGAAGTGTATGTAAACGCCACTGCAAAGAAAAGGGGAAAGGTGTGTGGTTCTAATCTGGCCTCTCCCTCAAGGTGTTACTGATCCCACTGGCATAGATGATGTTCGTGGTCACTCAGAAGGAAACTTGGGGTGAAGGGAAGGCAGCTTGGACCTCCGGCTGGAGCTAACAGGGCTCTGGATCCTTGTTAGTACCTACCTGCCAAGGAGCTCAGCCATCCGATTTCTGGTGGGAGTTGTCCAGGCCTTGTCCATCTGACCAAGCATTATCAACAGTGAGCATTCTGGCAGACTCGGCATCGCTTTTTCTTTGACAATTCCTGAGTCCCTCTGGAATCTATAGACTATTTTCGTTGCTACTCTCAAGCCAAGGGAAACCAGAGTTGAGGGTGTGGCTGTGGTAGTGTGTAGTCTCTGTCATGCCTAGGTCCGTATGTCATGCCACCAGGGTAGCATAAAAGACTTATTTCTGAAGTTTGATTTCCTCTTCCAGTAAGACAAATTGCACAAGGTCTTTTCTTCTCTAAGATCCCCAAACATAAAACTTAAAGTAGGGGTACATGCTGCCATTTTTCCTCAAGCAAGATTCTTTTGTGGGCAACGAGGCCATACAGTTTCCAAATGTGTCTAACTATTCTGAATTCTCTCCATACTCTACCTCCTCATCTTCTGTAGATTCTTATAATGTGCAGGTAGTTGGGAGAAGGGTGCATGGGGGAAAATGGTATAATATATCCCATCTGCTATCAAATAATTTTACCTGAACCTCAGCATTTGACATTAGAACTCAGTAATTCAATATCCTTTTTCTCTGACTTAGTCTGATAATCTCTCACTTGGGTGAACCCTGTATCTTATGGAGTAAATGAGGAAAAAAATCAGTATCTCAAATAATTACTCTACCACACTAACTTATGTGCAACAGTCAGTAAATTATATAAAAATAAATAATCCAGCCTTTGCCTACAGGTTGGGTGACACTGGGCATAATTTTCATTGTTCCAATTGCAGTTTTGAAGATTACTGCTAAACTTTCTATTATTTTGAATTGGCACTTAAGAATTAAATTTGACATACTTCTAACAAGCACAAGCTAATTAAATACCATGACTAGGGCAAAAAAAAGTTTTAATTGTGATTTAAAATAAGAGCTATTGTTTTGCCTTTGGCCACAGAATAAATTTGCCCTGTTACCTTATTTCTCAGTGCTGTCTAAAAGAGGGAGAGATTATTGCATCATCCAAAAAACAATTCCTAAATGTAACAAATGCTGACAGAAGTGACAAGCATTTGATTTTCTTTGAATGAATTCCAAAGTTCATTCCACTTGCTACATACGTTTCTCGTTCTCCAAATAACTGCTCGCAAAGAGTTTAAATTCTGATAGCAACTTTGGTCTAAAGTAGTTGAGCATACCAAATATCATGCCTGTGACCTCTACCTCATGCTACCAAAGAAGGCGTAGGGAGCTGACCTTTTTTAATGCCTGCAAGAAGAAACTAAACAAGTTCCAGTGTGGTGGGTATAGTGCAGGAGATATCAATTTTGTTCAAGCTCATCTGAGGTTGTTGAAGTATTAGTGTTTCCTACAAAGAACTTTTACAAGCCTTTTAAGAAAAATTATCAATATAAAAACATTCGATAGGCAGTCAAACAGCACAGGTCCTATTTTCCAAGAGTCAGAGAAGAAGGGAGACTTCCATTTTCACATTGCCGACCATCATGGGAATTTCACCATAGAAAATACCTAGTCCTGGCCTGCTGCAGGGGTTAGTCAGGGCTTAGTCATCGAGCAGTAACCAGAGACAGGCTCAACCTATTTAATAACTGTTTTAATGTAGAAACAACAGCAAATGGACCGGCATTTCACAACCCATCTAGAGAAAAGTGAAAAGAAGGAGAAGCATCATTATTCCTTGGCAGTCGCGGGCTCTGGCTTACAAACTCGTCCATACGTCTGAAACTTACATATTAAATAGCCTGGACTATTCAGAATATGGTCAAGGTTCAGAAAGTAATGGAAATGGAAGTTGTGAAAATAGTTATAGTTGACTCACAAAAGCCCCTTGGTTTGGGGTTTAATACTCGAACCTTCATTCGATTCTAAGTGGATTAGTTGATCTAGCTGTCAGATTTGAAGGTAGCCCCTGCAATCCCCACCTCCTGATGTGTATGGCCTTAAGTTTGGGCAGAATCTGTGACTTGCTTCTAACTAACAGAATATGAAGAAAGTGATAGGATGTCCTTCCTGTAATTACATTATGTAAGAGCCCATCTTATAGAAAACTTAGATGCGAGTCTTCCTCTCCTTCCTGCTGGCTTTGAAGAGACAAGCTACTGTGAGTCCTACAGACATCGGAAATGAATTCTGTTAACAACTTGTAAGCTCAGAAGTGGATTGTTCCACAAATGATCCACCAGGTGGTCCTTTGCAGCCTTACAGAGGACCCAGCTAGGTCATGCCCAGACCCCTAATCCATAGAAACTCTGAGGTAATATGTGTTGTTTTAGCCTTTGAGTTTGTGGTAGTTTATTATGCAGCATAGGAAACTAACACAACTGGTTTCTTAAATGAAAAAAGAGAGCTATTGCTACTTGAATTAAGTATTGATGGCAACGAGAGAAGATAACACTGACCAGGAGGTAGACGTGTGAAAACAAAAGATGTGAGCTCAAAAAAAAAAACAACCACGTAGATGCCTGAACCAATTCAGCATAGGAACTAGTAGCCTCATACACCAGTATAATCTCTGAAAGCATAGTTGAACACTAAATGATGTTCATAATTTTGAATCTGACTCTACAAGCAGTGAGTATATCAGGCAAAATACATTATGTGGAAGAAGATAAAGATCTGTGTAATACAACTGAAAAAATTCATAGTTATTGAACTAGCATTAGACGTGTGTGACAGTGAATCTTGGAATTGTTTGAGACTTTGATATTTATCCTATAATTAGTTCAAAGGGATCATAAAATAACTCAATATTTACGATGACAGGTTACACATGCCTTTCTCGCAATGTGCTGTGTCAGAATGCTCACAGAAACTGAAGTGAGAATTTTGAGTCATAAATACTTACGCTGAAAACTCAAGCACACGGACTTCCATGCAGCTTGTGGACAGCTCTGTTTCCCAGTAGGAAAGGTACTTGGAATTGGAAATAAAGAATAGCTAAGAACTCTTCCATAAATACGCTTGCAGCTTATTTTTCATGGTCTTCTCTTTATCTCATGAGGTTTAGAGTAGGAAGAGATCACGTGAGTAAATATTAGAAATGCCCTGGATGCTGCAGAAATTTGAAGCTGTTATCTAGTTCCAGTTCAAGCACATAATAGTTATTTCACCTTCCTGAGACTTAGTTTTACAAATTGTAAAATGAGAATAATATTCCCTATCATAAAGATAGACTATGCACCATCAACCCCTTTGACAGAACCGTTTGTAGGAAAAGTGTATTGCAATCATTTTTGTGACTGATGCTGAAAAAAAAAAACCAAACAAACAAAAAAAACTGTGTCACACATTTATGAGTCCATAGATAAGGAATTTTGAGAAGAATCTCTATGGAATTTGGAATTTGGTTTGCATTTCATAGTTTATAAGTCACTTTTCCCTGCGTCCAATCATTTGGTCTTCCTGCTCATCCCAGGAGATAGATATGATGATCATGTCCTGTTAGCAGTACCTGCTTATTGTTATGCCATCCCTCCCGACATACATTATTGATTAGTGAAAGATACAGTTGCCCAGTGTCCCTTAGCTGGTGAATGGTTGAATCAGGACCGAGATCAGACTTTTGACTCTAAATCCTGTATCTAACTCTGGAATATTTTGATGGAAAGATATTACTTACCTTAGACATCTCATGAGAGCAAAGGTATTTCTGAGTCACTGTGCTGCCTTTTCATCAACAACTATTAATTTATGTTCCCAGTTACTGACTCGAATTTGGAGTGATTCAGCAACTCAGTTGCAGGCATAAATAACTTCTCTTTGTCCATGCTGAGTTCTGGGTAAAAAAAGAGGTCATCATCCTCTTTTTGGTAACTCCTTTTAGTGGAGTCTGTTCTTCAGAGAAGATGGTAAAAATAAGGTTTTCATCCTTGTCCCTGGAGCCTTGATGCTAACTCCCATTTAAAGTATTGTTACTCTGAAAAACTTCATTAGATTTTAAACAAAGAACAAAAGTTTAAACATGACCTGTCTATACATTCATAACGGAGACTATTCTTTAACTTATTTACTTAAAGCTTGAAAGGGTTTAAATAACAATAAGAAAAAAGGATGGGAGGAAAGAATGAAGGAAAGAAAGGGAGGAAAATGAACCATCATCCTCACAGCTGACATGGACCTCAGTCACTAACCCATTGATGTCATTTATTTTGTTTGTCGTTATGAAAGACGTAAGAATATATTTTGTATAATTGGGCAGTGTCTTTATCCTGTACATCAATAAATGTGTTTAAATGCCATTTGTCTATTTTCTATGATATCTATTGCTTATGTGACTGAAATTTCAGAACATGAGGTTTTGGTGGACACTCGAGTGTGTAAAATGTGTGATAGAGCTATTCATTCACTGATTCTTCAGCAAGATACAGGGAACACAGGATGAACACCATGTTCACCAGCTTTGGGAAAAGAAAGACCTGAGAGATCTGCTCAATAGGGATGGTGATTAGTTGGCACTCCTACCATTTCTGCATCCCACCCATCATGTTAAAATTCCTAATTGCTCTTTGCTACTGAGCCAGAGCATCTTTCCGGTTCCTTCTCCACCCTCGCACGAGCAGTGTTGTCTGTAGTAGAATTTAAAAGTTCTTAGGAATTCGAAGTCTACAGTCTTTCTGTTTGGCTTCTTACTTGTGTTTTCTCACTGGCACCTGGAAACATGAACGATACGCGTGACTTTCAATCAGAAGATATCTGGGGACATGATAGCTGTCTACCAAACAGCTATATTGTAGATGAAGTTGACTTTTACTGGATGAACAAGGTAATGCATGGGTAAAAATCCATGCAAGACAACTTTTAGAGAATTTCAAGACTTATTGTTAAGGGAAAATAATGCAATGATTAGAGCTGTACCATGAGGTAGTGAGTTCTTTTTACTGAAGCTATTCTAGTGGATTCTGGTGATGAACTGCCAGGGTGTTGTAGAGGAGATTCATGAGTTAACCTTCCTTGGTGCTTTCACTATATCTTGCACATATGCTTTATCGTCTCTTTATTTCATTGTTTTGTAATTACTTCGTTATCTGTTTAATCACCTATTACATGATAATAATTAATTCATTGAACAGGCAGCTGTAAGTGCTGTTGGCATATGTTTTCCATTTAATATTCGTAGTAAGAGTATGAAACAGAAATGATCCCTATTTGACAAGTGAGGAAACTGAGGCGTAAAAAGGTTAAGTAACTTGCTTAGGTCATGATGTTAGCAACTCTGTGCTCTTCACCACTGCATAGTACAGCTTCCCAGGACAATTAGTGGCTGAGTGATGCTTGGATGAGAATGGTAATAGGCTTGAATAAGTGGGAAAAGCTGTCTCTTAAGTAAATCATTTCTATTCCCCACCAGCTAATTGGAGACAGGCGTTAAGAGGAAGGAATTAGTTCCACTCCACAATTCCAGGCTGAGCCCTGTATTGCTCCCAACAGAGGTGGGGGTGGGGGCATGAGAACATTGTTCTAATTGAGATCTTAGAGGAATTGCTCTTGAAATGGCTGTGAATGGCTATGTTGAAATTTCATTTGATGTAATTTTGTTAATTAATTATGTTAAATACAGAATGGCAATTACTTCTGGTTGTAGACAGAAGAGGGAAAAGCACATGAGACATACAGGTACATGGAAATCATTTTTACAGATATGGTTATTGGATTTGGTACTAAATTGACAAGTATTCATTAGATTCTTAAAAATACATAAAGACATGAAGAAATAAATAGAATAAAGAAGCAGATTTGTATCAATATTTACAATGCATCATGAACCAAGTTTTGCAAGTAATCTCATGCTGTATTCCTATGTGCCATTAAAAATGTATTCCTTAATAAAATGATCACTCAAATAATAATTTACATTTGTGTAATAATTATATGGAACAAATATTACTGACAGCAATAATACTTCTGATGGTTTATGAAGAAGGAACAACTGTGTTCTAGTAGAAATAGCCCAGTACTTGGATTGTAAAACAACATACCCCTACATAGTAGTCACAAGCAAAATGGTATTATCATACTTTGTCTCCTCCAATCTCAATGTAGGTAGTTCTAAGTACTATTAGTACTAGAAAAATTAATACTCATGATAATACAAATTTATATTGCTTGTGGATTAAATAAATCACGATTAACAATTGTACTGTTAGTGTAACAATTAACAATAGTGTAAACTATTGAATACCAGATAAATGTATTACATTGACATATTTAGAAACTAGAATGAAATCCCTATCTATTCTCTATTTTTTTAATTTTAATTTTTATTGAACTATAGTTGTTATACAATATTATATTGGTTACATTAATTTCAGCTGTACAATATAACAATTTGACATTTTTGTATGTTACAATATGATCACCCCACTAATTCTAGTAATCATCTGTCAACATGCAAACTTTTAAAAAATATTTGTATTATTTTTAAATTACAGTTGACATATAATATATTAGTTTCAGATGTACAACATAGTGATTAGATATTTATATAACTTATGAAATGATCGTCTTGATAAAGCAATATCCATCTGACATCATACATGATTATTACAATATCACTGACTGTATTCCCCATGCTATCCCTATATCTATTTTGTAACTACCAATTTGTACCTCTTAATCTCCCTTCCCTAACACCTCCATCCAGCAACCATCAAAATGCTCTCTGTATCTATGATCTTGTTTTTGTTTTGATTGTCCTTTCATACTGTTCTCTAGATTCCATATGTAAGTGAAACCATATGACCTGTGTCTTTCTCTGTCTGACTTACTCCATTCAGTACAATATCCAGGTTGGTGCAGATGGCAAGATTTCATTCTTTTTATGGCTGAGTAATATTACATTCTATATATGTACCTCTTCTTCTTTATCCATTCCTCTATTGATGGACACCCAGGTTGCCTCCATATTTTGGCTGTTGTAAACAATGCTGCAATGAACATATGAATGTACTGTCCCTTCGAAGTCGTGTTTTGGGTTATTTAAGATAAATACCTATAAGTGGGATTACTGGGATTACCTTTTTGTCTCTTGTTATAGCCTTTGTTTTCAAGTCTGTTTTGTCTGGTATACGTATTGCTACCCCAGCTTTTTGTTTTAATTTTCATTTTCATGAAATATCTTTTTCCATCCCTTTATTTTCAGTCTGTGTGTTTCTTTCGATCTTAAATAAGTCTCTTGTAGGCAGTTTATGTAAGGCTTTTGTTTTCTTATTCATTCAGCCACCCTCTGTTTTTTGATTGGAGCATTTAATCCATTTGCATTTAAAGTAATTGTTGATAGATATGTAGTTACTGCCATTTTATTATTCATATTTTTTAAAATCTTTTTTCTGCTTAAAGTCCCTTAACATTTCTCATAACACTGGTTTGGTGGTGATGAACTCCTTTAGCTTTTTCTTCTCTGGGAAGTTTTTTACGTGTCTTTCTACTCTAAATGATAGCTTTGCTGGGTAGAGTAATCGTGGTTATCCATCCTTGGCTTTTCATCACTTTGAATATTTGGTATCAGTCCCTTCTGCTCTGCAAAGTTTCTGTTGATAAATCAACTGATAGTCTTATGGGAGCTCTCTTATAGGTAACTGTTTTTAATATTCCCTCTTTGTTTTTACCTATGGCATGTTAATTATGATGTGTGTTTGTATGGACCTCTTTGAACTCATCTTGTTTGGGACTCTCTGTACTTTCTGGGCTTGCATGTCTATTTCACCAGGTTAGGGAAATTTTTTGTCATTATTTCTTTGAATAGGTTTTCAATCCCTTTCCTTTTCTCTTCTCCTTCTGGTACCTGTCTAATGTGAATATTGTTGTCCCAGAGGCCCCTTAAACCATCCTCATTTTTTTTTGGGGGGGGGGGATTCTTTTTGCTGTTCTGATTGGGTGTTTTCTGCTACCTTATCTTCCAAATCACTGAATTGATCTTCTTTTTTATCTAATCTGATGATTCCCTCTAATATATTCTTTATTTCAATTACTGTATTCTTCATTTCTGACTGGTTCTTTTTTATGTTTTCTGTCTCCATTGCAATGTTTTCTATCTCCTTGTTGAAGTTCTCCCTGAGATTGTTGAGCAACAAATGTTTTGAACACTGCCTCTGGCAGATTACTTGTCTCCATTTTGTTTAGTTCTCTTTTTTTGGAGCTTTGTCCTGTCTTTCATTTGCGACATGTGTCTTTGTCTCCCCAGTTAGGCTGCCTCCCCATGTTTGTTTCTAGGTATTAGGTAGGGCTGCCTGTCTTGGTAGAGTTGCCTTATGTAATAGGTGTCCTGTGAGGCCCAGTGGCACCATCTCCCTTATCACCTGAGTTGGGTGCTCCAGGTGTGTCCCTTGTGTGCATTGTGTGTGCCCTCCTGTTATACTTGAGACTTGGTTGCTGTTTTCATGTCAGTAGGAGGGAGTGATCCTTGGGCTGATTGGTTATGAGGACTGGCTATTTCTGTGGAAGAGCTGTGGTGCAGGGGCTGGCCCTACAGAGCAGGATTCACTTTAGCAGGGCTCTGGTGCCTGCCCAGTCTGCCCTTTGGGTGTGTCTTTTTGTGGAGGTGGTGGGGTGCTCTGGTGTGTCTGAAGCTGGCCACCAGGTTTGGTAGTTCTGGAGCCATTTGGAAGGGGCTCTGTTGCAGGCCAAGCTCAGCCACTGCCTGTGCTCTGCCTGGGGCCACTTGTATGAGCTACAAAGTGATTTGCAAATATAATAGTTGCCACTTGTACTGGGTTTGGAGGTACCTGGGAAAAGATAAACTGTGAACTAAGGCTAGCTACTGCTAGTGCTGGGTGTGGGGCTGCTCAGCAAGAGTTACAGGACATGCCGAGGCCAGATGCTGCTTGTTTTTAGTTTGTGAACATTGGGAGACTTTTGGAGCATGAGCCAAGACAGGCTATTTATATGGAAAAGCCACTGGAAGCAGCTTGGGTAGGTCCAAAAGTTGGGTGGGGCAGGGTCTCAGGGAATCACCAGAGCAGGACAAACAGTGTTAGCCAGGTTGTTGGAGACTCAGATGTGATGCCTGCCAAGGTCTGCAAGCTGGGAAGGGAGAGGGCTCAACAAAGGAACAGTAGCTTCTTCCAGCACATCTGTCTGGGGAAAAGCTCTCCCTCTAGCCTTCACCCTAAAGCCAGACAATTCAGTTCCTCCCTGTATGTTCTTGGTGCCTTTTGAGCTGCTGTCCCAGCGCTGGAGGTCCGAGTGAGTCAGTCAGTCAAGTAAGTTCATTCATAGGTCCTTTAAGAGGACTGCCTGGGACTCCAGCAGCCCTCCTCTCACTCAACCACAATCTCCGCTGGTTTTCACAGCCAGAAGTGTGGGGACTTCTCTTCCTGGCACTGGAACTCTGGGCTGGGCAGCTTGGTGTGGGGCTGGGACTCCTCGCTCCTCAGGGGGGATCTCCACAGCCGAGATATCTCTCCCGATTTTTAACTGCCATATGTGAGTGCAGGACCAGCCCATTCCCCATCTTTGCTCCTCCTACTGGTCTCCATGTAGCTTCTTCCTAATTTTTTTAATTTACAAAGCTTAATTATTAGGTAATTTTTGCCATTGTAATTCACAAAGCAGCAAATTTCCCCGCTGATCTAAGCTTGCTGTGTAGTAGGCCAGATATGTCTATATAAGATTTTTCTCAAGATAACTGCCAACCCAATACCAGTCTTTATAGTCCTGCAAACTAAGAAGTCTTTTTTATACTACTCCAGAGGGCAGTATTGAATGCCTGTTTTCCCCTAATTTTATTTTATAAATCAATAAAACAAAAAAGTTATTCATATGACATAATTCAAAATATATATGCCCTTCTCATTCCTTGTGCATTCAGGTCCCTGCAACTGTACAGAGTAAAAGCCTGACATAAATTAATTCTTGTTAGGGATTAACTCTTTCGGCTCACGGAAGTATCCATGGCTTCTACTCTGATAGAACTGTGTAGCAAGGTAAGGATTTGTTTTAAAACTTCTCAAGTTTCTTTTTTTATGCAGGCCAGTTTTGTGGACTTTTAAACTCTCTGAGAACTGCCCTTTGAAAGGTTTTTTACTCTCTCTCAATCAAGTATTATTCAATAAATCATTCTCAACAAGTAAGTCAAATAAGCATATTAGTCTATGTGTCACATTTAAATGGGCCTGTTAAACTGGCTGCGTTTTGGCAGTTTGCCCAATTAAAGGTTGTCATAATGAATCTATCTAGAACAGGAATGAGCCTGATCAGGTTTCAAATGAAATGTATTTTTCGTGTAAGTAACCTCTGAGGGGCTCCAGCACTGTAAATTGCATAATGTGATACAATAGTCACAGAAGCCCTAAAATTCAGGGAAACGAAGTGCCGCCTAGTCTTCCAACTAGGTCATATATTAATCACAATGGTTTAGTGTCAGCTTTTGCTTTCAAATTCCAGTGACTAAGAAGACAGCTTATTTTCATAAGGATATCATGATGTGTATGGGTTATTTTAAGTGGAATGTTATATGAATGAGTTATGCTTGTCCAACCAACTCCTTTTAATCCGTGACCATTTAAATGGAAAATCCATCTAAGCTGACTTGATTCCCTGAAAGTGACTTTTCAGTGGGGAAGATTAGGAACTGTCATTGTGACCAGCAAACTCTTGCACTTTAAACAGAGAGCTGTTAGTACGCTTGTCTGAATTTTATCCTTTATTTTGTTAGAGTGGCTATTTCAAACAGATTTCAAGCCAGGCTTTTATTGATTGTTCCCAAACAGGGAGAGAATTCAGCTATTTGCAAGCTAAGAATTAATTTCTGGCCCTGAGTCTAGCGACAGCTTTCTCTAGGTTTGACCTCATTAAATAAATCATGGGGGTCCTGCTGAAGAATTACAATTGTTATTTGAAATTTGGCCAAAGGAAATTTGGTTGCGTATTAAGTTTTTAAATAAGTTTACTTTATTTGTTTTTCCTCAGCCCATCTCTTTGGTTTAACAAACTGCTGGTTCTTACCAGTGTCATAAATTCCATTGCAAGACTGAAAAGAACAGTTCTGACCACCTACCACGAGATGGCACGATGTCTTTGCTATTCCAGAATAGTGGGTTTTTCTCTAACACACCCGTAGGGCAAATAAGCCTACCCAGTTCTTGTTAACCTGCCGGCAGGTGTCAAAATAATTCAAATTTCCATATGAAATCTGGGATGATGTTACAAATAAGCAGATGAAAATTATCCTCTTCTAATCGTTTTTACAGTGGTAAAGGGAACAGAAGAGGACTCCAAAAGAAATATTTAGGTCATATATTTCTGCTGGAAGGTGCCAGTTGGGGACTGGGTTCAGTGAGGAATGCTTATGAACAGGCCTTGATAGTTTGCCTGGGTGGCTGCCTGCCAGGCAGTCAGTCATCTGGCCTGACAGATGAGGGCGAAAGGAAAAAGAAATTAGCCTGTGTGCTTGTCCCTTCCTCCCACACACCCTCCGAAAATTGCTAGTAGGAACTTCTGCTGACATACCTCAGAGCTCCAGAGTCCCTGCTCTTATCAGGCCCTCCCTTCCCAGCCCCCGACACTTAGGGACACAGTCTCTGCTTTGACTAAGAGCCCCAGATAACATGGCTGGGAGAAGGGTGGCTTCTTTGGCAACAGAGCGCATCCGTCCAAGGCCACTATTTTCCTTAATCCCCAGAGACACAAACCTCATGACGGAGGCTGGCAGGTTCTGCCCACAGCCTGGACAAAGTGGGCTGTTACCTGGGACAGGACCGGGGCTCTTAGCTAAGCATCAGAACCCTGAGCTCAAAAAATGAGCTCCAACATTGGCAGAAAGGCTTCTGTGCTGAATCTGATTACCAGCTGTCAATGCAGTTGCCAGCCTAGAGATCCAGCTTCCATGAATTTCCAGGCCTGCTTATTAAGATGTCACTTAAGACTCCAGATAATTATGGTAACTGGCATCAATTTTTAGAGGGCTTTGTGAAGATTATTATTCCAGAGACTGTCTTACTCTATTTCTTGAAATATTTTATTATGCCCGTATTCTCTTTCCATTTCTTGAGGTTATAATATACCATTTGAAGGGAGGCTTTGAAAGAAGAGAGTAATAAAAGGGATTCTTAGGGTCTTGGAATGGAAACTTTATTGTTATTTTATTCATAATTGTGTAATAGGCCCCATGATAAATGCAATTAAAATCTACTTGTGATGAAGTAAACTGCGTATTAGAGTCATGAGGTTTGATATTGGTGTCTTTCCTGAAAGTAGTGTATTTTTAATGGTCCTTTATTTTCTTGCTGTTCTCATGCTTAAAATTAATTAAGTCTGTTTAACTTTTCTATTAAGAGTACCGGGATTCTTCGTTGCTGCTCTTTCTGTTCTTACCATGACTTATCCTATTGTATTTCATTCTTCTATATTTTACTAAATCAATAATGGTGGTCCTATGAGACTTGTTTCCTCAGACTTTATTTGTTTGATGCCACCACTTGGAGCATATCAAGGAGACTAAATTCTAAATTGAGTTGCTCAATTTAGGATCTGGGCAAGAACTGTGAATATTTCACTTTCTTCAGATACACTAAAGAAATAATATCAAGTTGACTGTCTGAATTATTACTATTAACAGGTCAAATGTAATACAATTTGAACATATCGAGGGCGGGCGGGGGAGTTGCCTGGAAATTTATCCTGCCATATGTGTCTAATGTTGAGCAGAGTATTAAGCTTGCTGAACCCTTTTACGATAAATTTCCATATTTTGGGGGAAAAGTAATAAGATTTTGGAAGCTATAATATTTTCTAATGCTCTTCCATGGTAAATGAGAGTGACCTGTGGTTCTTAAAGAAGACATTTCTAAATTCCTTTCACTTTTTTTATAATTTGTGGATTAGTTCCCACATGTTCAGTGCTACATCTTTACTAGACTAAGGAAACATTTAGCGTACTGTTTTGAAAATTGATAAGAAAATATGAAAAAGAATTAAAATACTCATTGTAGGGTTTTAAAGAAAAAAGTAAAAGCTTGACCAACTTATTGCACTTATATAACTATTTCTAAGAGTTTTATTTATTTAATATGGATTTATTGAGCAGGTTTTACCTCACTGTACCAAGTACAAACTTTAAAAGTAGATTATTCCTGGTTTCTATAATTCTTATTTTGCTATGCATGGGAGTTATCTAACAGAGATAAATAAAGGATATAAAGAATAGTTAGACAAAATGTGCTGAAGAAATTAAAGTAAGACTGGGCTCAGAGGCCATTGAGTCATTGTACACGATCTGGATTGCCTTTGTCAAGGTATTTTTGTTGGGCAAAATAAGTAAAGCTACTGTTGTTCAGATTTTCTGTTCCCCTCAAAGCACATTCCCGTAAGATTCAAACAACTTGCAAGATTGTGTTCAAACCTCATGAGTCACTGTAGATTTGTCAAGTCACTATAAAGTGGTAATGGTTTTAAAAGGTTTAAAATGGTTTTTAAAAGGTGATCCTGCCAGCTGCTAGATTAAGATAGACTGTAAGATGACTAGGAATTGATAGTGACCTAATCTCGACTGAGTTAGGATAGTGGGGAAGAATTATGTAGAAACAATGGTATGTCAGTCCAAGCAAAGGGACCTGACGCAGCATGTGCAGGATGAAAGGAGCAGCTATGAACAGATCCGTTTGCTGAGGCACTGGAGGGGCGGGGGTGCCTTTGCCGGCAGTGGAGCTGCTGGGGAAAACTTCCTTGCCTAGAATGGATCCCCTTCCCCCTCTCCTACACTCAACTCCTGTTCTTTCTTTACCTACTGGATTTAAGATATTGCTATAATGTCCAAATGTAGATATGAAACACGAAAATGGAGCGGGGCCAACAAAATTGAAGACTTAATGGAGAAATGGAAGAAGAACAATCACAGTTTGCCACGCACTTCAAAAGAGAAGAAGGAACAGGTCTGCATATTTGGACAGCCCTCTTTCACAGCAACTTGCACAATTTTCCTATCACTGACTAGACCCCACCCCCCACCTCTCCCACCAGAATGGGGTTAGGAAAGCACTTCTCTGTGGGCCATAACTATAGCAGTTTTTGGGGGAGAACTAAATACCCCTCACCTTTTCTTACCAGTCTCTACTGTTTCTGTCCTTTTATTAAAATTGTTTGCACTCATTTAATGCGAAGATGGGGAATATGCCTGACAATTCCTTACCATGTCCCCTTTACTCAATGCACTGTTATTCATAATATTCAATGGTTACTTATTGCTATGGATCATAATAGCAGCCATAATTATAGCAGAGAAGAGCTATTGGACTTGGGCAGGAAAAATGTGATTAATAAATCTAGTAAAGAGAATAGTTGGAGCATTAGTGAAATTGTAATTGGGAAAAAAAGAGGTGCTAAGAAGTGAGGTGTGTGGGGAAAAACAATATATCTTTTTTTTTTTTCCTGGCACCAGAAATGATGTTGATAGAACCCCAGCTCCTGAGCCAAAATGGCAAAGGAAAAACAGTGCTTCCCTTGTCCGCCTTCGTCCTGTTTCCCTCCTCCACATCGCCCACTCAGACTGCCATATATCCCAGTTCTCCAAGCTATACTCTGTTTACTCCCAGCCATGTCCAAGTTTGCTATGGTTCCCATAGTGGGGGAATCATCTGATTAAAGTATTTCACACTAAGGAGTAGGTGACACATGAGTTTAATCCTCTCAGGAGTGTTTGGCTTCACCAAAAAATGGCATTGCTATCTCGTGACAATTTCCAACTTAAGAATGCATGAAAGACAAGAAACCAGTTGGTCCTTGGTTACCAGTAGTACCTATAAATTGTGAGGATTAAATAACACAGACCAACACTCAATATGGTACCTGGTGTGTAATAAGCACTCAGTGAAAGTTAGTTGTTATTCTTTGTATTATTTTATATTCATTTTTGGAAAGAGGAGGGGTTTAGCCACCAACGTCCATAAGGAGTAAAAGCCATAGTCAGAGTACTTGAGTTCACCAGTTCTTCACCATTGAAGTGGTTCTGCCCTCTGGTAACCTGTGTCTAGTCCTTTCTGCAGTTGGAACAGACAGCATTGAAGCATCTGAGTGGTAAGGTCTCCAGTGCGGCTTCCTATGGATAGCCTCGTCTCTGGTGGTCAGGATCAACACTGCCTCTGGGAAAGCTTTCCATGGGCCAGGCTGTGTGCCAGGCAATTTCACTCTCATGATTTCATTTCATTGTCCTGACAGCCTAAACAGCAGGTCGTCATGGCCTCATTTTAGGGATGAGGAAGTAGGGTCAAAGGGCTAAGTGACATGCCAGTAAGTGGCAGGACTGGGAACAAACACAAGTTTTCTGACTCCAAGTCTCATGCTATTTCTAAGCACATGGTTGAAAGTTTAAAAATGGTTCTGAAGAAGTAATGATGCCTTCTCATATAGACATTTCTCTTAGTGGTGTTTTCTTTGGCCTTATAATCTCAAAAGAGCGGGTACTTGTTGATCTTTGTTTGATAGTTAAATCCATCACTGTAAGACAATTTATGTACAAGCAAATGCCATGAGCCACAAGCCTTATTTGTAATAGGCATAAGTCATTAGCTTCACACTTGAAAACTTGTTTATCTCAATACTCTTTTAAGTGATTTCTATTTTCTTTGCAAAAATAGAAGTCGTATGTCCATTTGTTAGGATGTTTAACAGATTTTTAATTTGATGTCTATATAGGGTGATTTTCCCCGTACATTTCTGTCTTTATTCCTGGAAACTATTTTAACTGATTCGCATAGTCCCATGAAAATTTAAAACCACATTTTGAACCTTAGGAGAAAAAAACAATTAATATAGCTTTCCATTTTCTATGTAGGACCAGTTTGTGTATTTTAGGACATTGAATGTAACATGCCCTGGGTGGAAGTTTTATGGCAAAATTCAAGTCTCAGGGACTCTGCCATTCATCCACCAAGTAGAGTTTTAGTTCAGTTGCATCTTATATGGAATTAAAGAGCTCTCCAGATTTTCATTCCTCCTTCCACACTGCCCCCCCCAAGCCAACTGCTCTCAGATAAATCCAGGCAACTTGTGCAGTAGATGAACTATGGATGTGAATAACTTAAGAAATAACACGAGTTTATTTGCATTTTCAGGTGTGTGTATGTGCATGTGTGTTGTTTGATTTTTCATGCCATCATTAAAGAAGAGTTCCTGAAGTTAGAGTTCTGGGAAACTAAGCTCAGAGATATTAATGGAATAGCTGTATTTAAAGTCAATTGTAGAAACCTGCCTAGTAAGCCAACCAAACTGAGTAGACAGGCCTTCTTGGGGATTCCTTGATAAAATTTTAGGAAAAGCAGCCTGATGGGACAGGGATGTAGAAATATGAGATTATGGAAAATATCTGCATGAGTGATTATGAAATGCTTTGCTAAATCTTATTACAAAACATTAGTGTATTTTTAGTCTCAATTTCTTCAAAGGTAAAAATCTCCTTAATTACTCCCTTAAAAAGTTTACAGATGTCATTGAAATGTTGGTTGGTGTTTATATATTTTAATTAATGTTATTTTTATATTGAGAAGGTATCTATCCTGAGAAATGATGATCAAAAACCCCTAAAAGTTATACCAAGGAAAACGAGACCATGTGCCTTTTTTGGTCTGTATTACTATTTAACTTAGAGATAGCACACATGGGTTATTCTACATATCATTTGCATTTTCATGATACAGTAATTGTTCACTCTGGTAATATGGTCTACCTCTCATGCATTTGCTCTTCAGGGAAGTATTGCAACATACAAATAAATGTAAATTAATATAGTACTGCTTCAGGGCACAGTTTCCAAATGAGTTATGTTTAAGTTGAAAATGAATAGGTTTAATGTATATAAAAATATTTACATATCTCTTTTTCCTCCTCTTCATATGATCCTAGCAATATAGTAAGAAAGTAAATGAAAAAAAAAGAGCTAATCAAGGAGGATCAGTCATGATGTCTTCTTTCAATATATTTTGCTTATTCTCCAGAAACAAACATGGTGGCCCTCAGAACCATGTAATTTGCATGAATTAGAAGCAAAGCTTTGCTATCTCTGATGCTGGAGTTCTCGTCTTCACCTCTGCTGGCCCTTTTCAACACTAAGAAACTTTTTCATGCTATGAAATATTCAATCTGGAAAAATTCCTGATTGTGTCCCTCTGAAATTTCATCTGCGTTGCTTGGTGTACTATAACTTAAGTTGTCGGGGGGTTTTTTTGTTCTTTTTTTTTTTTTCTGAAAGCATAAAAGCATAGACAGTTTATCAAACAGTGTTTTGGAATTTGAGGAAAGAAATTGATTTCCCACAGAGAGTAAAAGTTGGTCCAGAAATGAATTCAGCACATTGGCTTTGTTAAGGAAATGCTTGGCTGTATCCCTTGGGGAATTTCCTTGAGCGATAAATTTGATGATTTAGCCATGTACCTTCCAGTATGTCTACTGTGTTGGACGATATTGAGTTATCTCTGATTAAGGGGAACATGCTTCGTTATGCTAAGTTGCTTTCATCATCATTCATTTTTCAGCTGCTTTCATGTATTCTCCTGATATTCCCTCAGTAATAAGGGTCAACTTGGATTTTGCCAAACATTATTGGAAGGTTTTTAAAAACATTCCTCTTTCACTTTTTCTCTGCCCAATCTTCCCTACGACAGAATATACAATATTATGTCCTTCAAAGGAGCAATGGACTCAAAAACTTTTCATCTTGTTTTTTTGAGATAAGAGCAGGAATTTAAGGTAATAGTTTAGGGCTCTGTATATATAAAACTAACTTCATAATAGAAAGAAGACCATTTTACTCTGGCCTAGTCTTGTTCTTATAATGTAATATGTAAGCACATGGGGTTTGGAATCTTGAAGACTACAATTTGAATTCTGGCTTTGCAAGTTATTGCTTGTATGCCTTAGGATATGTTATCAAACCTACTTAGTTTTCCCATCTGTGAAATAGGAATAATAATATCCATATCATTGTTTTGCTTTGAGAATTCATTGTGGAAAATATAGATGAAGCACCTAGGAATACCTGACATGTTAATTTTGCTAATAGCAAAAGTAGATTTTGTCTTTTAAAATTGCATACATTAAATCAATATGCTTTTTAAACGGAATATTTTATAAGAAAATCATTCAATATGATTTGCTGTTATTATATTACTCAGGACTGTGATTGTTGAGTAATTTGCAGTGATTGTTATGATAGATGAAATAAAGTGGTTTTAAAGAAATGGATAAAATTCATGTGTTTCCCAGACAAATGTTAAGTTATAGAGGAAAAACATGAAAGAGGATTCAGGTAGAACTAGATTAAGATTCTGCTTCAAACACATTAAAGCTGTATGACCAAGAGAAATTTAAATAGGTTCCTTGGTCTCTTCAATTTGAAAGAACAAGAAAAAAAAAAGATAAAGCTATATAAAACTCAAAGAATTGTTTTGAAGATGATGTATGTTAAATACCAGTGTTTGGGTAATGTTTGAGACTTCATATAGAACTTAGTTAATACTAATATTTTTTCAACACATCCACTCAGTATTCAACGGAGCTAGTATACACCCCTATAAATGAGGATCCAGAAATATTTTAATTATCTTTGAAGTTGGTCACATTGTTGGACTTTATGTATCACTTTAGGCACATCTACCCACTGGAATATTTTTCTGTCTCCCAAACCTGTCTTCCTGCCCAAGCTGCAGATACTAACTCCTCTGTCAAGAGCCTGATGAAGGCTTTCCTGACTCCCACTGGAATGGATGACTCCTCCTCCTTTATTGCCCCCTGAATCTACCCTTATCCTAGCATTTGTAACACTTTTGTTCCCTTATTCATTTGCATATATGCTTCCTTATCCCAGGCCAAATGCATTCCTTGGAGGCCAGGATCATGTCTTGTCTGGTTTTGGCTCCAGTGCTTGGCACAGAGTAGACATTTAATCCTCTCTTGAGTGGGTTGAGAATGGATGTATGGATGGATAGATAAGAGAAGTAAGTAGATTGTCAGATAAATTACCCTGAGAGCTCTTTCTAGAGTGCCTAGAAATTAGCTGAATGTAACCAAGGATGCTGCCTCCCAAGAGAAGTGGTTTTACACAAACACAGTACTGGGACTGCCAAGGTCTCCAGTTGTCAGCTCTTCCCTGACCAGGTTACAGCTAAGCTCAAACTTTGGTTCCAAAGCAGTCCATGAATTTCATAAGACCATACCAATCCTTGCTCTATAAAACGAGGACAGTGAACTCAGCTGGAGGTCCCCTGCTGAAATGTAGCACCACAGTGCATCCAGCTGTACCTCAGCCTTAGGATGCCTCTAATGGGATGCCAGGAGAATGGGGGAGACACTGCATTCACCTGCCAAAGCTTCTTGCCAGACATGAGTTCCAAGCTGCACCAGTTGATGCTGTTGGTGCTCTCTCGTTGTCTCTTTAAAGATGGATAGGTTGGGTTGACAGAGGCATATATATTACGTCTATTACATGATAATTAAAGAGTAGGTCCTGGAGGAGTTTGAGTGATATAAAAAGGCAGGCAGATAATTGTATGAAAAAGCCTGGGCTCAGCATAGATACTGGTCTGGAACAGAAATTTGAGAGCACTGGGATTCCTAAAACAAGGTCCAAGAGCTGAGCCCTCAAGAAAGCCAAACATTAAATTGTATACTTACGTGCATACATATGTATTCACAAAGGATTTGAGGCCACTCACAAGTTCACATATAATAAGATAGAAAACTATGAAATAATAGAATAATCAAGAAATAATGGAGAATCAAGAACAGGAAAAATACAGACTTTTCCGAAAGATAAGTCTAGAGGAAATGAGAATGCAGTTATGTAGGCCACAGGATCAGAAATGGTTAATATAAGTGTGACTCAGGTTCGGCCCAACCTTCACAGACAAACCTTGTCAGTGAAAGACTCTGATCTCAAAGGAGACATTGACCTACATTTAGATGTTAGAAATACACTTGAGAGGACAGAAGACCTCTGTGTCATCCACAGTTGCCAAATTAGCAAAAGAAACACAAAGAATTGATTTTGGCAGGAAACTGGAAGAAGCAGTGCAACTTACTGAACTATTCCATAGATGTAGAAAGAATCTGAAATCCTGTCATCTTGATCTAGGCACTAAGTATCATCTCTGGTTATTTTAATAAGAACATATAACAATAATAGTAATACTATTTAGTGTCTACTGTGGGCTAACTGCTCTTTGGAATTTAATCCTGCATTTCTAAACAGCCTTATGTGATAGATACAATATGCACTTGAGAAAAATTGAGAAGTCCAGTGACTTCCATGGGTAGCAAATGTAGGTACAGAGGTCTGTTAGACAGCCAAGCCTTCCTGTTCACCATCATACCACACTGGTTCCGGACAGACCCATCTGAATATCTAAAGATTGATTTTCCAGAAGACTTATATTTCTCAGCATGATATATTTGGGTTCACCCAGAACTGCACCATAGAGGAGAATCTATCTATTGGCTGTTGTAAAACAAACAGTGTCCAAAGCCAGCCATCTGATTACCCTGGATGATAACACTGACACAAGACTTGAGAAGCACCATCTGTTCAGACTTGTTTGTTCTAGAATAAGCTTGCAAGAACATCTCTGATCATTTTTATCCACTGTATATTGTGGCCCTGGTAAGGAGTAATGAGTGTTAGTGTGTTGATATTAGAATTGGGCATTATAACAGTCAAAATGGCCACAAGCACAGTCATACCAAAATCATCTTTTGTAAGTTTCCCACCGGCTAAGGAGAGTGGAACCGAATCCACAGTGGAGCCCCTACATGAGTTGTAGACCCGCCTTGTGTCTCATCACAAGGCTCCCTTCCAAGGAGTGATCAGTCTCCGCTCTATTTTGTTAATGAGATCTGACAGAATTATTGCCTCGGGTGGTATATGGACACTGATTTTATTCCTTTAAAACAATTAAAAAGCCATCAAAAGACTTTAAACATCAGTTACAATTATATACGCTATGATGTTTTTAGAAATACGATTTACCAGTTTAATCTCAAAACTGAAAAAAGGTGAAAATGAAAATACACAGTAACTTGTTAGAATATGATTTTACAGTTTGCAGAATTTGTATTTCCAAAACAAACTTTTATTGTTATTTTAAAATAACTGCAATAATGGATTTACGTCTTCCTTTTCTGTTTTGAGTAAGCCTCAAACACCTGTTTTAGTGTCTCTTTCATTTCTGTTAGATGATTTACCATTACTGGGCTTAATTCTTATGTAACCTTGAGAAATCTGAGGCACAGAGGGGTCAGCAAACATGGTCAAGGTCCCACAGGGAACAAACAAACCCATGTGTGTCTGGTTCCAAAGCCTGTTCTCTCCTCATACTACTCCATGCTCTTCTGTCCTGTGAATTCATTCACATTTTCTGGAGCAAGTGAACACTCCCATTCTCTTCTTAAATCATAGTCTCAGGAGATTTGGGATCAAGAGGCTTATTCTCAAAAGCCAAGCTCTCAAATTTGTACATGGGAACGTCCCAACATTAGTTTTGTGATATCTTAGCGTCCGCTAATGATCACCTTTTCAGTGCAGAAGCCAAAAGTTGGAACCTCTGCCCAGGAAGGTGTTTGTAAGAAGCTGACATACTTTTTGTCCTTGACCTCTGCCTTTTTGATTTGAGGCATTTGCCATGTACCCTATTCAGTTTACTTTCTCAGAGCTGTGCAGGTGGTTGACATGCAGCTAGGGAGCTGGGGGTCCTGGCTTGTGTTTGCTGGCCGTGGATCTTGTATTGGCCTCTTTCCTCCCCTCTAAGTTTCCTTCCTTCTTTTCTCAACTGCTTCTCTTTAATGAAGCTCTCAGTAAAACCCTTTTTCTTTGTTCTCTTTTGACTTCATTGAGTTCATTATTATATTTTCTAAGGACTATATATTGTCCCTCTCATCTCCATGCTCCAGAAACACTCTGTGCAGACTCTAGCCCTGAGTTCACCATCTTGTGTCAGAATGATCTGTTTACCAATGCCTCTCCTTATGCTCCTTTATCCATTCTCATATTCTCATATTTTAGGCATTAAAATATATATTTGTCCATTCTTTATTAAGAATATGAATTCCTTAAAAAAGGAAGCCATATTTACTTATTTTGCATCCCAACTTTTCCTTAGATAGTCTTGGCTATCTTAGATGGTACTTAAAACTTGGCCCCTAAAGTATCTAGAAATTTCTTGACCTGGACAGAATTGAAATTAATGCTGGTAAGTGACCAGCCAGGAAAGGAAAGAATGTAAAAGGAAAGAAGAAGGTGGGAGAGGGAAGAGAGGAAGAAGGAAGAGAGGAGAGAAGAAATAAAAGAATGCAAGAATATTGTAATAACTATCAGTTATTGTTTTTATTATGTTATTTGTCAGACAATGTATTTTACAATATGGTATCTCATTAATGTTCTTTATGACCATGTTGTATAAGTACTATTTTACAGGTAAATAAACTAAGCCTTAAGTTCAGTAACTTGCCTGAAATCACCCAGCTAGTTACTGGCCAAATTGAGATTAGAACTCAGGTCTGTTTGGCAAATTAATAGTAGTTTTTTAATAGTTCAGTACCACTTTATTCAACTAATATGTGCCTAAATATGCATCACACAGGGGCTCTGCATAATCCCAATATGTTGTGATTCTCCCCCAGTAGAAGATAAGAAGTTAAACAGTTTAATGCTGATGAGAAGTTGAATCCATGGTCTGTTGCTAGTCGTTTTACATCCCTTATAGCATGTGTTTCTCAGGTTAACTTAACTTTTTATCTGGCCAAAACTCTGTTTTCTCTTTTCTGTTTTTCATCCTGTTCGAAAAATTATATTTAGTTTATGTATTTGTTTAAGAAGTCTTAGGCTTTTTTGAAATAATATAGAGTTAAACAAAATAAGATAAATTTGGTTTTGTTTTAGGATAAAACAAGATAGGATAAATAAATGTTGCACGATTTGGTCCTAGAAGGAAGCACTGTGTGATGTCATGGACATCGGTTTTCGAGTCAGACAGCTCCTGTAAACCACTTGAATATTTTCTCTTACAACTTGCTGTGTGTCTTTGGATAAACGAACTCCTCAGAGGCTCACTTACTAAATGGAGATAATGATGCATACTTTGCAAGGAGTACAAAAATTCCTGAAAACACTTAGCACTGTGTTTGGCACATAGTAGGTGCTCAATAATAGGCAGCTGCTGTTATTTGCAACAAATTGAAATATAAAAGAATGTAGCTTCTTGGAATCTAATATATAATTTTTACCCCAGGTTAGAAAGAGGCCAAGAATCCCAAGAGGCAGAGTTCTTCTGTGCCTTGGGGTAGGACTCTATGAAATTGCTCAGTGAAATGTAGAGAAGGGAGCTCCCCGACCCCTGGTGGCAGGATTCCTGAGGAGAGTGTGGATACTAGAAGCTCTATCCTACTGAAATATGGGTTTGTACCGGTAACCCATGGGTCATCAGCTGTCTGGCAGTCAGCGAGTGTCTAGGCCCTCAACCATGCGCTCACGGTCAATGTGTTACGTACTCTGCTAAGCGAAAATTCGAAGAATTTTATTTTATTTTCTATGTGGCACTGTTTTAAGTGCTTCAGAAATATTTTAATCCTGATGACAATAATGTGAGATAAGTGATATTAATATTCCTGATTTATAGCTGGTGAAACAGGCACAGACAGGTTATTAAGTGAGGAAACTAAGATCATATAGCCAGTACGTGGTGGAGCTGAGACTTTAATCCAGGCAGGATGAATTGTTTTCATTGTAGTAATGAATAACATATCATAATAATTTGGGTTTTACCTGGGTCAGTTATGTTTAGAGGACAAAACATGAAAATTGGAAAGGGAAAACCTTGATTGGTGTTTAACTTTGCCTCCTTTAAGTTCTGTGGACACAAACTAGACTTCTAACTTTGATTTCATCATCTTTAAAATGGGGATAACAATGAATGACCTTTCAAGGGTGTTAGGAAGATAATGTACTCAAAGATGCTTTGTGAATTGTGACATGCTGTGTAAAGGAAAGCATTACTGCTTATAATTTAGATTTATATTATGCCAGGATACATGTGTCTGCGTATGTTGCAAATTCAAATCTGCATTGTAAAAACTTGTAGGAACGTGGTACAAGTTGTTTTGTTGTTATTTTTTGGGTTTTTTGTTTGTTTGTTTTTTGTCTTTTTGAAATGTTATTTTTGCTTACAGTTGAAAAAAAAAATCATTGAGAGAAAAATGCATATACAGTTCATGCCAGATAGACTTGATTGTGATGACTGAAAGAAACCACTTGGGTTTATTATTATGCTTTATATCATCATTAGAACCTGTACTATTGTTCTATTATATATGGCACGTGTATGCATTTTATGTTACTGCTGGAATGTGTCGTATAATAATGCCTTTTGTTATAGAATCAGTACATATTACTCAAAGGTATGTGTACCCTCATTTGAGATGTATTATAAATTTTCAGACCATGGAAGCAAAACTAAACTCAGCTCAGACTCTGTGTCCAGATTTAATAAATGAAACTTAATTTTATAAAGCTGTAGGGAAGCTCTGATTAACTTAATTCTTGACTAAATAAACCAACTGAATTCAATTTAATTATCTTAGCCATGCTAATTAATAGGTTGGTGATCTTTAAGAAATGAAAGTTTTAGTTTTGTGGATGTAATTTTTCTTATTGAAAGATATCCTTGTTCATTTAAACACACTTCCATTTTCTTTTTCTTTTTTTTTTTTTTTTTTGGCTGGATAATACTGATTTTTCTCTCAGTTACTTTCTCTTTCCTCTATTTGTATGGCATGTAATGGATAATTAGTTCATTTTGTTAGTTGGTGACTTTGATGGGAGTCACATAGAATATATGCCAGTTTGCATGTAGATAGTAGGGAAAAAAATGTAACTCTCCTCTGAATCAGCTGTCTAAACCTGTGTCACGTCCTCTAGGCTGTGGATCCTGAAAATGAAATGCCTTTCCAGCACAGAATACATGGAAAGAACATGTGTTAGTTTCCACACGTTATATTTATATCTCCGTTGAAAACAAACTTTGTTATAAGAGTGCTACATTGCTAGTTCATGTTAAGCTTATAAAACGGGCCTTTTTTCTGATAACTGCCCTGTCTTCCCTTCACCAGCCTCTTTCTCTTAACACAACCAAAACCGGGCCACACCACTCGTCTGGAAAGGGCACATGTTCTTTCCAGCTAGCCAAATATCTATTTTCTTTCTTTCCTCCTTCTTTCCCTCTTTTAGGATGTAATCTTTTTGAAGATAAAATCATGACTCTTATACAATATAAAATGAACACATGTCAAAGTTTTCATATAACTCATTAGTGAAAGGAATCTGTAAAATGTTACAACTGGTTTAAAAGAGAATTTAAAAATGCAATCAAGAATGCTGAGATGAATTTGGTAATAGGTGTAAAGCTAGTCAGTATCCATCGGGTGATAATTGCATATTCACCCAAGCTATTTGCATTTTATGGATAAGGACAATTTACAGTATATCGGTTTTCTGTAACTTACAGAGTTCAAAATAACTCAGACGGTGAACTGCTCAGATAACCCCGAATGGTGCACTATACAGAACACCCAGTAGCCTTTGCTAATCTTAAAGTCTTTCACAATTTCTCCTGACTCTGTTCCTTAAATAGGAATTGAGTGCATGGGTAGGCATTATGGAGAAATTAAAGACAAATAAAACCTGCCACCACAGAATTTAAAGCCCATTCAGAAACAAAGAGAGGACACTAGAGAAACACAAATATATAATGACACAATGTGATAAGTGCTATCAAGGAAAGTGAAAGGCAGAATGAGAGATTATAACAAGAGGAGCAGCAAGGAAGCTCTGAGGAATCGATATTTCAGCCATTTTTAGGATGAGCCGGAGCTGGCTGGGCAGAAACAGATGAAGACAGCGCAGCTTCACAGGCCAAACTAATGAATCAATCCCTACACTACAAATTTAAACCCTGGAATACTATTTGATGGCTCCAAATCTTTAAATCCTCTTCAGTTCATCTTCTATCTCCTTTTCTCCAATGCAGTGAAATGCTGATGTTACCAGTATCTATCTCTTTCATCTTAAAAGGTCTCTAACATTCTAATTCTGTGGAATGTTTTTTCTTTTTTCTTTTTTTTTTTAATTAACGTCTAGGTCAGCATTTTTTTTTTTTTTGAAAATTTTATGACCATGACCACCCAAACAGGAAGAAATACATTCATTGCTCCCCCTGCCTCCCACATATATTAGGTTGGTGCAAAAGTAATTGCGGTTTTGGCATTTTTTTTTTTTTAACCTTTTAAACCACAATTGCTTTTGCACCAACCTAATATAAACTGAAATAGATAATTCACAAAATAATGCCCTTAGTATGTCGGGTAGTCTCAGATATTTTCCTTCCATTTTGTTTTTCCTATTTCATCCTAAGATGCCAATCTCAAGAACCACTAAATTGATTTCATAAGCCAAATGGACAGACACTTAAAATTTGAAAACCACTGTTATAAAACAAAAGTTTTATGTACTTACCTTCTGTATCTCTGTCATAGAGTGTCTTATTAAAAAGCAGCAAACAAAACAAAAACCTCCCTCTAGGATCCTATTCTAAACTGTCCTCTGATTCAAGGTTTGAGAATCTCCTGATCTTTTGTGAATGCCCAGCCTGGATTTCCAGACTTTCAGGTACACATCACAATTCTGTAGCCTAAGACTAAAAATCTAACCTTGATGTTTAAAAGACCCTCTTTTAACTTTAACTTTAGTTCCCAAGTATGCCATGTGTATTCAAATGCCTATGCATTTGGACAAGCCCATTGGGTCTCCTGAACCCTCTCTACCTGTCATACCACTGGACAACTTCTAGATTCTGCTCCATCCTTCAAGTTCCAGCTAAGGAAACTCTCCCAGCAAGACTTAGGTCTCCCTCTCAGATGCTTGTTCTGCCCTATTGTAATAACTGTGACCCTCAGTGCACCTTAATCTTGTACCCTAAATGTCTCTGGGAAAGTTGCCTCCCTGCTAAGAATTCAACATTTGTGAGGGCTAGAATCAATTCTGCCTCCCACTATCATGGGAGAGTAGAGTGGGATGAAGGCCTCTTGGTCCAGCCCTTAAATGCTCAGAGGGCTTCAAATGATATCATAATCAACTATGAAGTTTTATGTTTCATACACAGCCTCAGAGATACACTAAGAGAACTGAAAGGTGTTAATTATATAACTGCAGATCTCTGTCCTCTTACTAGATTACATGGCCTTCAGGGTGATATAAATTATTGTTTCTTGCATTCTGTAATTATCCTACAAATAGCTTAGTCATATTGTATTGCGATGTACCTTTTTAATTTATGAAATGTGAAGACTTAAAATGTACCACAATTTTGGTATTATTTTTTCTCATGTCTTTATTTTTGAAAATTGATATGGGAGCTTAAAAAAATAGAAGTGGCCTGAGCCACTGTTCACCTCCTAACCGGGCAACCACAGATGCTGTTGAGTGAATGAACAAATGATACATAGACCACATCAGTGTGATGTCCGGAAGGAAGTAAGGATTAGGGCAAGGAAAAATAAACATTATTGTTAATTTTCACCTTTTACATTTATGACAACATATCCCTGTGTTGAGAGTATGATTTGACAACCTGGACCTTTATTTCTTGTGTGAGGTGACTAACTTCTAAGTGTGCCCAAGATTTTAAACTTAGTATATAGGTCATGTTTGGCAAATATATATATGACTATATCATGTTGACCAACATCCCCTCCCCCCAAAAAAATAAAATCTTTATGGAAGTAATATTTTACCTCTCAGTTTTGCCAAATAGCAGGTTCATCCTGCAGGTCTTGAAGAAGACTGGATTGATCAGGCTGAAGTGTAATTTAAAAAGTTGTTATTGCAATCACCTAGAATCATCTCTTTGTAATTTTACATGCAATTGCAAATACATATGCAAATGATGTTCGTCCTTGAAAAAAAAATCTGTACATATCAAAAACACAAGAGGTACTAAATTATACATTTCCTATAATATGTGGTTAGTTAATCGAGTTGTCTTCCATCCAAAGGCAAGACAACTTCTGGCTCTAGAGCAGGTTTCACCTTTGTAGTGAGAATGATGCCCTTCACTCAGGCAATGAATGCTCAGACCAACAGAGACATACTTCAACATCAAAAAAAGTTTTCACATCAATTATAACACTAGAAAGATTTGGGACAGAATGACATCTGAAAGTCATCTTTCAATTTTGCCTTTTTAATAGAACTTTTAGCTCATGGTCCTAAATGCAAATTACCTGCCCTTAGAAATGTTATTATGGAATTTTCTATACTTCTGCTAACAGAATTTGAACTGTCAACTCAGCTTGACTTTAAATAATGGAATACTTGACCATTTGCAAATGTTTTTAAAGGTAAATGAGTGCTTGATATTTTGGCAGAAATTCTCACACACATACTCACCACACCAAAAATGGACTAATCTGCATGACTTGAATGAAAGAAACTGTAAACTACAAGCTCTGTTCGTGCCCCTTTGCTCTCGTTGGAATCTATTTAATATCTTTTTCACCTGGTTGGATGATAGACTGCTGGAGCCAGAAAAATTCTTGTTCTCTTGCCTTTTGAGATCAGGCAAAACACATTTATAGATTCATGATCTTGTTTCATTGGAGCTGTGATGGTAAGGCATATTTTCAGGGACAGAATTAGAGTTGATGTCTGTCAGATTAAATGCGGGGTGTTGCTGGCTGAGAACCTTTAAGTTGCAAACTGTCAGCGCCCTCTAGTGTTCCTTTCCCTCAGAACTCTGCAAGAGCTGCAGCTTTGGCTCTGACAAGATGTTGAAACACGGAGATTGAGGCTCAGACTCTTGGATCCGGAGGACCATAAAGCATAAAGGTGTCTTCTAATTTTCTGCTATTCCGTATATATATATCTAGAAAGTGAGGGTATTCTCTGTCCACTTTTTATTTTAATTCTAATGAGTAAAACAGTCTTCATTATATCTCCGAGGGAACTTAGAGGTTTAAAAGAAAACACATGTGGGATCATCAAGGTAACAAAGTTGTACCTGAGAGGCCTAAAAGAATTTGAGTCCAAAGAAATCTACTGGTAATTGTAAAAATTTAATGTATTTAATATGTTTAGATAATGTTATGAGATATGTAGTTAGCTCTTAGTTGTCTACAGGCTAATTTTTCATGATCAAATTATCACCCCATTATTTCCCTCTTCTCTTTCTAACAACCATATTCTTCTACTATGTTCATTAATCAACTCAGAATTATATTTACAAAGTAGAGTTAAAATTTTCATTTTTAAATGAAAAATAATAATATGCATAGTTATATTACATGTTATCATTAAATATATTCCAATGTCAAATGCAATTTATTTTCAAGTAGCTTATTTGAAATTAGGGTATTTGTTATTAAAAGGTGTAGCTTCTAATGTGCTCATAGTGCTGACACTCTTTGGGACAATTTAGAGATTATGTACCATATTTTTTGGATCTGCCCAAATATAGAATATTTTGAAATACATATCCAAATTGACTTTTTGGACACCTGATGTCTAGCAATGCCAACTCAACATTATTAAAATATTTAGATTAAATTTAGAAAAGATACACTAGAATGGTTATATGACATCACAAAAATCCGTCCATGAAGAGTGAATCACGGTCTTTTGCAGACACTAACTTTGAATTTGTGCTATCTATGGCCATTTGGTGTGAATTGTTGCTTGCTATTAATAATGTTTGCAGAAAGTTTCATTCCATAAAACCCATTAATGTCAAAGTTTGGTTACTTCATTTGTTAAAGGACTTAAAAATATTTTAAAACATTTTAGACAAAATGGCTTTACTAAATAAAAAGAAACTGAGAAGCAATGCATCAAAAGTGGCATTTCAGTAAATGTCATGAGCACTGTAAAGGTAGAGATTTTACGTATATGTAACCCTGAAACTAATTTCTATAGACATTATTTTCTGGCTACTATGGATCAAGGGATAGTGAAAAGAAGTGAAAGAAAGATAGTGAAAAGTGAGTGAAAGAAGATTTTAACAAGTTGAGCAGCACACTACAATTTTTGGTTTTCTTTATAATAATTTATTGAAAAATTTCAAAGAAAATCTAAATGCTTTACAGATCGAGGTATTGCTTTAAGAGATAGTGGAAAGTGAGTATGAGATGGTGGATTGAATGATGAAATTAAAATACTGTTTTTTTGTACAAAAATAAAAAATTATTCTATGTGGTTCAATGACATTGTTTGAACATTCAAGTAATATATAAAACTAATGGATCATTTAAAATTTATTTTACTTTAAGAAGTTGATTGACAATTCCAATAGTTATTGCCTCAGTAAAAAAGTTCACATTGAAAGTAATGAAAAAAATGTAAGAACTATGACATCAAGAAAGATTATCTAATTTAGTATTACTGTCAATATCAGAAAATCTATGTGAAAATCTTAACTATAATAACATAATTATTTTACAAAAATGAAAGCAAGGAAAATTAAATTTTATGGAGTAAACATATAATATCTATAAATTATTATGTGTTTACTTTATGGCTCATCTAAACATTTCTGTCCTATCAGCAGAACCCTGAGACATACACAATAATAATTATTAATCATATTTGATGTCTCACTATCAATCATAAAAAATCACTGCTTTCCACCTTTTTCAATTTTGTTGTCATGGAGGTTTATTTATCATGGTGGGAGGGTAGAATATTTTATTTAACTCTGTTAACTTGACTTATATTCTTTGAACTACTATGATTGCTGGTAGGAGAGACCCCATTGGTTCCCGTGTTTCTGCTCTTGAAAATGCTAGAGCTGACCTGCAGAGGGAGGTTCTGGGCCTTACCCCAAAGGGAGTGGCACCTCCACCTACTGTCCCCACAGGAAATTCTCATTAACCATTGTCCACATTAGAGAGCTGCTGCCAAAATGAGAGACAGACAGACAGAGAGAGAGCGAGACCCGCTCTGGTCAATTATGTCCAGTGTTGTGACTCCTCTTCCTGAATGAGAGAGAGTGAGGACCTCAAACCTTCATATAAACTAAGAAAAATTCTGTGACAAAGTTCTGTAGTAGCTCCTCTTATAACACCACTAGTCTTTGTTAAACATCCTAATTTTCTGTATGTCTTTTCTTTAATAAAAGGATCTTCAATGCAACCATATATATATATATATATATATATATATATATATATATATATATATATACACACTAGACTTGTGCTAAGTGAAAAACTGAGATCCAACTTTGTTCCTTTTCAGGACTCCTTACACACCCTCAGGTGTGTCCTGTTTTGGAGAAAAAGGTTGATTTTCATCTGAGATTGGAACACAGCATTAGGTGTAGTCATATAGTATTTCATTTTAAGTAATTAGCAGGTAGGGTTGAAAGTAGGAACTCTGCCAGGTTATAGCTGTTGATGGGGCGTTCTCTTTCATCATGACTAATTTTTTCACACTTGCATAGTACCCTCCAAAAGAAGCACATATAAGAGTATTACCAGGAGAAGAAATTAGTATAGGCATGCGGGGAGTAGCATCACACCAATTAGAAGGTTGGCGGCAACATCAAGTTCACTATGACATTTAAGCCCCTAAAGCCAAGACAGTGAAACCAGGACAAGCCTGCACTTCCCCGGACTGATTTGAGCACGCAACAGCAACACACTACTTACGCCCTCAGGTGCTAAATTCTGCATGTCCTCCTTTTTTTAAAAAAAAAATATTGTTTTCTTCCAGAAGACAAACATTTCATAATTCTCCTTCCTTTTCCTCTGGTCTTGTTCCATTTGCTGCTACCCGCCTTGTTGGTGAATTATGAATCCATACATTAAAATTTTTGTTTTTGTTAATTTAAATTTTTTATTCAAATTCCAGATCATGTAGTATAGCATGGGACGTAAGAGCAAGGATGCTAGTGCCACATTGGCTGGGTTCAAGTCCTGGCTTTACCCCTTACTAGCTATGTGGCCTAAACTTTTCTTGGACTCAGTTTTCTCACCTGTAAAATGGGAGTAATATTATTATCACCTCATTAGATTCTTGAGAGTTGAGATAGGGCTCTGAGGAAAACAAAAGGCCAGGTAGGGAATAGCAGACACTTAAACTCTAGGTAAGTCATCAGGAAAGATTCTCTCGGGAAATGACATTTAATATAGGCCCTAATGGAAGAGGAAAGGCATCTGTCACTATATTTGTCCTGGGAGGCATTCGTGTCACGTTGCTGGGTGTTTTGGTGTTTTTTTTTTAATTTTCATTAGAAAGTTCATCTTTGAGCTCCACAGTAATGATCGCTATTAAGGTGCTTTCACATGTTTTGTATTCCATTTGTTCTTCATAACAAGCCTGTGATGTTGATATGAGGAAACTGAAGCTCAGAGAAGTTCATTGTTTTGCTCCTGTGTTGTTTCTATGACATCATCATGGATCCCTGTGTGCATGCTCTCATGCAAATGCTTCTTGAAGTTCTAAGGAAGTAGCACCACTCTCATTCTTCCCATCCTCCTCCTATGGTCTCTCACTTTAAAAATCTTGGGCTCTTATATTTTTCTTCTTGTTTGGAGGAACCAGTGAAGGATCCTATAGCTTTCATCTTTCAAAATACTTAGTTGATCTCCATCTTCCTAGTTCTTACCATCAGATATCTCTAAAGAGATGTACGGACAATGAAGGGTGATATTTAAAACATAGATTTGGTTCATATGCATTCAACTCTTGCTCGTTTGCCTAATCACCTCTCCTGTTAATTCCAAGGTCCATTAACACATGACTCTTTGGCATGGTGCCTCATGATCTTAGCCAGGATGGATGCTGTGGTTTGCAGAAAATGTGGCCAATGGCTAAATTCTTCACCACAGAAAAGGCTTCCCTTTGATTTAGGCACAGGAAAGTTTTCTGTACCCTAAGGGCATGCACTGCTGAGAAGCATGTGGAGACCCTCAAATTCAGGGGGTCGTAATTGCTAATGCCTACCTACAATTTGAAGTTCTTTTGAGCAACCAACAAGTTAAATCATAATCAACTGTTATTTTTGAAGTGGGAGAAGGAATATATTTCAAAGAGTCATATAAAATATAAAAAAGTTTGATCTTTACTCTTTCCTGACATTTTCAAAATTGCTTTCTTAGTGTAAGGGAAAAATAAATATATTTTTCTTTAATCTCTCCAGCTGTCTTACAATTAGTCATGTTCATAAGCTAAATCATAGCCTGAAGATTCAAATATTATAAAAGATATTTACTCTCATTTTTTCTGACATACCACCACTACAGAAAATTCAAGTCCTCTCAAATATCAGTACCTTTCTTATACACAATTTATCTGGCATCACCATTGAAGGAGGCATTTCATTTAATTTTAGATATAAAGTCCAGGCTATTTAGCAGATTATTTTATCTATCTATCTACTTACTTACTTACTTACTTATTTTTACAAGCAGTGGATTTATTAAAGGGGAAAAAAATGAATATACTCCCAAAATTGTGAGGGTGGGCAGGGCAGGAGGAGGGCAACTGCACCAAAGAACAAAGAAGCTTAGGATTTTATTAGAATGAGGACATGAAAAATTCAAGTTTTAAGTGTGGAGCTCTAGGTGTTCCCAACGCAGGTCTTCGCTGACCAAGATTATTTAAATAGTAAGTATTTTTCTGTCATAAATATATTGACTACTTGTTAAAGTTTTATGATGAAATTAATTGTTCATGCAGATTTTTAAAAAGGTTCAAATGTTACAGAATGACATGAAATAAAAAGTACAGCTGTAAAGACTTTCTTTGATTACAACTGATGTTGAAAATCTTTATATATGTTTACTGATCACTTCCGTTTCCTTTTTTGTTGTTTGAATCTTTTGCCTGTTTTTCTGTTAGGTTGATTGTCTTTATCTTATTGATTTGCATCCATTCTTTATATATTTTGAATCTGTATATGAAGATAGCTTCTTTTAGGCTGTGACTTATTTTTTTGTCTTTGTAGCATTTGGTTGTACAAATGTTTTTAATTTTAATCGATTCAATTTGTCAGTCTTTTCTATTATGATTTGTGCTTTTATGCCTTGTTTGAAAACTCTTCTCTATTTTGGTTCATGAAGATATTCTCTTGTATTTTCTTCCAAAACTTTAAAATAGTGATTTTTACATTTTGGTTTTTAATCTAGAATCTATTTAATGAATAATTTGACATAAAGATCCAATTTTATCTTGTCTAATATGGATTATCAATTTTCCCATTTTTTGTCCATGTTGATATGTAATTCTACATCTGAAAAATCAGTCATATGTATATATATATATTTTTTTCTCTCTATTTGGTTCTATCACTCTATTACTTTATATTTGTGCTAGTATTACATTGTCTTAATTACTATAGGTTTATTAAATGCTGCTATGTTATTTTTTTTCAAACTGGTTTCATCTCTTTACTGTTCAATATGGATTAAATTTGGCTTTTCAAATTCCATAAAAACCCTGTTGGAATTAGTAATATTTTGTGCTCTGTACATTAATATATAGATAATTGAATCTTAATGATGTTTTATCCTCCCATCTATTAACCTAGTATGTGTGTGTAATATATGTATATATTCAGTTAATTGAAATAATTTTATATATTTTATTACATTTCTTAATTTTTTTCTATAATGACTTTGCATACTGGGTTGTTTTGAAGAAAAAGAACATAGATTGTACTTGAAATCCCATCTCCTAGAAATAATCACCATCTACACACTGATGATTTCCCCCAGCCTGTTCGTCTGCGTGTGCCCCATCTATGTATGATTGGCCTTTTGGGTGAGCAGAAGGGAACGGAGCACACTTCACCCAACAGTCTAAAAAGATTACTTAGACCTCCTGCCAACTAACAAAGGACACCTGAAGATGGACCTTCTGTCCTTTTGAAGACAATTCTTTCCAGAAAGTAATGCTGATTAATCAGCTGCATTATTTATTATCATTGTAAAAATTATCAATCAGTGGAGAAATGTTTTTAAATCAGTAGTAGACTCTTACGTTGGCAGACTCAAAAGTACTTTTTATATTTAATTCAAATTCTCCATCTTCCTTACAGCATTCTTTGTAGTGTACATAAACTTCACAGATCTTGCCCTAGAGTAGCCCTAGGCTACCTAGGACACAAGTGGCCATTCCTCCAATTATATCCTCATTTGAATATTTTTTTTTCATTATAATACTATTACCGCAGGTGGGAGTAGAGTGCATGTATGTTCGCATTTCTACTATTGGACACTGTACATAGTTGACATTTTACATACTGATAACCTTTTAAACAACTTTTTTTCATTTAACAATATATGACATAAGACTATTACCACATGATTATTTTAACAAATGTGCAGCATTCTGTTGTATTGGCATTCCGTCATATATTTTCCATTTTCTTTTTGTTGAATTTTTCTGCCAATTTTTTTTACTTTTGTAAAAACCTCATTTTGAACATCTTCATGCACAAAGCTTTTTCAAATTTTTTTATCTTTTTAAAGTATATAAAACCATTTCTGTAAACTACTCATTTGCTGCTTCTAACGTGCCCTGGGATAGGAAAACTGGTAAGTGAGCTTTTTAGAAGTAAACCTAAGGTAAAAATTAATAGGCTTTCTGGGAAGATTATATCCATGGACTCTGTGACATATTGATATCACAAAAGCCTTCTGGGTTTTTTGTTGTTGTTGTTGTTTTCCTTCGAGCTTTCAGGCTGGTCCACATGGTGAATGTGACCTAATATACCTTCCCAGAAAATGAGTCACTAAATTTCTGTAGACCTGGTTGAAAAGCAAAGGACATTTTGTAGCTCAGATTGTTAATGTAGTTTAGCAGAAGCAGAGGCATAAAGTAAAACCCTCTTTTGTGGAGATCCTATTAGGTCATTATTTGTATATCATTATGCTAAACAAAAGTTTATCTTGTCCTAACAAATATCTTCATAATAGAAATAAATATTCTAAGTAAGCAGTTTTAAAACTTGGTGTTTGTAAAAGGTACATATTTATTCTTTAGATATATCTTGGTTAAAAACCTTCTACTGGGCAATTGCTTGTTAGCAGAGTTTAAATTATTCTTTTCATTTGAAAATCACATTTTCCTAAAATATTAAAAATTGCTGAACTATGACCCATTCAGATAATCCTCAATTATTCTAATTACTGAGTTTCTATAATATTAGCTCAGTAAAAATATTACTTCGCTCAGAAACACTTTTAATTCAGAAAAGGAAAAAAACAGAGTTTGGCTCCTGGGTAGTTAAAGTGAAATATGATTATTTATGGAATAATTATTATTTTGCATACTTTAACTGAAAATCTCTAGATACTTATCTTGCATTATTCTTGCCTGATGTATATATTAAAATATGTATTTGTGAATTTAAGGCATATATTTCAGTTGTGTTGTTGTGCGGGGCAGCCTGCGGGGCGCCCCCTCTGGTCCTGCTCCCCACATAAGAGCGCAGAATATGGTGAGGCCAAAAAGGAACACCCACGGAACCATAGATAGGGGAGTCATACCACTATATTCTCGCTGGCGGCCGGGGGGAGACACACACAGTAGTAGCCACATGATCCGCAGTCCACCTTTCACTTCTATGCCCGCCAACCAACCAACCAACCAATCAACACAGCCCCGCAGTTACATCAGTAGCCAATTGGCTAACCGGTTACAGCTGATGACCAACCAATCACAGTTGATGGCCATTCACTACCTGAGCCAGCACCTCCCCACGGGAGGCTGAGAGCCTGGAAATTGTTCTCTGGGGCTCTGTCCCCACATGTGTTTATGTCTGATTAATCTTCTTTCTCTCTGTAACTACCAGGGGTGAGGGGGGTGAGGGCGGGGGGGGGGGCAAAAAAAATGTATACACATTTTAAGAGATGTTATCTATATATTATTTTTTGAAGTTAAATTGAATTACGGTAGCAATGTGTAGTATGATGTTCGCTCAAAAGATGGCAATAATCCAATGAAGACTCGCGTCACCATGAGACAGGCCGGACAGTCAAAGAAAATGGCGGAAGCATGGTTGTTGTTCGAGGAACACAAGACCATTTTGAAGTGGTATTTGAAATTCAAGAACGTTCTCCTGACTTAACACCCCTTGAATTCTACCTATGGGGGACCTTAAAGGATGTGGTGTACTATAGAAAACTGGCTCCACTGGCGGTACTTCGGGAAGAAATTGAAATGACATGCGCAGCGTGACCAAAGTGGACACTTTGGTCAGTGTTGCTCAAGCAGTACTTCACCGTAATCAGAAGTGTCTGGACTCCGATGGTAACCACTTTGAGCACCTCTTGTAACTGCAGAAGTCAAATGTGATTTGTATTCATCTTTTGTTATCAGTATATATTAAGTATTAAAATTTTAATACAGTTTTTTCCTTTCTTAAAATGTGTATACATTTTTTTGGTACCCTCTGTATATACTATTCCAGATAGTTGTGTGCTGATTTCATAATAAAATTTATGTTTTGAGATTACAGGTTGATGTATGTTTGGCACATAGCTATGTTTTTTTTCAGTTGCTCCACTTTTTATAAAGAGAGTGGTAGAGAAGTCAGAGTAGCAGCAGAGAGCTAAGGAGAGTGTCATTTTCAAGGCAACACAGTAATTAATAGTATTTCTGATTTGGGAAGTCTATTTATATGCTTTATCCTAGCAGATCTATCAAATCCACTCATCCTCTCATCTTTTCTCTCCTAGCCTTACCATTCTTCTGGTCACTGAGGTTTTAAATGACAATTATTTTCCGACCTTCACTCTAACACTCCCCAGTCTGGCTTCAGTTCTCTCAAATTTTGTTTCCTTCATAACTCTTCTGTTCATCCTCTTCATACTATCTGCCAGTGAAGGGTCTTATATTTTTCCTGGAAAGTTGCAACTCTATCCTAGTTAATCTTTTTGTTTTCCAGAAACTTCCACCTCTTCCTAGATATTTTCATCTCCGTCCTTTCTTCTCATGGCTCCGATCATGTCACTCCCCTCTTATAATTCTTTACCTGCCTTTTATTGACCTTAGCATAGCATTGGAGGCACTCCTCATTTAGCCTTAACTTGTCTTTCTAGATTTATCTTCTCTTGCTTCATTTACCTATTGGGCCATCTTATCTACCAGGTATGATAACATAGTGCCAAGGGCCCAAGATCTTTTTTAAGGTTCATCAAAATATTTTAATTTTAATTTATTTTAAAATCAGAAGAAAAAATACATGTAATTATAATAATGAATAATTATAGATCTAGTCTAAATATATTTAGCTTTATACAAACACAGTTGTAAAATATAATTTTTAATATGTTCTAGTAGAAGAAGGGGTCCACAAATACAAAAGTGCCTAGGGCCCTTGAAAGTTATAAGGCAGCCCTGCTCGCGTATGTTAAATTTGAGCCTAATTAGATTTCTCACTGTTCCTTACACACCTTCCCTGCTTCTGTGTTTTCATCACTATTCTCTTTACCTGGAAGTCTTAACCCATTCAGTTTTTTCCTAACAAAACTGTACTGTACTTTCAAGTACAAATGGTTATCTTTCCTTCATCTTCCCTAATCCCTCATCTGTTTTATACCTATCCTAAATCACACATGTTTTGTGTTGTCACCCACTTTTTAACTCAGAAATTATGTATTGAACACCTACTATGTGTCAGGCTCTATGCAAGACTCTGGAGTCCAAGAGTAATTAGACAGGCAGCTTTCAATGGAGTCTCATCCTAATAGAGCAGAAGGACAGGAAAGCAGATAATTATTAGGTGACCATGTGATAATTATAGTAGAGGCAGGTTCAGGTGTGCCTCTTACGCTGTCTGTAGATTATAAACTCACTGGAGGTAAGCCCATTATATTCATGTGTGTGGAGATGGTCTTTACCCTAGACATAAGTTGTGTTTTAAGTTATTTTTAAGCCTATACCTCACACACATAGTACTAGGCCTGACTCTGTGCAAGGTAGCCATCTATCCCCTGAATAAGCAGGAAATATGCCTATACATTCCAACCTTCTTGTCTTTTTCTTGGAGGAATTTATGCCTAAAATACGCTTTAGTTCCTTTGCTGCCTATTAAATATTTAACCTGAAAGTCTCTTTGAAACCTTGCCTAACACCCCAGGGAACATTGAGCAGTCCAGCTCCGCGATTCCCATACTATGGCACATGGCATGTGTTATAACACAAAATATCATAATTGTTTCAGAATGAAGAAGGAAAAAGTATGGTTAGTAGCTCCTTGAGAATACTGTGTCTTCCTTCATTTTTGAATCCCAGAGCCTGACCTATAGAAGGTGCTCAAGACCTATTTATTAAGTTGCCAAAAAAATAATAAGGTAAGTTGTTTGGAACTCAGAATGTATTTTTCCATTTTACCATAGACATATATTTTGCAAAGAGTTAGCTCTTCCAATTCAGTTTATAAGTGGCTAACCCATAACACAACTGAAATATACATTCAATAGTCATATTCCACCTACATACCACGGAGTGTGTAAAATGTTTCTATGTGGAAGTTACTCAAAATGTCGGCGAAAGATACAAAAACATCCTTCTTCCTTAGAGAGAGGGTATTGGCTTCAGCACTTGCTGACTGATGGAAATAAGAGGAAAGTCTTCCAGATCTTGTGGTTTGATGATAGTTCCCGTGTGTCCTGGATCCCAAATTCTAGAAAAATTGGCTGTGGGCACATGGGCATAGGAAGACCAGAAGTCTAGAGCCTTGAGAAGGAAGAAATGGTGGGACAAGAGACACCTGTTATTTACAAAATATCCCATCCCCACCACTACCACCCCCGACCAAAGCAAAGACCAAGTCCTCTTATCCTGCTCGAATCTGCTCTTGTATAAAGGTAAAGACTGCTCCTTCCATTCTTATATCTCTCAGGAAAGAGACGTAGAATTGCAATTGGATGGTTCCTTTTTTTTTTCCTCTGCTTCCCTTAAGATTAAACCATCTGCTTCAAACAGCAAGCATTTGCCTCCTTCACTGAATTACTGCCTTGATGTCAACATAAAAATTAAAAACTTGGGGTGTGCTTAGCAGGTTTTTACAAATCTTCATGACCCTTGTGTACTTATGAGACCATGTCTGTTTTATATATTCATCCTTGATTATGCATTCTTCCTTGCATCTTTGTAATGTGCCTTTTTATATTTGAATTCACCACTGCCTCCCACGCCAGTATGTAGTGGCTGTCGTCATGGGTATCATCATTAGAGCCATCATGTATGACATACCTATTAGATGCCAGTGCTGAGCTAAGTATTCCAAGTATACCATCTCATTTAATCCTCACTTCAAAGCACAATTGTCAATTTCCCAAATGTCAGTTTGCCCCCAAACCTTCCATAATCCCTCATCTGCTTTATATGTTTATGTTTTATTAAGATACAGTTAACATATAACATTATATTAGTTTCAGGTGTATAACATAATGATTTATTATTTGTATATATTGATCACCATAGTAAATCTAGTTCACGTCCTTCACTGCACATAGTTACAAATTTATTTTTCTTGTGACAACTTTTAAGATTTACTCTCTTAGCAACTTTCAAATATACAATACAGCATTATTAACTTGAGTCATCTGGTTGTGCACTCTATCCTTAGCACATATTTGTTTCATAACTGGGAGTTTGTACCTTTTAATCTCCTCATCTGCTTTATATGCATCCTAAAGCATTTACAGTAGTCTGCATTGTCATCTGTCTTTGGAAAGTCTTATAGGTCTTAAGACTTAATGTGGTCTGGATATCAAACTCTAGAAAGGTTAGTTATGGGCATATAAGGGCAGAAGGACCAGAACTGACTCTAAGGCCTGAAAAGGAGGAAATGATAGAGACTACTGCCTCTTGTTAGCTTACACCTTCATTCCTCTTCTCCACACCAAGCACAAGTTCTGTCCTCCTAAAGGAAACTTTCCAGAGCTGATGATGTCTTCATAGAGTCCAGAGTGACTGCCGGAAGCTGACTAGGAGCAGAATGGAGAAAGGGCCCCCTGGGCTGAGGAACAATGTTAGTCAAGGTCTAGAAGCCAGAGAGATAACATTGTACTTAGGGAACTGCCCTCTCATGGCTGAATGTAGAATCCAAGGAGAGCAAACAGAGATGGATAGAGTTCTGGAACATAACGGGTGCTCAGTGAATATTAGTATATGGGCATAAATATATGAACATATGAATGAGAATGAAGAGAGACGATATAGCATGAAACCCACCTTCCTAAAATCCAGGGAGGAGTTATTGCGAGAGGGATCCTTAGAGCCATCTGCATACCAAATGTTATCTGTAGAGTGAAAAGATAATACAGAATGTCTCAAATATATACGCACCACTTTTTTTTCCAAACAGTATTATGATTAATAAAACACAATTCAAATAAAAGGATTACTGAATTCATGATCGATTTTTATCATACATTTTTATGCAATAGATGTTAAAAGTACGTCTGTTTACCCTCATGTGACTGGGAATGTATTTCATATTAAATGAGAGTTGAAAGGCTGAAATTTACTAATCAGTTGAGGTAATTTCCTTCAATTCCTAATTTGTAGAGAGTTTTTATGATGAAAGGGTGTTGAATTTTGTCAAATGCTTTCTCTGCATCTATTGAGATGATCATGTGTTTTTCATTTTTCATTCTGTTAATGTGGTATATCACATCAACTGATTTTTGTATGTTGACAAAATTCATTCATCTGGAATACACATTTGTGTCTAATACTCTCCCCCTTTGAGGCATTTTCCTATTCTTCAACCAGACACCATTTATCAATTTTGTTTAAGTAGCTCTCTGCTTAATGTACCACTTCCTTCCTGTACTTCCTCATCAAACTGGGCAGAGCTATCTCACACCAGACTTCCCATCACCACCTCTACCTTCCTGGAAGTCTTTTATGTATCCCCCAGTCAATTTTGTTGCTTTGCTTTCCGGGGAATTTCTTGGAAACTACTATTGCCCACTCCACCTACTGTCCACTTCTCTGTACCCTTTGTTACCAAACCTTCCACACATGTTCTATACTCGTCATTTCCATTTCTACTCCTCCCTTCCTCTCTTAATCTCATTTTAGTCATGTCTTCATCCTCACCATTCCACCAAAACTATCTTTGTCAAAGTCACCAGTGGTCTCCACCTTGTTAAACCTGATGGCCAGTTTTAGGTCTGCCTATTCTATGACCTGGCAGTAGCATTTGACCAGTTGACCAATAATCCTTCCTCCTTGGAATCCTTTTGCACTTGGCTTGCAGGAAAACACATTCTCGTGGTGGTTCTCCTACTTTTGGCTGTTCCTTCCAAGTTTCTTTTGCTTTTTCCTTCTCATACCCAGAGCTCAGAACTTGGATTGTTTCCTGATCTACATTCATGCCTTTGAGATCTCAGATACTCTCATGGCTCTAAATATGATCAATACTCTGAGACTCCTAAAATGTCACTCTGTTCTGGACCTCTTCCCTGAACTCCAGACTAGTATATCCACTGCCTACCTGCCTTTCCATCACCAAGGGATTGCCAACTAAACTGAACTGACCTTCTCTCCATGGCAGTTTGTGGCTACTTCATCCCGTTACCTATTCATCTTTGACTCTTCTTAGCCAGGCCTACAACAAATCCTATTGGTTCTACCTTCAAAATATAACTTAAGTCTTGCCACCTTTACTCACACCACTGCCGTGCTGGTCGAAGCCAGCATCCCCTCTGCCAGGTGGCAGTAGCCTCCTAACTGGTTTCCATGCTTCCACCTTCACCTTTGCCCCTAAAGCTTGTTCTCAGCACAGAACCAGCATGTAACAAAGGGATGTTGTCAAAACACAAGTCAGTTCATGTCACCCTGCAGCTCTTGATTTCACTCAAAGTAAAAGTCAAATTTGGAACAGTGGTGATAAGGCCTTACAGGGACCAGTCTCCTATTTCCTCCCTGACTTTTCCCCTTCCTGTTCTTCCCCAGCTCACTCTGCTCTAGCCACACTGGTTTCTGATAGTCCCTGAATATACCAGCATGGTTCTTTATACTTGCTATGCCCCCTCCTTGGACGACCCTTCCCCAGATAGTCACATAGTTTGCCCCCTTGACCAATTCTAACCTTGTTTGCTGAGTCACCTTTTGGGGAAGGCCCTCTCTGACCACGGTATTTAAATTCTAACTTCCTATCCTAGGCTACAACTCTCCATCTCCTTGTTTTCTATTTCTCCATTTATCACTTCTATATAATTTACTCAGCTATCTCGTTTATTCCAGGAGGTGTTATGTTTGTCAATTTTTTTTCACTACTGTGTATGTAGAGCCAAGAAAAGTGCCTAATGAATAGTTGAAACTTACTAAATATTTGTTGATTGAATGAATTAATTCGATGGAATAGATATGTGTAGTCAGACATCTAGGGTTTGACTAATTCACATTCCTTCTATTTCGGTTCTGAGTCATCCTGCCTTACAGAGTATTTGGGTCACCAAACCTATCTTTTCTTCTGAGTGTACATGAGAGCAAGTGTCATTATTACTGTAACATTTTTTTGGCATTTTTATTTAGAGAAATGGCATGTTGCTCAATGTAGAGTAGTAATTGATAGCAAAGCCACTCTGGTTACAGAGAAAAGCTGCTTTTGTGTTGCAGTATATTAATATATTTTGTAAACAGTATTTTTATCTCTTCTGGAAGGTTTTGGTAGCATACAGACTAGACTAGAGGAGGATTACAACAACTAAATGTTATGGTATTTTATAGTTCACAAAAGGTAAGTCAAGCATTATTATCATATTCTCTATTTCTCATCCAAGGAAACTCTATGGGGTTTCTGTGTGTCAGACACAGAGTTGGTCAGTGCTAAAATTAAAAGAATAACTGCAGACTGCAGAAATCATGTACTTTTACACATAAAATAACAACCTTGTTAGATTGCAACACAAGAAAAGGTTCAATTACCCAGAGAGCACCTTAAATTTATTCATTTATTCATTCATTTATTCATTCAGTAAATTGGGAACCTGCTGTATGCCAGGCAGTTTTCTAGGCACTGGGCTTGGATCCGTGCATCAAAAGACTCATTTTCTTCCCTCTACAACATTTTAAAGTGATATATGCAGCCAACAAAGAAAGAAAGCATTATAAAATGTGTAAACTGCTACAAGGAAAATAAACATAGAGCAATGAAAGAGGAATAATAGGCCTTGAAAATCTTATTAGAAGGGATGATGAGAGAAACCACCAATCCTGAAAGGCTGAGAAGTCATCAGTTGTGGAAAATGCGAGGCGAATAGCATTCCCAACAGAGGGAAGGGCACTTGTGATTGAGAAAGGTACATGTGGCACTGGGTGGCTCATGAGAGGAACGGCGGTGTGCAGGGGGTAGGGATTTGACTTTATTCCAAAAATCATGAGACGTCCTTGAAATCTGTTAAGAACGGGAATGATATGCCCTGATGAATGTTTTTAAAGCTGTACTCATCAATATCTGGAAGGTTGATTGTGAGGAGCGGAGGAGTAAGTGGGAATACTTGTGTAGGCACAAATTACTTGGATTAGGTTGATGGCAAGAGAGATGGAGAGAAGTGGACAGATCTGAGAAATGTATCCCGGACGAAAAGGGTAAGACTTGCCGAAGGATTGGATGTGGAGGGTGCAAGTGAGGAAAAAGAAGGAGTCAAGGGTGACTCCTACATTGCTGGCATGAGTGTTTGAGTGTCTGGTGGGTGGGTGGTGCCATTTACTGAGTTGGAGAAGTCTAGGAGAAAAACGTATCGGCAGGAGGAGTTTGTGAACGGCTGTGAGGTGAATTAGGCATTTAGTTTGAAACTTTTCCACTTTGAGATATTTGGGAGACATCCAGGCAGAGATGTCAAAGAAGCAGTCGGACGGTAGCAGCTGAAAATAGAAGTAGAAAGGGAGGGAACTGACATTTCTTCATTAATAGACAGGAAAACTGAAAATCAGAGTGCTTGAGTTAACTTGTCCTAAATGGTAATAGCAGTAAGTGCCAGGGTGAAGACTTAAATCCCGGTTTGCTTGGCCCCAAAAGCCACTCTGTTTCCACCCCACCAAGACTGACAGCTGTTTGAATTTAATTAACCTTTAATTGTGCTAGAATTGGCTAGATGGGCATTTGACTAATCATGTGTTAGGAGTATTTAAGAATATAGCAGTATATTTATTAATTTAATCAGCAACTTATAATATGCCTGCCTGTGGATGATTTATAAATAGATTTGCCCTCAGGCAATCTCACTATTGCACTTCAAGGTCTTCTATTAAAGGTGTCAAAGACATTGCCACAGTAGGTTGAATACCAGATTTTCCATAGAGACTATTTTAAAATAAATCTTTTATTTCAGAATAATTTTACATTTATGAAAATTTTGTAAAGTTAATACAGAGTTTCTGTATACCTCACACCCAGATTCCTCTATGGTTAACATCTTACATTACTGTTGTACATTTGTCACAAACAAGGAACCAGCATTGGTCCATTATTATCATTAATTAAATTCTAAATATTATTCAGATTCCACTAGTTTTCCCCTAAAAAAAAACATATATACATATACATATACATATACATATACATATATATATATATGTATTTGTATATATTTGTATATATATGTATATATTTCCCTCCCCCCGGTTCAGAATCCCAGTCAGGATACCACATTATTTTCAATCATCATGCCTCCTTATGCTCCTCTTGGCTGAGACAGATTCTCAGACTTTCCTTGTTTTTAACCTTAATAGTTTTGAGGAGTACAAGTCTGGTATATTGTAGAATTTCTGCAGTTTGGGTGTTTTTATTATAACTAGACTGGTGTTAGGGTTCTTGGGAGAAGATCACAGAGAGAAGTGACCTCTTCATCACATCACATCAAGGGTACCTGCTATCCATAAGATGTATCACTGCTGATGTTAACCTTGACCACTCTTCCAGGTTTCTCCACTGTAAAGTTACTATACCCCTCTCGTATGATATATTTTAATCCTCTTGAATTTCCTTCTGGAACTGACCTATTGTACCTACACAGGTATTAGCTCTAATAATTAACAAAATATTGAGTACTTGCATAGTACCAGGCATTGGGCTGAGAGAAGTTATATAATTTGCCCACTGTTGCACTGCTGTCAACTCCTGGTAGTGCGACTGTATGCCCTTCTTACAGGGGGGGGCCGACCCCTCACTCTGCCTCCTCCATTGATCTCAGAAGAGCCCAGAACATAGTAGAGAGGCCAAGCGGAAAGTCCATAAGACTTTACTATTCCTCTGTTGACAATTTCTCCCTATTGTTGGGGAGTTCCTAACCTTTAGTTTTCTGTTTCTTTCCTTTTAACATTTTTTGTTAATAACCACATTGCTAGAAACTAAGGAAAAAGTACACTCATGGGGGAGATGGTACTTTTGCCAGGTTTCTACCCTTGGATGTCTAGTCTTTCACTTCCATCTCTTCAGATTCCAATAGAAATGATCTTTTGAAATCCCCATAGTTATTGTTGCCTTTCTATTTAAATTCCAAATAAGCAGTTCCCTCACCCTAAATTAATCAGTAGTGTTTTGAGTGTGCCACTGACACAGTCTTGTATCTAGCTACATCTATATGAGGTGTGATCAAACAATACGGTGAATGTTTAAATAAAAAAAGTTATAGTAGAAAACATATTGCCATTAATCCTCCTCAAAATACTCCCCCTCACTTCAAACACACTTATCCCATCGTTCTTGCCACTTTCTGAAGCAGTTCTGGAAGTCCTCTTTTGTGAGTGTCTTTAGTTGTGCTGTCGTGGCAGCCTCCATGTCCTGAATCAATTAAAAAAGTTTAGCTTTCATGGTCATTTTGATTTTGGGGAAGAGCCAGAAGTTGGATGGTGCCACATCTCATGAATAAGATGGATGAGGACATACTATAATGTTTTTATTTGAAAGAAATTGCCATATACCAGAAGCGATGTGTGACATGGAGCATATGGACGATGGTGTATGCACACTTTAAAACACGTCTACTCTCAACCGTGGCTCATACCCAACTGCCTGCACCAAACAAGTTGAGACTTGTCACACACTGTTACTAAGGTTCAACACACCACTTCCCATATTGAAGATCCCTGCCTTTCATTGGATGGCACTCGGCAGCAGCATTCACCATATTTTTTTTATCACAACAGAAAGGCTCCGTGTCACCCATCACTTCTGGTATGGCAATTTCTGTCAAATAAAAACATTACAGTGTGTCTTCATCTACCTTACTCACCGGATCTGGTACCGTGTGACTTCTGGCTCTTCCCCAAAGTCAAAATGACCATGAAAGGTAAACTTTTTGAATTGAGTCAAGACGTCGAGGCAGCCACGACAGCACAACTAAAGACACTCATGAAAAAGGACTTCCAGAACTGCTTCAGAAAGTGGCAAGAACGATTGGATCAGTGTGTTCAAAGTGAGGGGGAGTATTTTGAGGAGGATTAATGGCAATGTGTCTTTTACTGTAATTTTTTTTTTTTACTTTAAACATTCACTGTAGTTTTTGATCACACCTCATACATGTAAGATTCTAGGACTCAGCTGAATATCGCTTAATTAAAAGTCTCAGAAGCTTCACATCAAATGCTATTTCATCTTTAGCAGCATGGAGACCTGCTTCACTTTCCTGTGATAACGATGGAAAATGTGTTTACACTTTTCATCAGACTTGGGAAGACATTCCATCCAGTTGTTATTTTTAGGTTACTAAAAGAGATAAGAAACTACAAGTCTGTCTACTAAATTCAATACCTATTCATGCAGCCCAGATTGTATCTATTAATTGATGTCAGCAGCACAGAAATTAAATTAAAGTTTTTGATATATTTTTCAGGAGACTATGAAGAAAAATATACATCTCATTCACATATATTCTTTTGGAAAATGCAATGCAATGCAAATAGTCAATATTCTTGACATTCCACTGCTATACAGTTTCCCATAATGTAATAAATCTCTTAAATAGTCATAAAAAATATGGTTCAGAAAACTTCCAAGTTTATGTGCATCTACAGTTACAGAAGTAATTACGTTTTAAAATTTTCATATTTTATTCCCACGTGAGGGGCAGAATCTTCACACAGTTAATCCTTCTTCTAGAGGATGACTCTCGCCCTATACCTTTTTAATTGCCTAATAAATATTTGGGAACATTATGGTATCTCTAAGTGAAAGCAAGTCCATATAGCAAAGAAATATCACTTTATGTTCATGTTTAACTTTATACCCCTCAGATTTCCAAAAAGATGTTACATGTCAAAAGGTGTATGTATTCCGCATGGCAGACAGCCATCCAATCTGGGAGAGGAGCCACTGGCCATTTACGTCCCTGGAATTGCACCATTTGTCTTGTACCACCACATATCCAAGCAGAGTCATCTGGCTTGGCGTGTCTGTTTACTAGTTCAGGAGTGACAACATGACGGTGGTGTTCACAGACATGTGGGGCATTGTGTGCAGAAAGGGCTGATTCACCCCACACTGGCACTTTTACATCTATTTGCATCTCCATTTCTGCTATTTTCTCACTGTTCTCATATTCCGGGCTCTGCTGTTTACCTGGGTCTCTTTTGGCGTTTTGGGAAATGTTTGGTATTCTTTATATAAATGTTATGGATAAAGAAAGCACTTTGAACTCTTCCGAAGAAAATCACTACATAAATCTAATAAATCTAAAATATCCTCTTGTACAGAAACCTAATACAGACCACCTCTGAGATACATATATTTGATTTACTTTTTCTATGCCATATAAATGAAATGTGAGTATTTAGAAAAACTTAAGCAATCAACTGAATCTTTTTTGTTGCAACCTGCTGCACTTGAAAAGATTCTGTAATCCCAATAAACTGTTCTATTCCATTTTATATAGAGCATTGATACTTAATGGTATACCATTTTCTTCCTTTGTTAATTTTTTATTTTGTATTTGATTCATCCTTTGAGTAAGATAAAACAAAATTAAATGTAATTGTTCTGCTTAAGTCATGATTTTTTTCCCCATTCATTTTTTGAACATTTCATGCACTAGGCAGTGTGCGGTGCACACTAGTTAGAGCATGTGTCAGAAGTGGTGAGAATTCTGAATTGGGCCATTGCTCGCACTGTACCGCCCTCTAGAGGCCAGAAGAAGGAGTTTTAATCACCCGAAGAAGTACTGTTTCATCTGTGTTCTGAATATTTATTTCTCTAAAAGCTGCTTTCATCTACAATTCTGATTTAGATTCAGAGGCCTTGGAGATGGTGACTATAGTCCTTCATGGAAAATAAATGGCACACTGTTTTCTTTAAGAGATTGTAAATGAATATTAGGATTGTGTGGAAATTCTCTGAGATGGTCAAGATTCTCACATGTAATTTTGAAATGGGGTAATTGCAATAGTGGGAAGAAAAACAATTAAGATCATGTCAATCACTTGCAGTGATTCCATCTTCTATTGTTTTCAATTAGTAAGTGACTCATTTATAACACAGCATCTTTGAGAGGAGGAGATGTGCTTTTTGAACCACACACTTCCCTGCAGGCAGCCAAGTACAGTAGAAGGAGCTGGTCCTTGGGGCCTTACCAGGGTACAAATCTTGCCTCTGCACTCTAGCTATTACTCAATCACTCTGAGTGTGTTTCTTCATCTGTAAAATGGGGAGAGAATAGGATAATTATGTGTGTTAGATAAGATTAGTCAGCACAATGCTTGACTTGTAATAGGTACCAAAAAATTGATAATTTTATTTCCCATCTCTTCTCTAATATTATAGTAAGAGGGGAGGAGTAAAAGAAAATCAATGATACAACTTTCTAATGAAGGGAAAAGGAAAAGAGGGGCAATAAGCCCCGTAATGGTCTTGAGATTGGCAAGACTAGACGTTTCCAGTGAGAAGCAAGTATTTGGAGAGAAGTTGTGATTCCCTCAAGTGGAAAATATTTGTTCCAGAATAAACTTGGTTTATCAGAGTTGTTTCCTGATAACTGGTTTGTGTTTCAGAACTGGTCAACTAGTACGAGATAATCAAGGAACACTTTTGGGGAGTTTTTTTAACTCATAGAAACTTTAACATAATTGACTTTTTTTTTAATTGAGATAACATTGGTTTATAAAATTATATAAGTTTCAGTTGTACAACATTCTGGTTTGATATCTGTATACACTGTAATGTGCTCACCACAAAAATTCTCCTTTCCATCCATCACCATATATTTGATACCCTTTACCCGTTTCACCCTCCTCCCGCACACAATTGACTTTTTAATTCTCTATAACTTTAGGTAGGAATAAACCTTAATATGCTAAGATGAAAGAGAGATAGAGGAATACTATGACTGAATTTGGGGGAACATTTAGAACATAAGTTGTAATGATGTTAATGTTTTTAATAGACACTATGTCCTCCTGAAGAGCCACACAATTACGTTGGTTAAGGCTGCCTTGAACCATCAATACAGCAAGTGGTGATCCCAATAGTAAGATTTTATGAGAACCGACTATAGCCTCCTTTTTCTGTTATTTTCCCAACTTAGGTATAAGAATGATTTCCATCAGAGAGTCATTCCCAGAATCTGTCTCCTTTTAGCCCACATTAAAAATGCAACAATTCTAGCCGGCATTGTTAAGCTAATTTACAGTAAAGTGTCAGTGTTGGTAAGGATTTTTCTTGTGCTAAGTGAGATAGAGATTGGGAGAGGTGCAGAAGAGAAACAGATCAAAAGAGATAAAGACATCAAGATATCAAATTCAGTTAATATCTCGTGGATTTCTGGAGCAACAGAATGGGCTTCATGTAAACTTGTCTGTTTTAACCTGTACAAATATTGCAAATATTTTTTCTTGCTTATTATGCTTAATGAGGTAGCTACTAAGTAATGTTTTTACTGCCAGTGACTTTTGTTCTTTTTTTAATGTGAATAAAGAATGTTTTGTTCCATTGGTGTTTGTAAATAGAAAGTGTTTGGGAGAACTAAAGAGAAGCCTTTATTCTATAGTGTTTTAATTAAGCAGTATATGAAACACTTATTAAGTTGTAAATGTTCATTTTCACCACACCTCCCTCTGAGAGATATATAACAGTTTTGTTGGCATGAAAATGGGGCTAGTTACTGATATTGAAATAAGCTGGAAAAGTAAATACAGTGGTGAAGGGTAGACCATAGACTTGTTGAATGAGCATTGAGCCTTTTCCAGTCTAAGTTTTTTAATATCGGAGACAATACTTCAATATCATGTGCATTCTAAAAAAGTTCAGTTAACTAGTCTGCCTTTTTGCTCTACTTTAAAGCCTGTGTCATACGAGGTCTGACAATTAAATTTGCAAACTTGTTGCAAGGATGCTGCTAACCTTTTTTGATATCAGAGGGATTCTTCATTACAAATGTGTATCAACTGAACAGTTAACCAAGCTTACTATTTGGAAGTGCTGAAAAGGCTGCATGAAAAAGTTAGACGACCTGAACTTTTCACCAACAATTCACGGCTCTTGCATCATGACAATGCACCAGCTCACTTGGCACTGTCTGTGAGTGAGTTTTTAGCCAGTAAACAAATAACAGTATTGGAACACCCTCCCTACTCACCTGATCTGGCCCCCACTGACTTCTTTCTTTACCCAAACATGAAGGAAATATTGAAAGGAAGACATTTTGGTGACATTCAGGACATCAAGGGTAATATGACGACAGCTCTTACAACCATTCCAGAAAAAGAGTTCCAAAATTGCTTTGAAGGGTGGACTAAGTGCTGGCATCAGTGCATAGCTTCCTAAGGGGACTACTTCGAAGGTGACCATAGTGATATTCAGCAATGAGGTATGTAGCACTTTTACTATGATGGGTTCGCGACTTAATTGTCAGACCCTGTACGTGCTTGTGCTTGCCAGACAGTCTCTTGACTCAAGCTGTTTTCAGTGTGCTGGTTGACCAGTGGACGTGTGTCCAGTCAGGCCTTTCCACCTGTTAGATAGCCTATATAGGTCAGGGGCCTTGAGCCAGAGTGAATGGCCAGCATTTTGTGTTGCCAGAATGAGAAACCATTAGAGCATGATATTTCCAGTGATTAGCAAACATGTTGCCCATTTTGCGTAGCTTCTATGTCAAAAGCATTATATGGTAATAATTGATATTCACAATGATTAATATTTACAGTGATTTGAATTCACAGTGAAATCATCAATTCATATATTCAGAAAACATTCATCTCTGTGTGCCAGGCCCTGTGATGGAGGATGTAGTTCAAACCCCTAAGGACTTAGAGGAATGGATGTGAGTCTGAGCTTTGGAGCCAGACGAGCCTGAACTAGAATCTTGGCTCCCAAATTTATGTAGAGATTATTGATAAATTATTGATAAGATTATGATAAGTTATTTACCTTCCCAGAGTTGCTAAATATTCTAATGTCCTTATTCTCCCTCTCTTTCTTCACTACTGGCTCAGAAGTTTCAATCTCTGGAAGCTCCTAATTTCACCCCACTGGTGCCCTTGATCACATTTTCTTGAGCTTCCTGAGTTTTGCTCCATCAATGATACCTTTCCCAGCTTAACATTAATCTTGCCCTTTGCAGTAAATTCTTTCTTTCAGCCTATAAATATATCTGTTTCAGTCCTCTGTAGCCTAAAAATAGTCAAAATGCATTCCCTCTCGTAATGTTTCAAAATAGTATTCCTTCTTCTTCTGTTCTTTCCTATGCTCAATACTTTTATGCCCTTAATAATTAGCTCACTCCATTGTAGATTTCCTTTCATCCCCACCATCTCTAATTCTGAGGACTCTCTCAAAGATTACCAGTGATCTCCCAATGAACAAATTTGATTGTCTTTTTTATCACCTCTAAACACCCGGACCTTTGAAACAAAGACCTTCCTTCTTAAAATTCTCTCCTCTGAATCTCTAGGGCACCCCATTAGCTTTGTTCTCTCTGGGCCTCTGTGATCATGCATACACTACATGCACTCCTTCATCGTGCAGCACAAATGGAGGCATGCTCTAAATTCTCTCCTCAGACCTTTTCCTATCTTCCTCTAATTGTCAGTCCATGTCTTCAGCTGTGACTTCTGTATAGAAGACTTCCCAATCACAACCTTCTGACCCATTCTCCGTCCACAGCTCCAGTTGTGCCTCCCAAGGCTTCCCTGAGATTTTCTTCCTAAATTTTCTACCACTGCTTCATATGCAACATGCCTAAAATCAAAGGCTTCATCTTCTAAGGGAAGACCACAGTCTTCCTGAGCTTCTCTTTTCTATTGGTGGCACCATTATTATCTGAAATAAACAGGTGTGAATGCTTCGTGCAATCGCATTCCCTCTCTCCAATGAGATGCCAGATGATTACATTCAACCTGTGACATGAGTTTGTGTTTTTCCTCCTCTGCCAATGTTGATACCACCCTAGTTAAGGGTCCTAACACTTTTGATAACTGAATGATAGAAAATCAATTTTCTTCCATGTACCAGTTTATAGTTTCCTGCAATACAGTGTTGAAAAGAATTCGGAGGTTGCCATTGAGAAAGCGCTCCATGACCAGCTGGCAGTATTTACCAGGAGTATGGAAACAAGAATGACAGCCTCTGTGGCATAAACTCTTCCAAGAATTATTGGTCTCCTCAGTTCTGGTTTCTCCCTCATTTCACTTCAACCCTACAACATTATTGATTATTCTCCCTAGTACAGATCTGATGGCTTGCCATTGTCTAGCACATTAAGTGAAACGTCCCAGGCCGGGATCTGTGTTCTCACATTCTTATGTCCGATCCTCTGTCCACCTCTTCAGCCTTCTGGCCCTTCGGCTGCAGCCAAACTCAATTACTCATTCGTCCCCAAACATTCTCTACACCTCCCTTTCTCCTTCTCTTTACCCAGAAAATACGATCCTTCACTCTTCTGCCTAAGCCTTCAAGCATGAACTCATTCATCATTTCTTTCTTGAGACTTTTCCTGATTTCCCCACGTATCTGGGTTTTCTCCCACTTCTACATCCCTGTGGTACATTATAACTTGCTGATACAAACCAGCAGTGGTGATGACGGGGTGCTGTCTAAGAACAAGGTCACCAGCTTGCTCCTATTGGGCATGCCTTCTCTTCTCTCTCTCAGCTTAGGTCACTTTCCTTTCCCCTTGTCCTCGACTGGAAGCTCAGTGCAGGCAGGAGCTGTACCCGTACCCTGCCTTGCTTCCTTCTAGTCTATGCAGTATCTTGCAGAGTTTATTGCATGATGGCGTTGGATTGAACTGCCACCAACAACTATTATAAAGTAATGTTTATATATGGTGTTTTATTTGCGTTACATTTCGGAGTTCTGAAACAGCTTGTATCTGGCAAAAAGCCTGACCATCAATGTGGGGGGTGAAACGTTGACATTGGGTGAATTCCCACATGGCAAGGGTTGGACCGGGGAGTTCCTACCAGGGAAGCAAATAGCCTTAAACCATATGGAAAACTGAAATCTAAAATACCGGTAAGGGAGTCCAGTGCCTTACTGTCCAACAGAAATATAATGCAAGCCACATATGTAATTCAAAATTTTCTAGTTGATATGTTTATAAAAAGTAAAAATAAACAGGTGAAATGAATTTTAATAGTAGATTTTATTTATCCTACTTTTGAAAAATATTATTTTGGCTTTTAAGCAATATAAAAAATATTAATGAGGTAGTTCATATTCCGTTTTGTCATAGTAAGTCTCAGAAATCCAACGTGTATCCTATACTTACAGCACATGTCCATTTGGACTAGTCACAGTTCAGGTGCTCTGTAGCCATATGTGGCTCATGGCAACCTTATTGGGCCAATCAGGTGTAGGCCAACTACTAGGAATCTAGGAATTCTGGGGATAAAAACAAATGGGTCAAGATATAACTGGTGTCTGCGCTGGGAAGTCAGGATGGGAGACATGAGGAGGGCCTCCCTCTCAGCCATGATATTTGTGTAGCAGCTTGTTCCAGAGTTGGTATGGTGATTGCATAAGCAGCTCCTTCAACTTCCGAGAGTCAAGAAACAAAATTGATCCCAAGCTCTGATTCCAAAGTCTCTGGCTCACGAATGCTGTAGTACCTACCTTTTGCTGGAAGGGAAAACAAAATTCAGTTAGTGGTCATTTTAAGGGTTTCAGGGAACTGAGAACAAAGAATGTTTACAAGGGAAGTTGGCCAAATGTTGGGTTGGTTTGTTGAATTTCAAAAGAGGGATTTAGCTTCTTGATTAAGTTACTTATTTTGTTACAGACATAAATTTATATGTGATTATAAGTCAGATTAAGAGAAATCTCATTAAGGGAAATGAAAAACAACACCTTCATTTTTCCTAACATCCCTTCCTTACCCCTTACCCCTCCTGTGCAGGCAAATGACCAATGTCTGTTCTGTTTTTCACTGAGTCCCCAGGACCTAGTACAGTGTCTGGCACAAGTAAGAGCACATTCTCTTTTAAAATTTTGTTTATTTACTTTCAGTGAACAAATAACAAAATAAAGGAAAAATTCTGGTCTAAAATCCTTCTCAGACCACATTCTGAGCAGCTGCACAATTTACCATGCTGAGTTTTTAAACTTTGAATTGAGCATCTGCAAGCAAAATTTTATTTCTTTCTTATCCTTTGACATCAGTTAGCACACACCTTAGAAACCTGAATATTACTTTTCTTTTTTTTGTCTTCATTGAAATCTTCAAATCTTTTTACACTAATTAGCAGAGACTTTTGTTGTGAAAAGAATAGCAAATTATTGCTGTTACCATAAATTAAACTATATTTCACTGTTGAATCCTCCAGTTGGTTGCTGTGGGTAAATTATAGGCACAGATTAGACACAGATTTTGCCCTTGGGGGAACTATAAACAATCAAGACTTTTATTTTTTTTTTAAATAACCATGTCACCCAAGAGCCATCTGGTGTATATTTAGAGTAATGTAATTTCTACTCTTGTTTGATGATACTGTTATTATGCAGTAAATATATTGCCATCTTGAAGAATAATTGGGTTAATTTCTGCATGTAATCCAACAGTGATTTAATCTTTCATTCTTGTGAACTGAAACAATTCTGAATTAGTGCCATTTATAGAAAAGTCACAGAGAAAATGGTAACACTGTATATTACTATATAGAAACACAAAATGATTTTGAAAATATTTTCATCTAGTAGATTGGTCTAAGGGTACCCAAATAAGAAGGGAGATGAGAACATCGGACGAAAGAAAAATGGTAACAGCGAGGATAATAAGGTAATAGTTATTTGTTGTGTGCTTACCTGTGTCAGGTACGTAGTACCAAAGAGACTTTCTTTACCTATATCTTCTTATTTTTTTGTAACAGTGTTCTAAGGTATATGCTATTTTCCTCTTTTTAAAGACAAGAAAAATTAATCAGAGAGAAATTGAGTTATTTGCATGTAGTTTGACAGCTACAAAGTGACATAGCTGACATGAAAACTAAAGTCTCCCCATTATTTTTCCATACGTTTTAGAATGTGAACCCTAGTGGGAACACACACACACGTAGCACCATCAACACCACTGCCACAACCATCAACCCACATCAAAATTAAAATAATACCTCCAGATAAGGAATGAGTAATTCGGTAGGTCCAATGCAACTAATATATGGTTGTGGACAGAAGACTTTTTAACTGATAACTCTGCAAGACAATATGTACATAGCTCTCTCTAAAGCTCAACAACAGAAACTTCTTACCTAGGCTTTGGTTAGTTTTAGGGGAGTTCATGAACCCACACATTTTCTAGAGAATTAGGTGTGTATGTATTTTTCTAGGTATAGGATCCTATCAATTTAATCAGATTCTCAAAAAGATACATGACAACAAAAAGGTTAAACACAGCCCTGTTAACAAATGTAAAGAATGGAGAGTATTGGGAGCATGAGATGTATTGGATAGCATTTTCTTCACAAGTAATACAGTACAATACCAATCATTACATGTTGCGATATTAATAGTAACAGCAACTACAGCATGCATAGCTAATATAGTTCTCTACCTATAACATTAATAAAATGCATTAGGGTGTTCTAATTAGACGCAGGATATCATAAGTATTTTATTTACTTAAGTTTTGAAGAAACAGGAAGAAAATGTCATTTATCCATCCATTTTACCACCAATCTTTCATTCATTTGTTCAATGATTATACACATATATCGAGTGCTAATGTTTAGTACTCTCAGAGGTCTCTCTCTTGTGGAGTTGACCCTGAGAGAACAGACAGGTTTAAAAGTAATACACACATAATACTCATTTGGTGGGAAGTGCTAAAATGAAAACCCAAACAAGTGAGGTTCAGAATGTGATGACAGCTGATGGTTAAAACATGGTGTAGGATCTTGCAGGTTTGGTAAGAAATTTGGATTTTACGCTAAAAAAGGAAGATGATGGAGAGTTTTGTGCAGAAGGGTGACTACCTGTTAGACTAGGTAGTAACTTTATTTTTCTTTTCCATGGAGTGGGAAAGATATTCCAAAGCTGATTGTCTTATAGGTGGATCATTTCAAAGTTTTCTCATTTATATCCTGGCTATAAGTGAAAAACTCTCCTATTTAAGCCTCAGTTTAATTGAATATAAAATTTGAGGGATGTAACTTAGAAAATCACTAGATGCTCTGATTTCAATACTTTCAAAAGTAGCAAACTGAGCAGTCACACTGCTCTCTATGGATGGCAGTGCAACACACAAGCTATCCTTGTGTCAGCCAGGAGGGCAGATACTAGCATGTACCCATCCCTTCTTTCTGAAAGCAGCTTCAGGCAGTCATAGATACAGGACTGTGGATTGTCGTATACAAGGTCTGACAATTAAGTTAGTGAATTCATCCTAGAAAAAGTGCTAGTTACCTCATTGCTGAATATCACTATGGTCACCTTCAAAGTACTCCCCTTGGGAAGCTATGCACCGATGCCAGCACCTAGTCTACCCTTCAAAGCAATTTTGGAACTTTTCTGGAATGGCCATCAGAGCTATCATCATATTACCCTTTGTGTCCTAACTGTCATCCAAATATCTCCCTTTCAATATTTCCTTTCTCTTCAGGTAAAGAAAGAAGTCACTGGGGGCCAGATCAGATAAGTAGGGAGGGTGTTCCAATACCGTTATTTGTTTACTGGCTAAAAACTCCCTCACAGACAGTGCCGTGTGAGCTGGTGCATTGTCGTGATGCAAGAGCCATGAATTGTTGGCGAAAAGTTCAGGTTGTCTAACTTTTTCACGCAGCCTTTCAGCACTTCCAAATAGTCAACTTAGTTAACTGTTTGTCCAGTTGGTACAAATTCATAATGAATAATCCCTCTGATCTAAAAAAAGGTTAGCAACATCATTGCAACAAGTTCGTGAATTTAATTGTCCGACGTCATATAAACACTCAGCTTCCCACATTGGTTATTCCAGGCAACTGCACTGGGATCACTAAGCCCAGGTGTATTCAACCAGTCCAGGAGCGTCGGGCGCAGTTTCCAATACACTGTTCTGTCTTATATTCAGAAATGCTGTCTGAACATTAAGGAATGAGCTGAGTATCTGACAGTGGTGACCTTTAGTATAAAAAATGAACTCGTGACAATTAAGTTCTTTAATCAAAGAAAAGGAATAACAGTGAAGCAGTAGTGTGTAAATATCAGTCAGAAGATTTCAGAGCTACTCAGGGCTTCTTTCAAACGTCTGTTAGGTTCCTGAACGGCAGCAAACACATCCTCCATTAGGGGGTCTCATAACCCTGTTTTGGTCTGTGTGCCTTGTCACCACAAAGATTCATATTCATTCATTCATTCATTCATTCTCTCTCTTCCTCCCTCCTGACCCCATCCCTTTCTCTCTCCCACATTCCTTCCTTCCTCCCTCTTCTCCGTCTCTCCCTTTCAGTATCTCCCTCTTTTGCATTGAAAAATAAGTAAGTAAAGAATGTGTTATGTGAATGTATTTTTTTCCTACATGGTTGTACAATTCTCTACATTTGAACAAAGAAAACAACATACTATGTGACACAGCAAGGAAAAATCATGAATGTGTCACATTTATGTACACAATCTGAACATTTATATCCTCAGTGTTGGCATAGTTTCAATATGGATTGAGAGATAATGGACTGTCCCAAGGAACCTTGGCTATTGTAAGGAACAGAGCCCTGGATGCCCTAGAGAGGTCAATTAATTGTGGTGGAGAGCCTACTTTACCCACTTCACCTTCAGTCACAGAACAAGGAAGCCAAATACGTGGTTGTTTTCATTAATCCTGAGATAAGAAGAGCGATCATAAGCAAAAAATAGAAATGGTAGAGTATAGGTAGGATACTGTGAAATATTCCTATTTGCTCAGGTCACAAATGCACATTCCAAACTTGCCGAGCAGAAACTAACAGCATTTTTAAACTAATCCTCAGCTTATTACTTGAGCCTACATAAAGATGTCACTTCGGTCAATAATAATCTTTTAAATTTAATACAAAATACTTTCAACTTACAGAATAATACAGAGAGGGACGTGACAAGCACCAATGTGACCGTCCCCTAAATTTAACAAATCTTAGCGTTTTGCCACAGTTACTTTAGGTTCTCTTTTAATAGGTCAAGTTTTCCGGAAAAAGAAATTAGGCAGTTTGGCATAATGCTAATGTTTCATGCCTAGTTAGAAGATTTTATATTTACTGGAAATTCTTCTGTGGTACTGCCAAGGTACTGTGAATCAAGAGTAATTAAACATGACATTTCTTGAAAACCCTAAGGATGCATAGGTATCAAGGCTCCTCATGTTCCCTTAACCGAAAGCCAAAACCAAACGAATGCCTCAGAAACGATTAGACTGAAATACCCTTTGTAGGAATAGCTCAGGCAGAGAGGTTGGCCTGGACTTAGTGACTAGCGCAGATGTAATTGATGGTTAAGGATGGGATTCTCTCAGGGGTGGTTGGTGAGCTCTTTGGAATCCCTGGTATATTATATTCCCTGATGGAATCATATATTGTGATATATACATATATATGAATATATGTCTGTCATAAATTATCAGTCTGACTGATAATTTATATAGGCTAAGCTGGTAATATTTTTCTACTTCATGACTATTTCACACTTCTATACAAAGGGGCAGGAGATTGGATAGTAAATATTTAATGTAGATAAATCTAGGTATGCTGATTTATTTGTAATTATATATTGTGATATATACATATATATGAATATATATATATGAATATATATATATGAATATATATATGAATATATATATATGAATATATATATATGAATATATATATATTAATATATATATATGAATATATATATATGAATATATATATATGAATATATATATATGAATATATATATATGAATATATATATATGAATATATATATATGAATATATATATATGAATATATATATGAATATATATATATGAATATATATATGAATATATATATATGAATATATATATGAATATATATATGAATATATATATATATGAATATATATATGAATATATATATGAATATATCACAATATATATAATTACAAATAAATCAGCATACCTAGATTTATCTACATTAAATATTTACTATCCAATCTCCTGCCCCTTTGTATAGAAGTGTGAAATAGTCATGAAGTAGAAAAATATTACCAGCTTAGCCTATATAAATTATCAGTCAGACTCTCTATATCTGGAAGGTGACTGTCTGACAAGCAAAACAAGTGTTCACTATTTGCTCTGTTCAAATCTAATAATGGGACATGTAAGGAAACAATTGAATGCCTCCTTCTTCATGAGGGGCTGGAGGGCACCTATGAGGAAGTGGTTTTCTTAGGATCTGCAGAGACAAAGCAGGTGGGTTCGTGGTTGTTCCTGGTGCCTAGTGAGAGCTTAAAAACCTGATGCAGAGGAAAAGTTTGTCCTCTCCCAAGACAGAGCAAACACCAGCCTTAGAAACTACCTTCGGAGGCCGAGGAAGCCTGGAGATCCCCTCCGTTCAAGAAAGTTCCTCTTTCACTCAGTTGCCCCACGTGACCTGGGAAGGCACATTCCATGCTGTCAATACCAGAGGTGACTTCCACTGGAAGGCAGATTGTTCCCAGGCCTTGCTACTGGAAAAAGGGGGCTGCCTGCCTTGGGGAGGCTGGGGCCTACCGTGCCAGTTTTCCCCGCCCCTCAGAAGGGAAATGGTTTAAGAACTGATTCACTGGCAGATAGTAGGGAAGGAAGTTACTTGTCTTCCAACTCTGGCTGGTTTGCCACTGCTCAAGACCTGAGCCACTAGGAGTGCTGAAGGAGCACAAAACATGATCAGGAGAGAAAAATGACAACTCATTAAAGAGAAGTGTAACCTTGAGAGCATGCAACCATCTTAGAACAGCAAGTCTCAATGAAGTAGAGCTTACGGGGGAAATAGGAGAGAACCTTAACAAAAAAATGGCAGAAAACTGTCAGGAAGATGTAATTAAGGCACCAAAATTAAATTCTAAAACTAAACTAATAGTAATGTAATAATAATAATAATTGATAACCTGAGTAGAAGATTGATTAATGCAGAAAACTGAGTTTGTGCTTTAGAAGATCAAGAGACAGAAATACCTAATATGGAGTGAAAGCCTAAAAAAATTAAAGTCATGAGAAAACAGGTAGGAGACTTGGAGAATGTATCTAAGAGACATAACATGCAATGATAGAAGTTCTGGAACAAGAAAGGGGGCATCGAAGGAGGAGAAATAATTAATAATAGAAAAAGAAAAGTTTTCCTAAGCTGAAGAATGTTTTGAATTTCTAGACTAAAGAGGTTTTCTGAGTCCTGAAGGAAGATACGTGTTTCAATATTTCCTAGTAACTTTTCTAAACTCCAAGGAGCATGGAAAACACACACACACACACACACACACACACACACACACACACACACACAAAACCTCAGTTTTCCAGACAGAAATCATAGGTTACTGACAACATAGAGTGCATGCTTCTCTATGGTAGAAGATTTGTATAAATGGTTATCCTTTTAAAATTATTGTTTAAATCAAATTCATTTTCTAGTAGAATATCAATTGGTTTTAGGTTTTGTTTGTTTGTGGGAAGGGACTGGGTAAAATGATTTCAGGACTCACATAAAAGAAAACAGGTTTGAGAAGAGCCAAGAAAATGATGGGAGAAGCATAGTGTAAGAAAACTTGTCTTACTAGACGTGTACACCTGAAACTAATAGAAAATAATACTGAAACTCAACTTTAACTGAAAAAAATAAATAATTTAAAAAGTATTTTTAAACCCCACAAAAATCAAATAGAATTGGTATAGGCATAGACAGAGATGTTAGTGCAATATAATAAATGTCCAGAAATGGATATAAACGTGTGAGAAATTACATTTGACAGAGATGGCATTTCAATTCAGTGAGAAAAGTTTTGTTCAGTTAGACAATTGAATGGCATTGCTGACATAATTGGCTATCCAACAGAGGAGAAGACAAAAGCTAAATGCCAATCCATTTTACAAAATGAATTCCAGATCAATTAAAGGTATAAATATGAAATATGAAATAATAAAATATTAGGAAAAATTTCCTACCAAGACAGGAAACCATGAAGCTAAAAACAAAAAAATGCATATTAGATGGTGTGACTTTTATATTGGATGGTAAAAAATATTATAAGAAGAAAAACGAAAAATGAGAGATGGGAGAAAGTTTCAGTGTACAGGGGGTGCCAAAAAACGTATACACATTTTAAGAAAGGAAAACTGCATTAAAATTGTGATAGTCAATATATACTGATAACAAAAGATGAATACAAGTCACGTTTAACTTCGGCAATTACAAGAGGTGTTCAAAGTGGTTACCATCAGCGTCCAGACACTTCAGATTATGGCGAACTATTGCTTGAACAACGCTGACCAAAGTGTCCACTTGTATACATTTTTTTTTGGCACCGCTGGTATAGGAAAGACGAAGTGCTAATATCTCTAACATTAAGAGAATTTCTAGATTTTAAAAAAAACGTATAACCCAATATAAAAATGGGCAAAGTAGATGGATGTGGAATCCAAATAGCCTATAAACATGAACATGTCTAACCTTGGTGAAGAAATGCATATTTAATACAAAATGAGATATTTTAAAGTCCATCGCATTGACAAAATTTAAAGTGTAAAAGTATCCATGAATGGCAAGAATATTAGGGAATGGGCAGTATTAGACAATTCTGGTTGAATATACAGTTGTCACCATTTTTGTAAATTATCATGCAATATCAAATAAAATTTAAAATATCACATGTTTTGACTAAGCCATCCAACTTTGGAGAATCTCTGGAAAGCAGGCACTAGAAGGTAAAGATGTATGTTATAGGTCAGTTGCCTCAGTGTCTTCCAGTGCTATAAACTGGAAACAATCAATTTTGACCAACAGAGAAATATTAGAATTAATTATGGCATATCCATACTGTGGAATATTGTGCATTATCTAAAAAGAATCTTTTATTAATATCTGTCAACTTGGAGAGGTGTCCATGATGTAGTGATGAGTGAGAAGACTAAGTTGCAAAACAACACATACAGTACATCTCACTTTCAAAAAAGCTTATCTTGCATACGTATGTGTATAAGTATGAATGGCTGCGTGGGTATTGAGACACAGTGGAAGGATGGACATCCAATGTTAACACTGGTTACCTCAGGGAATAAAGCAGACTGGGTGAAGGGAGATGACTCCCTTTTCCTTTAAACACCTTTTGATGATGTTACTGGTAACAGTGATTATGTATTCGTCTAGTAATAAAAATTAAGAAATTTAAAAATAAAACTAAGCATCCAGTTTTATCAAAGATAATTTTTTAAAAAGCTAGGCCTGTATTTTTCTTTTTCTGAAATCAGAGCTAAAACGCTCACTTTCTCCATGACTACAGGAACTGTCACTGATTACTCTCTAAAACTCAAGAACACAAATGGCTTACAAAGGAAAATCAAGAGTTTCCTCAATGACCTGGGCCATTATCTCTGGTTATTCTGTGGTAAATCCAGAGAACCTGCCTATTTCCACAGGCTGTCGTTAGGGTTCCAGTCTTCTCAACATGGATCCAGCTAGCCCCTTGTTTCTAACCAAAACTACTGTTCAGGATTTTTATTTTAAACCTGATTTTAATGCTGAAAAAAAAAAAAATGCTATGTCGTGCAGGGGATCCTGCCGACTTCGCCATGTGTCGTGCGGGGCGGCCTGCAGGGTCTCTGGTCCCACTCCCCACACAAGAACGCAGGATATGGTGAGGCCAAAAAGGAACACCCACGGAGCCATAGGTAGGGGAGTCATACTACTATGGTCTTCACTGGAGGCTGGGTTTACACGACGTGCGACCTGCTGTCCACTTTGCTGCCAACCGACCGACTGTCCTCCACTCTCCTTCAGTCTCCTCCTCTCTCCTCAACTTCCCTCCGTAGCCGCGGCAGTTATACTAGTGGCCAATGGCTCAATGGTTACAGCTGGTGGCCAACCAGCCACAGCTTATGGCTATCTACTACCTGAGCCAGCACCTTTCCACATGAGGCCGAGAGCCTGGAAACTGCTTTCTGGGGCTCTGTCCCCACACTCCACCCCTACAGGTTCTCGCCTCATAATCTACGCGACAAGCGTCTTTCGCGAGGGTCCCTGTGCCATATTAGCCTATTGACACCTACGGACGAAAAGAAACGGTAGTCTTAGGAACCAACAGTGGCAAATCCCTTCCATCTGGGAGGATACACGCCAGCTTTTTGTCCTGGGAAAGGAGGGTTGCTGCCACTGGCACCTTTCCCGGTTTGTGGTACCAAACCTTTATGGCAGTGCTTGGGGTCCCTTGCATAGTTTCAACATGTAACAGAACAGGGGACTCCATAATAGGCCATAGTGAGAGCACATAGTCTCCCCGCAAAATCATCCCGGTATCGGGACCTTCGTATACTACAGTCACTTGCGGTGGCCACTCAGCCACCACCCCTGGCATCACTTGCAAATCATGAGTCAAACCGGCCCCCCATGGGGATATCAGGCCATACTGGGGAGTTAAAGGGACTGTGCGTTGGCCTCACAATATGTGCCTTCCTCAATTCCAATACTGTACGACCAATCTCCTCCTGCCCTCCTGGCAGGCGGTACTGTCGCACTGTAACCACGCGTCGGGGCTGTGGCAACACTTGAGGAGGGTGGTGAGCATGCCCGCGTGTCACCGCTTTCACCACCCGGATCTGGAGACGGAACTCTCCTACCGACGTCTGTAAGCTGAGGCCATGTAGCACGTCCACCCCTAGAATATATTCCGGAACGGGGGAGACATACACCTTGTAGGTACGAGGGGGAAGCCTTCCGATACCCAGTGGTAAGGAAACAGCTTTCACAGTCACAGTCTTTCCCCCATAGCCATCAATGCAGATTGCTGGTCCAGGGAACAGTTCTGGGTTCCCATAAACAAGACTGCAGTCTGTGCCAGTGTCAACTAGGGCCAAAACCCTCTGCACATTAGAAGGGGACCAATGTGTGGATAGTTCCACGTAGGGAGCCACAGCGTTAGGCCCCGGAACACCGCCCAGCTGTCAGTACAAATAACTAGGGGCCCAGGCTCGTGGCTGATTACCATCCACACAGCCCGTAGCTCAGCCCACTGGCTACTCTGGCCCACCCCAGTATCAAACCAAATTGTGTCTGTTTTGGGCTGCACACCAATAGCCGTCCAAACAGCTGCAGCCCCTCGGCTAGAACCATCGGTAAACCAGACATCCTCAGGTACTGGGGACTGTCCTTCTTTATAGGGCGAGGGCTCCAAGTCCTCCCCTCTAGGCAGAGCACTTAGCTCAGCCTGGGCTACAAGCTCCACAGGCCCCAGGACCTGTTGTAGCTCTGTCCTCAAAGGGCTTGAACTAAGGGTGCTACATTGTCTCCACTCGCTTCCTCAGCCTCTGCCTCAGAGTCTCCACTGTGGGGCCCCCCTTCTAATAGGCGGACCCGGGCTTCCAGTGCTTCCAACCGGGACACCTGGTCGGGCACCTGGGCCATTTCATTAAGCGCATTTTCCGTGTTGAGACTCAAGGCCGTGAGGAACAGCCAGCCCACACGGCCAGCTGTAGCCTTCTCCTCCTCCGGCAACCGCTCAGCCAGAGCCTTCAGGGCGCTCTCCACGCTGGCTGGAGAGCCGTCCATGTCCTCCCACCCCTCCTCAGGGATCCAACTCCTGAGAACAGTGGCCACCGGACACCCCACACTGTGTGGGGGCCACACGTCCTCCTGCCCAGAGTCAGACTCCATTCCTACCTGGTCGGAATCTTGCTCACCGTGCCAGGTGTCTGAGTGGGTGGAGGCCTCCTTGTAAGGTGTCCACAACCATCGGATCCTAAGGCCGCAGCAGATCAGCAAAATTAAGGCAACGCCTTCCATGGCCAAGAAGGTGGTGTGCCAGCTGGAGGCTTGGGTCTCCCAGGCAGACCGCGCCTCCCCTTCCCAGTGTCACTCCTCATGGGCCTCCCGAAGCGGGGCTCTCACACGCACAAACCGCTCCACCATGCTTTGGTAGGTTTTGGTCGGCACCGTACCCTGCTGATGAGACTGAGCTTTTATACGTATAAATTGCTCCACCATCCCTCGGAGAGCTTTGGCCGGTGCCATACCCTGCTCGCTGCGCCATGTGTCGTGCAGGGGATCCTGCCGACTTCGCCATGTGTCATGCGGGGCGGCCTGCAGAGTCTCTGGTCCCTCTCCCCACACAAGAACGCAGGACATGGTGAGGCCAAAAAGGAACACCCACGGAGCCATAGGTAGGGGAGTCATACTACTATGGTCTCACTGGAGGCTGGGTTTACACGACGTGCGACCTGCTGTCCACTTTGCTGCCAACCGACCGACTCTCCTCCACTCTCCTCCTCTCTCGCCTCGACTTCCCTCCGTAGCCACGGCAGTTATATTAGTGGCCAACGGCTCAATGGTTACAGCTGACGGCCAACCAGCCACAGCTGATGGCTATCTACTACCTGAGCCAGCACCTTTCCACATGAGGCCGAGAGCCTGGAAACTGCTTTCTGGGGCTCTGTCCCCACGTGCTACTTGGCAGGAGCAGCGCTCAAATTTCTACAGAGATCACCCCTTAAGTAACCACACCTTCGCCAGTGCTAGGGGAAGTATCACAGCTGTAGTTCACAGGTGGTTGCATGAGGCAAGCACCAGTCTGCATAGTGACACCTCTTTTTCCAGGCTGAAATTCAGATACAACTTTTCAAACACATTACCATCCCCATCTTGGGTCTGTGGCAACAGGTACATGCCAATAATGCATGTGCTGACCTTTCCATGGAGATTCCATGTAGCATCCATGTAGCATCCTTGCATTTGGGAGGCAGCATATCCCAGAGTGATCCAGATCTGGAGTCAGATTCCCTGGGTTTGAATCTTACCTCAGCCACCACCATGAACTCTATGGCCTTAGACTCAGTTTCCTCCCCTGTAACAACTCTTGATAGAGAGCGTGTTAGTCATCATGATCATGATCATTCATTGAGATGTAGTCTGCTTTTCTTTTCCTAGTGTCTTAAACAGCCATATCTGTGGACCTACACGCGACACTCTGATTAATGGACTTGCAATGACGAGGAAGTATGGGAAGAAGGGAAATGTGAGCGCAGCATTTTCTAATCTGTCAGCATGCCTCATCGAAAAATAAAAACAAAGCACTTGTAAGATATAATGTTAGCAATTATGTGACAGATCAGCTTGATCTGCTTTACTGATTTACTCTTCACAAATTTAAATCCAATATAAAAAAGCTAAATTTATCACATTATCAAGAGCAAAAATTAAATTAGCTCGCCTTATTCTGGCACCAGCAATCCAGTTTTCGAAGGCCAATTCGCCTTTACCTGACAGGTATATATAGGTATATATTGTGCCTGTATTCCAAGTGTAACCTTATTGTATTTGCAAGTGACATTGCATTGATCTTCATTGCAATAGTAAAAAGTAGTAAAAAGTATTATTAAAGTGTTGACTGAAAGTCCATATTTCTGACTTGCATTCATTTTTTTCTTTGAATAATATTTAATATTGTGTGATGTTTGGTTTGGAATTATAATATTAACAAAGCCAAGCTTTTGGTGTTTTGTTGTTCTGGCCATCTGGTGAGGAAAACTGAAGGGGCCCATCTAGTTGCACATTTGTGGACTGTAACTGGACTCGGTGAACACTAGGGGGCGCTGCTACATTCTTTACCCTCTGACAAGTATGTCGGAGTTAGCTAGCATCTTTAAAGCATGATGTGTGTATGCACATACTTAGACAAAAAGAATGAGGCTTTCAGAGTAAAAACAGATGAAACTCTCAGCAGGTTTCACATGTCAGTACTTAATTTTTGCAGAGTCAGAAAGAAGGCTTTGTTTTTTAGACTGTACTCCTGTGACCAACTACTTACGTTAACTTCTAGAAAAGCTTTGAGCTTTTCTGTGAATCCCCAGTGCATGCAGCATTTCCTATGTAATAAGAAATAGGTCTTTTACATTACAGGATATGTATGAATAAAGGTGTGAAATATGAACTAATCATAAATACCATCGTTTCCTCAGTAAAGAAAATATCTATGTTTGCAAATCCAGAGACAGGTGAAAATGAGGACTTTGTCTTTCCATACTCTGTTATTAAATTTTATCTGTTTGGATGCAATTCATTGTTTTGTCAAAATCCCACCGTCTCCTTCCTACTCCCTGCCTCTTTCCTGATTTCTAGCAGGCCATTGGTAAGCCTGACCATCTACCATATTTGTCAAAAGACCCGTGGAGTCTTTTTGACAACAAAACTGAGAAAGAGAGATTGTAATATATTTATAAATCCACTTGTGGACTTCTTTCTCAGGTACCACTGACTTTTCCTTCATCAAAGGACCCTGTTTTTAATTTTTCATGTCTGGATGAATGTAACATTCTCTTTGGCAGTCTTCCTTTTTCTCTGTGCTAAAGTAAGTGTTTCTCCAACCAAAAAGTATGATTTCTCTTGCTCTTATCATGAGATTCCACTTCTTAAAACTTCCCTGGTGACACTATACTTCTCTGAGCAGTGTACATTCTGCACCTTTGTATCTGGGCCTGTCCCCTTCCAGCCTTTCCCAGTTTCCATGACACCTCATAAATGGCCTCGAGGATGATTTTTGTTGAATTGGGAAATGGTCAGAATACATCATCTAGGCGGGGAAGTTTAGCTGAGTATGAGGAGTTTGATAAAGATAGAAGATGCTAGGTAGGCAACAGATTTGTTGTAATAAGAAGGAACAACTTGGGCAGTTGAGACCTTGACAGGCTTTCTAGTAGTTCCTCAGTGATAGAAGGTAAATACACGAAAGGAAGCCAAGTGCAAGGTCAAATGGTTTGGCATATACATGTGTTTGAAGGGGCTCCCAAAATTTCATAGGGGACCTTCTCTGTCTCAAACAGTATTCTATATGGTGGATTATGTGATGAAAATGAGTTGGGTAGAGCAATGAAGAGAACATGGTCCCTGCCTTCCAAGGAGTTAACAACCCAGTGAGGAAGAGCAGAGCGTCAATGCAGTGGGAGAGGAGGGACAGGGAGGCTTAGATCTGATTCTGGAAGCTACTAGCCTCAGGCAGTTTACATCTAGCCCCAGGATTCATTGCTTCCATGTGCACCACAGGAGCCAGGGCGTTGCCCAGCAACCACAGTAATATACAGCCTGGGGGCTGCGATGGTGACATCCCCCTGTCAGCACTGCCTGTTCCCTGAGAGTATCTTCTTTGATTCATTTTCCCAAGAAATTTCATTAGGCATGTTCAAAGTAAAGGAGCTCACCTCCCACCGACTTTTAACCCTCTTCTGCTCTTCTGCTATATCTGCCGGAGAAGTCCCGGAGGCAGCTGTACCCCTGCCTCAGCCTTACTTCTACATTTATTTTGTATTCATTAAAACATTATTTCTTGATATCTGCAACTTATTTTGAAGTGTACCCACAAAATAAGCTTGATTGATAGAAGATTGGATAAATTATGGATAGGCATGAGATAAGTCAAATATCATAAAATATTCAGTATAGAAGCTGGGTATTCAGTATAAGTGATGTTCACAATGTAATTGTTCCAATTTTTCTGAATAGTTGACATTTTTTTATAACATCTTGGAAAAAAATCATTTCTTAGTGCTTTCATTTATCAAGAGCACCTTGCTGTGGACTGAAAGGGGTCCAAAGGCAAAGGGTTCCACCAAAAAAAAAAAAATTAAAAAATGGGCATTAGACTTGAATAGACATTTCTCCAAAGAAAGATGCAAATGGCCAATGAGCATGTGAAGGGATGTTCAACATCATTAGTCATTAGAAAAATGCAAATGAAAACCACAATGAAATACAACTTCACACTCATTACTATGGGTGTTATCCAAAATAATGTATAATAATAACAATAATAACAGAAAATAAGTTTTGGTGAATATGTGCAGAAATTGGAACCCTTATTGCTGGTGGGACAGTAAGTGGTACAGCTCCTATGGAGAGTAGTTTAGCTGTTTCTCAAAAAGTTAAACATAGAATTACCATAGGATCCAGCTGTTCCCCTCCTAAGTATATCCCCAAAAGAACTGAAAGGAGGGATTCAAACACATGCTTGTACATTCATAGTCATAGAGCATTATTCACAGTAGCTGAACGATGGAAACATCAACAGATGAATGAACAAAAAGTGGCATATACATACACTGAAATATTATTTGACCCTAAAAAGGAATGAAATTCTGGTACATTATAAACTATGGATAAAATTTGAAAACATTATGTTAAGTAAAATATGAAAGGACAAATGTTTTATGCTTCCACTTATATGAGGTGTCTAGATTAGCCAAACTCAGAGAGACAGACACGAAAATGAAGATTCCTAGGTCTGGGGGAGGGAGGAAGGAGGAGTTATTGTTTACTGGGTATAGAGTTTGTTTCTGGGATGATGAGAATTTCTGGAAATGTGCTGATGGTTGCACAACATTGTGAATGAATGTACTTAATGTCACTGAATTGTATACTTAAAAATGATTAAAATTGTAAATTTTAGGTATATTTTACTACTTTTTTTTTTTAAAGCAAGGAGTTCCTTTTCCAAAAATAGTGATACCTAAGAAAAAAATGAAATAAAAAGGCAAGGCAGTATGCTGTTATGCAAAAGGAGTAATTATCTGAAAAAAAGAGAAAGAAAATAAGCTGGAGATAACAAAAGAACACTGAGGAGGAAGCGGGTCCCATGTCAGATACCTTAGCAAAAGAACAGGTTTGGGAAATGCAGGGAGAGACTTGCCAAATCAGCATTTCATCTGCAGCTCTCCCAGTGTCCTCCGTTCTTCCCCTAATCTGCCCAACCTTGCCTGTTACCATCCAGAGTAGAGGTCCCACCTGGCAAACACAAAAATGTTCATGTGTGACCTGGATCTCCATATACCTTCCTTTGGACATTGGACCCCCCGTGATTCTCTCCCACATCATTCATCTATCCCTGGCTCTTGGATTCTCCCAACAGTATGTTCAGATTGTTCTCTCAAACAGACCAGCAAAGCCTACAGCTCTCTCCTGGTCCCCTACCCACCTGGTTCTCTCACCTTCCTCCTCCCCTTCATCACCAGGCATTTTCACTTGCCGTCTGTGCTTCCTTAATTTTGGTGAAACCCCTTACCTGTTCTAATCTGGGTTCTCCCCTAATCTTCCAACGGAATTACTGTTGCCCCAGTCAGCAACAAGCTTCATCTCACCCAGTCTGAGGAAGACTTCTCAGTCCTTATCTTATCAGAACTGCCAAGAACAGTTAACACAGTAGATAACCCCCTTTTTGAAATATTCCCTACCTTTGACCTTCCTATAAAACGCCCTGTCTTTCACTCTGTCTTCATTGCTGGCTTCTATTTCTGCACATTTTCTCCTGGCTCAATACTATGTCCTCGTTTCTCTCCATTCACTTCAGAGGCAATTTCATCCCCTCACATGGCTGAGAATACCATCTTTACGCCTACCAACGTCATAGCCTGGCCCAAACCTTGCTAGAATATGAGGCTCAATGGCCAATGGCCTACTACCTATCTCTATTTAAATTCCTCAGCTAACACCACAAACTAACGTGCTTCTGTGACACAGGTTACAGGCTCTGAGTGAGCACCAGCCGTACCCTTTCTGCCCAGCTCTTTCGCTGTCACACCACCTTCAACACACTGGGTTTCTGCTGCCATGTGCTTTCTCATTCCCAAACGTGCCAAGCTCTAGTTCTCTCTGAAAATGGCTTCTAATCACGCCTAACCTGTATGGTTTTGTAACATGAAATAACGTAATATGTGAGGTGCTTAGCACACTGGGAAATGATGTGATCATTACATTATTCGTGCTCGTCTACTCTGGTCTGGAAACGAAAAGGGAAAACAGAACAATTAACATATGAAATTCATGACTTCGGGTTGTTTTCTAGTCACTGAGGGAGTAGATATCCTTGATAACTGCAAGGCATTTTTAACTCATTCAAGGAGTTGAAAATAATTCGTTGATAGTACCCCCTCTGGAAATCTTGGAAATTCGTTTTTATCCATATTTGAAAATTGAGAAAATTGAGGCCAGTAATTAGGCTATCAAAGGAATCAGCCAATTCAGGGCAAATAGACATGCTATTATGAATTGTTTAGCCTTGGGAAAAGCTTTAATTCCATTTCAGCTTTCCAGCTAGCAATGCTGGCATTGTGTAGACACCACTACAGATGCTAAAAATGGTGGCTGGCCAATTAAAGCCCCCTGCTGAGTCTTCCACCCACTGAACTAGATTCCTTACTCTTTCATGCAGCACAAAGCAAGAATGTTTCAAGTATCAAATCATTTGGCAGTCTTCAATGGCATGAAAAACAACTGTTTGTATAGCAAAATATTTTCCAGAGCTAGAAGCCCATAAAGATTATTGCCTTCTTTTTAGTACACAGAAATATTCCACAAACATGACGCTGTCAGATTTTTGCAATATGGCACCCAGAAGGGAAAAGTCCCTCTCTGCCTCCTTTGTGGGGTTCTCTACTTTGTCCTCAGCTCGTAGGCTACCTGGGTTCAGGAACCTACATGCTGCTTGATCTCTCACGGCTCATTCTCCCACCAGTGGGGCTGACGGTTGACCATCCCAGCTTAAGGAGAGAGAAAATCCAACTTGGCAAAGCTGGCCCCTCCCTGCTGATGTCGGGGCCTTGGCATTGCTTTCGCTGCCAGTCTGGTTGCTTCCTTGTTGCCTTTGGAAGCCTGCACTTTCTCTGTGGCTTTTGTGGTCGTTTCCATCCGCCAGTGTGGTCCCTCTCAGAGGCACTAACGTGCCAGACCAGCCTATTTGAATTGGTGCCAGGCCACTTACTGGGGAGGTGAAGCCAAACCCCATATATTTAAAACTGTAATGCTTTGCTTGTCCACCTAGCTCCTGTCTCCTGAAGTCATTAGTTGTGGTTTTACTTTACTGTTAAAACACTCTTCTTTTTTTTCCTTTCTCTCAGCTCTGGCTATTTTCAGCTCTATATATTTAGCAAGTTGTATGTAGGTAGAGATTCTGCTGTTCTACTTAAATCTCTTTATTATTTTTTCTTTCCTTTTCTTTTTTTCTTTTTTTTTTTTTTTTTGTATGTATGTCCTAAGGAAAGAGAATGTGTTTCTTATTAAATGGGGGAAGTGGGGGGTGGGGGAATGGCGAGAAGATAGAGAGACCAATGTTTGACTAGAATAGAAAGTGAGATACCAGTAACACAGTAGGGAGAAGCCCATTTGTATGGCCACAGAACAGAGTCATCCCTGATCTTGAATTTCTTCAGGAAAACAGGCCTTTGGTTGCTTGAGAGAAGCCTTTTGTGCTTCATTTTGCTTGGCATATTTTAAGATCCTTAGAATGTCACGGGATTCCCTTTGCATCATGCCACATCTAAGGCTTTGCAAAGACCGAGCATGATTGTGCAATAAAGGCTGATAAATAATAGCATTTCCATTCTACAGCTGAGTCAGGGAAGTTAAGTGATTTTCCTGACATCCCTGAGGAAGCTGGAGACTCATCTAGGAACACAATATGTGGATTCTAAGTCTCAGACCTTTCAGCCGTGGCCACATCTCCCTGTCTCTGTTTACTCTAGAAATCTGCACATATGTTTTTCAAGTAAATATTTGGTTCTGAGTAGATTTAGGGAGGAACAATCTTCTAACCTTTGTCATTGAAAGGTGCTGGATTCGCAGTGCTGTAGACCAGACTCTGCCATTTATCAGTATGGAGTTACAGTTTGACTAGCAGCTGTCCTAGCTCTCCAGGGGCCTACACTGTACTCCACACAGAACACGTATTTACCAAAAGCAAAATGTGTGTTCTGGAAGCTCCCTCAATCAAGAATGGAACTAAGAGCATGAAAAACCTACCCTTCAAAGGGCTGAAAACCAGCTTGCCAATGATGGGTAAAGGTGAGTGCTCCATGAAAAAAAAATGGATGAATGGGTCTCTAACATAAAACTTGTGAAATTCACCCTCAGAAAAATATGTGAATTTCCCATCTGGCTTGAAAGATGCAATTACAATATATATGGTAGTTTTAGACTTGCCAAAATTTGTAAAAAGTGAGAATTTGACTATGTGTTGCATGATAGATATAGTCTAGTAAACCCTATTAATGTCATTTTGGATGGGTCTTTTCAGAACGAGGGTCACAAATCCAAATATGTTCAGAGCCCAATAAGAAACAGGATGGGAGTAGTGACTGGTGGAGTATAAAGGCGCCGTGATCCTGGTGTTAGGGAGTGGTACAGACTGGCAAACAACAGCACCTAGGATCCTTGGAAAGGGTGCGGCACCCATAGCTTGTCCATCACGATGGCAGATGCAGTGTGGTCAGATTGTCTGATTTTTCCAAAGAACATGGAAATCCAGATTTTTTCTATGTAAAAATATCCTAACTTGTAAATGTTAGAAACTCATTTTTTGAAAAATTTACAATACTGTGTTGACCCAAAAAAAGCATATTCTACAAAACACATTCAGTGGGTAGGCCGCCAGTGAATTTCTTTTTACTCTTGAAGGTGACGATTTCTGTGATGAAAATGGGAGTTTTGGGGGAGGTTAGTAAAGAAGCTGAGAACGAGGGGAGAAATGGAATGATTTGATACAAGGCAGAGATTCCCATATGACACCTATAGGAGCAGTCCATGGACGCACGAATAAGCCTACCAAAAAGTATTTCAAATAGAAGAAAGGAAACCCGGGTGAACTTATGTGGGCTCAAAAGACAAACTACTTCTGGTCAAGTTCTACAGGTAGGAGAATGAGAGACTGACCACATGGAATATTCAGGTGACTATAAAGAGAATGCTTGCAACCCTGGGTATACCCGGGTTCCATACTGAAAGAATATTTTATTTGATCAGAGTAAGAGCAAAACTCGGAAGTAGGAAGTGAAATATAAGTAAGAGCCTGTTACACATCTCATTAATGAGTGAGGCTGTGCCAGGCTAGTTAAACCAAAGAGACTGGGTTCAAGAACTGCACCAGCACACACAGGACGTGGAGCACAGAGCTTGCTGACATCAGTAAAGTAAGGGTTTTTGTATTAAGGTCTTTGAAGCAAGTGCTATTTACCTTTTTCAGCACTGCTGCCAGCGCGGTGGTTGGGACAGAAGTAGTTCAGCAAATGCTTTCTCAGTAAAGAAACCATAACCACATGATAGCACATGTTGTGCTGAAGGGGACACACAAAAGCTCCTAATGACCCACTTGGAACCAGATTTAATGGCTGCTTCTCAGTGCACATCCTACTCAGAGGAGGAGTTTTAACATCATTCTAGCTCCGGTCCTCTTCTCGAGTACCGTGGAATCCCTCTTTCCTGAGCTTAGCTTCACCTTTCTGGGTCTTTAAATTTGTTTTCCTTCATCTAATTTACTGGCCTCTGCTGCTTCGTCCTTCAACGATGGGTCACCTGGGGTTGTAGAATTTATCAACCCTACTCTTTCTACAATGTTTTTCAGTATTCCCATCGACACTTACTGGTTCAGCTCCCATTTGCAGGTTGACATCCCCACATTCTGGCCCGAACTCAAATTCCAAACCCAAGTTTTCAGTTACTATTATGAACTGAATGGTTGTGCCACCCCCCCAACCCCTACCCCACTTCATATGTTGAAGTTCTCGCCCCATTGTAACTGTTTTTGGAGATGGGGACACTAAGGAAGTAATTAGGATTAAATGAGGTCCTAAGGGTGAGCCCCTGATCCAATAGGATCCGTATCCTTATAAGAAGAGACACCAGAGAGCTTGCCCAATTGTTCTCTCTCTCTCTCTCTCTTTCTCTCTCTCTCTCTCTCTCTCTCTCTATCGAAGGTAAGGCTATGTGAGTGCACAGTGAGATGTTAGCCACCTACAAGCCAGGGAGAGAGCTGTCACCAAAAACCAAGTTTGCTGACAGCTTGAACATGGACTTCCAGCCTCCAGTGAGGAAATAAATATCCGCTGTTTAAGCCACCCAGGCTGGTATTTTGTTATTGCAGCCCAAGGTGGCCCATCTAGGATCTCACCACTGCTTGCCTGAGATTTCTCAAAATTGATCACTAAGCTCCATTCTCTCTAGACTCGAGTTCATCTACCCCCTTTCTTCTAGAATTATTCTAAAACATCCTATCTTATGCCAGTCCTCATTAAAACACTTTCTACTAAGTCTGAATTTCTTGGTGCGGTATAGGAAAGCCTTCAGCTAAAGAGGTGTGTCATCCAGAAGAAGAAACTAGAGGTGGAAAGTGATGTCCACACGTGGGATGTAGAGGAAATCAAAACCCAGGAGCACTGCCTAAGAAGTCCCCTTGCCAAAGACCCTGAGGAAGCCGAACATTCCCTATTTCTGAGCCAATAGAAATGAGGTGACGAACATTGGAAAGTATGGCACTTGAGTGGCATGGGGAATTCCACTTCTACTTGAATGAGAACGTTTTTGAATTTCCTTAAGTGTTATTTTTTTTTATTTTAAATAAGTAAAATTCTTTACTAACTTTGTTTTAAATGTATTGTGCTGGGGTAAGAACACCTACTATGAGATCTACCCTCTTGAGGAATATTTAAGTGTACACTACAGCTTTGTTGACTAGAGGTCCAATGTCGTACAGCAGATCTCTGGAGCTTATTATCTCGCGTAGCTGAAAAGTTGTGCCCATTGATTAGTACCTCCTCGTTCCTTTTCCCCGCACCCCAGCCTCTGGTAAACACCATTCTACTCTTCAACTCTATGAATTTGACTATTTTAGATATGTAAGTGGAATCATACAGTATTTGTCCTTCTGTAACTTATTTCAGTTCGCATAATGTCCTCAAAGTTCATTCATATTGTTGAATATTGCAGAATTTCCTTCTTCTTAAAGGCTGAATAGTATTCAGTTATATGTACCCATATACACCACATTTTCTTTATCCATTTATCTACTGATGGGCATTTGACTTAGTGTTTACCACAGCTAATTTCATGATGCTTAGCAAACATACATACCAAAATTGGCCTTGGCGTACAAATGGTGGAAGAATGGTGGAAGTAGGCAACTTTTGAAATCTCTCTCTCTCTCTCTCTCTCTCTCTCTCTCTCTCTCTCTCTCTCTCTCTCTGTCACACACACACACACACACACACACACACACACATACACACACACTCTTAAGTATTTAAGTATAGGATTTTTTTTCTTTTGCTCACAGCTTCATTATTTTTATTTTTATTAGTTTTTGACATTCAGTATCATTTTACATTAATTTCAGGTGTATAGCATAGTGGTTAGACATTTGTATAATTTAAGAAATGATCCCCCTGACTAATCTAGTACCCACCTGGCACTATACGAGTACATAGTTACTACCATATTATTGATTATATTCTCTATTCTTTACATCCCCATGACTTTTTTGTAACTACCAATTTGTACTTCTTAATCCCTTAACGTTTTCTCCCTCTCCCAACACCCCTGCCATCTACCACCCTAATAAATTTGGTACCTATCTGACACCATACATAATTATTATGATATTATTGGCTATATTCCTTTTGTTATACCCTACATCCCCATGACTACTGTGTAATAACCAATTTGTACTTCTTAATTCCTACCCCTTTTTTTTACCCACCACCAAAACCCCTCCTATCAGGAAACCATCAAAATTTTCTCTGTGTCTATGAATTTCTTTCTGTTTTGTTTGAGTATTTATTTTGTCCTTTAGATTGCACATAAAAGTGAACTCATATGACATTTATCTTTGTCTGTCTGATTTACTCCACTCAGCACCATACCCTCTGTGTCCATCCATGTTGTTGCAGATGGTGAGATTTCATTCTTTTTTATGACTGAGTAATATTCCATTGTATACATGTACCACCTCTTCTTCATCCATCCATTCAGGGACATCCAGGTTGCCTTCATATCTTGGCTATGGTAAATAATGCTACAATGAACGGGGATGCACACATCCTCTCAAGGTAGTGTTTGGGGTTTCTTCAGATAAATACCCAGAGGTGGGATTGCTACGTCCTTCTTCATCTCTTGTTATAGCCTTTGTTTTAAAGTCTATTTTGAATGGTATCAGTATTGCTACCTCACCTTTTTTTGTTGTTTCCATCTTCATAAAATATCTTATTCCCATCCTTTACTTTCAGTCTGTGTGTGTCTTTCAATCTGAAATGAGTCCCTTGTAGGCAGCATATGTAAGGGTCTTGCTTTCTTATCCTTTCAGCCACACTATGTCTTTTGATTGGAACATTTAATCCATTTACACTTAAAGTAATTGTTGTTAGATATGTAGTTATTGTCACTTTATTATTCATATTTTTTATCTTTTTTTTTTTCATCTTAAAGAGTCCCTTTATGATTCCTACTAATACTGGTTTGGTGGTGATGAACTCCTTTAGCTTTTGCTTGTCTGGGAAGCTCTTTGTCCTTTGATTCTAAATGATAGCTTTGCTTGTTAGCATAATCTTGGTCGTAGGTCCTTGCTTTTCATCACTTTGAATATTCCAGGCCAATCCCTTCTTGCCTGCAAAGTTTCCGTTGAGAAATCATCTGACAGTCTTAGGGGGGAGCTCCCTCGTCGGTAACTAACTGCTTTTCTCTTACTACTTTTAAGATTCTCTCTTTGTCTTTAACCTTTGTCATTTTAATTACAATGTGTCTTGGTGTGTGTCTCTTTGGGTTTATCTTGTTTGGGACTCTCTGAGCTCCCTTGGGCTTGAATATCCATTTACTTTGACGGATTAGTGAAATTATATGTCATCATTTCTTCAAAAAGGTTTTCAATTCCTTGCTCTCTTTTCCTTCTGGTTCCCCATATGATGCGAATGTTGGTATGCTTGGTGTTGTCCCAGAGGCTTCTTAAACTAGCCTCATTTTATTTTTTTTGGATTCTTTTTTCTTTTTGTTGTTCTGATTGGATGTTTTCTGCTACCTTGTCTTCCAAATCACTAATTTGATCCTCTGCTTCATCGAATCTACTGTGGATTGCCTCTAATGTATTTTTCATTTCAGTTATTATATTCTTTATATCTGACTGGTTCTTTTTTATTTTTTCTATCTCCATTTTTATGTTTCCTATCTCTTTTTTGAAGTTCTCACTGAGATCATTGAGCATCCTTATAACCAGTGTTTTAAATTCTGTGTTAGGTAGATTGCTTGTGTCCATTTTGTTTAGTTCTTTTTCTGGAACTTTGTTCTGTTCTTTCATTGGGGACATGTTTCTTTGTCTCCCCATTTTGACTGACTCCCTGTGTTTCTATATATTAGGTAAGGATGCTATGTCTCCCATTCTTAGTAGAGTGTCCTTACGTAGTAGGTGTCCTATGGGGCCCAGTGGCACAGTCTGCCTGGTCACCAAGCTGGGTGCTCCAGATGTATCCATTTTTGGGGTCATGTGTCCTCCTGTTGTAGTTGAGCCTTTGTTTACACATCAAAAGGAGGGATTGACCTTTGGGCTCATTGGTTGTGAGGACTGGTCATGATTACAGTGGAGGAACTTTTGTGCAAGGGCTGAGTGTACAGAGCATGATTTGCTTTAGCAGGGCTCTGGTACCTGCCCAGTCTGCCCTTTGGGTGTGTCATCCTTCGGGGTGGCTGGGTGATGCTCTGACTTGGTCCAAAGATGGCCACTGAGTGTGTCAGCCCCAGAGCCTCCTGGGAGGGGACCCCCTGCAGACCAAGTTCAGTCACAGCCTGTACCCTGCTCAGGGCCATGTGGCATGAGCCATAAAGCAATCCACAGATGGTCACTTCCTGAGCTGAACTTGGAGGTGCTTTGAGGGGCCAAGCTGCAAATCAAGTCTAGCTGTCACTAGTGCCATGCTTATGGCTGCTCAGCCAGAGGTACGGGACATGCCAAAGCCCAATGCTGCTTGGTTGGCTTTTGTGAACCTTTGAGAGACTTTAGGAAAGTCTGCAGCATGAGCCAGGGCAGGCAGTTTGTATGGAAAAGGCTTGAGTATACCGAAAAGTTGGGTGTGGCAGCGTCTCAGAATCACCAGGGCACGGTGAACAAATGGCTTAGCCAGCTTGATGGAGACTCACATATGGCAGCTGCCTCATCTGCAAGCTGGGAAGGAAGGAGGACTCAACTAAGAAACAGTAGCTTTCAACAGCTCCTTCATGATTAACCCTATTTGCCATGTTTGAGTAAACATGACTAACCTCTGGCTCTGTGGAAGTTTTCCATTTCTATGCTTCACATCACTGATTCATTTCTTTCTTTCTTTCTTTCTTTCTTTCTTTCTTTCTTTCTTTCTTTCTTTCTTTCTTTCTTTCTTTCTTTCTTTCCTTCTTTCTGTTTTTCTTCCTTTCCTTTTCTTTTTTAATTAAATCTTTCTCTTGATGAGAGAGCTACAGTTGATTAGGCTTGAGCTTGCCAAGTTGCAATCACATTCCAGCAGGCTCCTTGAGATGCCTAATCCTGGGACCTCACCATCAGAATGGAGTTCTGTTCCTCACCTGCAGACCCTGTGCCCAACAGGAATGAGCTTGCTCAGGTATAGGATGGATTGCAGTCCACGGTGTCTTCCCACTACTTCATTTGATCTGACTTCTATGTGCTTTGCCCTAAGAATTGCAATGGCATCTAGCCGACCTACGATGCAGGACCTTGCAACATCGCTTTATAATACTCTTCTCCCAAGTGCATTGGAGCTATTTTGAATCATGTCTGGGCTCCCAGACCAAGTTAGGTGCAGTGTTATTTGGGGACTATTTTCACAGGCATTATAGTCAGTCATGCAGTGATGTCTTACCTCATCATATGGGTGTCAGCCAAGCTCAGTTCCAGATGGTATTTGAAAGGTAACGTTTCGAGCTTTTATCTTTTATAGTGCTTACAGGTGAGAGAGCTGGTAAACAGAAGACCTGAGTCTTACAAGTGGCCAAACTGAATTCAGATTAGTTTATGCTCAGAAATTTACCAGAAACATGTTTTTCTTGCCATCAGAAGGGAGGACAAATGGCAGGAAATGCAAAATCTGTGCATTACCATGCTTCAGTGCATGGTTTACAGAAATGAACCTGTCACTGTATTTAAGTTCACAGGAGTTCATAGGTAAAGAGCACTCTATGAAAACTAAAGAGTGGATAGACAAAATTCATCCAAAAATGTTCCAGATGTAAAAAATTAAATTCCTAAACTATCTTTGTAAGTGTTTTTTTTTTTTTTTAAGTTAGAAAAGTAGTAGGAAATTATGTTACAAATTGTAAGTACTTTTGCCTTTTTCAGATTACTCAAAGGCTATCCATGTTGCTATTAAAAAAAAAAAATCTTAAAGTAGGACACTGAGTCCAGAAGCCAAGATATTTTCTTGTGGTGTCTTTGGTACATGCGTTCCTCTTTGAATAAAAGATTGCTTAAAAATCTTCTTTCCCTGAGTTCTAGTTTCCCATAATCTCACTCACCTCTCCCTAAGTAAACTCTGGAGTTAATTTTATTTTTTAAACATTCAGATCTAGCAATGTCTAAATTGTAATTTACAAAACAAATGTGCAGATTTTTAACATTTAAGGACTGTGCAGAGAACTTAAAATTCATTTAAATAAGAAAGATATATTTTTATTAAATTTTTAAAAAGCCAAAAAGACGTGAACCTTCTGTTGGCATAACGTGCCACTTTAACTTGTGTCTCTGAGCATAAGCTTTGGAAGCTGAATAAGTCTGCTGAACATTTGGAGTGCAGTTTACTAGATGCATTTGGTCATGGTGTTTATTTCGCTATCTCTTATTATTTCGATATCTCTTATTTCCTGTCATCTGTATTCAAGAGTTTGGGGTTCAATTCACTGGTACCTCTATTGACTATAACAGCATACTTCATGAACAAAATAACCTTTTTCCGTGTGTATCAGTCCTAAGCTTAGTGCCTTTTCCCCCCTCTTGTTTGTTTCTTTCTACTCTGATTTAGTCAGTTTTAAACGACAAAATCACAGCAGCTCCACATGATGAGATTTCAGAATTGCTCTTTTATGTCATTTGGTAAGATATTAGTCATTTAAAAATATTTAAGGGATGAAGGAAGAGGGGACATTGACGACAAAGAGGCTATGATACATGTGCAAAGCATTCTTCTCCTCTCTGCAATAACAATGCCTCCATTCACTTCCCTAGGCCTTCGGGAATATGTTCTTCCTTTCTTCTAGGAGTGCGGGTTGGCCAGAGAGAAAGAGGAAGAGAGAACGGTAGTTGAGTCCTCTCTAAATCACCAAATACCTTTTCAGCTGACAGACCAGCTCATTGTCAGTGTATACTTCAAAAGAAGCAAAGCTGAACTAGGTTCTTTATAAACAGTGCGTGGTGATGCCTCTGCTGGTTCGACCTTTTGTCTGTTCGTGCCATTGGAAAACAAAGCAACGGGGTGATACTTCACTGAATATTATCTTATGTTCTTTTTCTCCTGTGGCATATGAAATTGAACATCAAACTATTTCAAAATGAACATCTATCCCTCGGTTAGCAAAACTTGCAGTACCATTCAAAATTTCAAAGGACTGCGTTGCAAGATGATTTTCCACCAACAAAATGGTATTTTTATAATTCTGAGATTCTATGTAAAGCATTATACAGAGGGTGCCAAAAACATGTATACACATTTTAATAAAGGAAAAAACTGTATTAAAATTGTAATACTCAATATATGCCGATAACAAAAGATAAATACAAGTCATATGTATACATTTTTTTGGCACCCCGGTATAGCTCGTAGGCTTTCTATGTTATCTCATAGGTATAGGAGAGGAAGAAAACAGGATATGTATTAAAATGTTCTAGATCAACATTTATATAACAATGATGAATAATCCTTGTGCTGTGGAAAATATTCTATAGAATGAGGTAATGTGACAGGATATCACTCCAAGTAAAATTTGTAGGCTCTGCTTTATAGTAATTCCAATAAATATCATTTCTCTCCAGCTATATTGTACATTTCTTGAGAGAAGGGTCAATTCAGTTTTGTATCCTTTGAAGATCTTAGCATAGGATCTCTATGTCATAAATGCTCAATAAACATGTACTAAATGAAGGAATAAAACTGTAGGATTCCTCTGTGTGAATTTCTTGAGACCCTCTCTATAGGTCTTTCAAATAAACTTGAAACTTGGAAGTTCCATGAAAGTACATAAAACATCAAATAAAAATACCTGACAATTAAATACCAGTAAAGCCACCAAAGGGTGTATATACAATGGTGTTCTAAGAACAGATAAATGTAGTCTCATTATTGATAAACTTGGCAATAATTTTCCTTTAAAACACAAAAACAATTAGCACACAATCACCTTGGTCTTGAAAAATGTCTCTTTTCATTTTGTAACTGACCAGTTGAAAACCTAGTGAACCAAAAGGCCATTTCCTTGGAAAAGGGGAGAGACCAGCCCTTGCAGTTTTGTTTGGGTGTTGTTCAAAGCCAAACCCTAAACCTTTCCCAGAACTTGAAACAAATGTAAGTGCTACCACAAACCAAAGTGAGAAAATTTGAGGAGAGATTTCTACTTTTTTTTTTTATTATTTGTATATCATAACTGCTTGTTTAGATGTTTTCTGCTTGCTCATGGATGTGCTACTAACTCTGGCCAGTGGAATCTGAGGGACCAGGATTTTGGAAAAGCAACTTTTGGGAGGTTTATATTCCATGGTGATGTCTGTTCAAGACTCCTTCCCATAAGAAGCCAGAGGGACTTCCAGTGGGAAAATTCAGCTGAAATACTTAAATCCACAAAAGACAGAATTATCTTCTTAGTCTTCCCTAAAACCAGAAAGCCTTTGTGGAGGAGCTGAATCTTTGATAAGGTCTTCATAGGGTGATAATTGAGTGAAATGAATGCTAGCTGAGAAATGTGAGAATTAATCTAAGAATGATTAACTCTTAGGTAAGACTTACTAATATTTTTATTATATTCCAGTTGACCACTTGCCCTATTGGGGCTTTTATCAAAAAATGCAAGATCATTATGATGACCTAAAACGTTTAGAGGTACAACAGGGACAAGTAGCTGACCATCAAGAGTTTCGTATTCTCCTTGCACAATGTTGAGTTGTCATAGGGAAGTAACTGTCCAGCCAGGGGCCACATTTTCCGTCTTCCTGGTTCTACTGAAAGGAAATATGAGTAGAAGAGATACATGTCATTCTGGGAAGTGCTGAAAAGTCAGATATATCTTTCCCATGGTCTCTTTCTCTGTTCTGTATGAGGAGGACTCCAAGACCCTAGGAAGGGTGGGACCACCAGACGGATAGAGCACAAGTTTCAAAATGACCACGTGGTTGGTGGGGAGAAGGTCACCCCCACCTGGGAGCATCTACATTCGTTTATATCATACACAAGACATAAATGTGTATTGTGTCAATGGAAAAAAAAATTCTTTTTTTGGGGGGTGTCTGTTCCAGCATCACTTTAACAAATACAGGAGATAAAGAAAAATGCCTCCCCAAAGTGGTCATTGAAGATGGCAGATTTCTTCCTATTCTCTGTTTATGCTAAAAGTTTAGGATTTGTAAAGTGGAGGCATCTTTTGAGAATCGTGTCAAAACTGCAGGACTTATCGATGGAGAAGGCACACACATTTCATGAATGCTAAACTATTCCTCTCTACCCTGTCCCAGAAAATGGTTTTTCTAGAACTCAGTAAGGCCAACCGAGATGCTTTTATCTACCCGTCGCTCTCCTACCCATATTTCCACCCAATTCTCATTTACCGCTAAAGGGATCGTTCCTTTCTTTGAGTTCATAGCTATTAAACTCTGTACAAATCTTTGTGCTGCCTCATCTGCTGCCTAGTAAAAGCACTTACTTCATAATTTTTAATGACTTAAAGGCGTGATATGTCTAAATTGTAAGTTAATGGAGGGAGAGATAAATAATTTTTTAAAAATGGAATTAGGATACTGGAAATAGACACACTTCTCATTTTGTCTATAGCACGATGATTACAGGGGTGGAAAAAAAGGTCCCGGGACACCCATCTCACTGTGATATTGACCTCCATTGCAGAACACTTTTTGTCTTATGTCCAAGAAGGGATAGAGCAGTTACTGAGCCTTTTACTTTCCCACAAAAATTAAGACATTTATTTAAAAGCAGAGAAGTAGAAAATTGGTCCGGAGTAGTGCAAGCATCTTTAGTAATTTTGGCTATGTAGAACCCCTGGTTACAGTCATCTTACAAATTCGAGAGCATATTTTTAGATAATTTAGTTCTTGGCATCATTCTTATTCTACAGTGAGACTGTCAATTGCAGTACCATTAGGATGGCAAGTTTTATGTGTTGATCCTATCTGAAAGTTGAAACCAGATTCATTCCTCCCTCAGAGCCAGCCATGTGGTAAACCCCATTAGTTCCTGAGATGGGACCTAGATTTTAATGGACAAAATGGAATGTGAAGGCTCCACATCCTGTTACCCAGTTCTGATCAGTCCTGTACAGTTGAATATCAAATGTCTACATGTATCTTACCAGTTCTTAATCATTGTCAACTGTGCAGAAAGACACTCAGATGTTTTCACATGCACTAACTTCAGGAAATTCTCAAGTATGCTTCTCCCAACAATGTAAGCCATGCCCCTTGTGTATACACATACAAGTCATAATTTGAAATACATATTTAGCATGTAGGCTTAAATAATTTGGAAGGTGAGTCCAAGATGAAGCCAGGGATAAGAAACTTTGAATAAAGAGCTCTATGTATCTCACACTTGTTTTGCAAAAGTAAGAACTATGAATTCTCTTCCATGCAGGTTAGTCCAATTATTTCAAGTAGTTATAGAAAAGCTTGAATCATTAATCCTGTCTCCAGATGTGGTTTGTTGGAGGCATTTTTTAAAATGTACGTGATATCTACTGTTCTTTCTTCTCACACATTAAACTTCAGGTTAAATATGGTCATAATGCAGTATTGTTTAGTTGTACAATTCTTCATATAGCATGAAATATAATGTACAAAAGCATACATATACGAACTGAGCTAATATTTCTTTCCCCCAAATAAGTAAGTTATCCATCTAGATTCTTTTCAGTTACAGAAATTAATGATATCTTCATGAAAGAAACAAGTAGTTTAAAAAGAATTCTACAATGTTTGAGTTATTTAATAAGACAACAGAAATAGGTCAAAATGAAAAGAAAGATTGTACTTGAGGTTAAAAAAAAAATTTATTGCAATGTAGAGAGAAAAAAGAACCCTGAAAAAATGCCAGACCTTAGGTTAATTTTTATTACATAATGAGTGCATAAAAACAGAGTTTGGAAAAGATGTGATTTTCAGCCACTTTTCTAGTATAATTCTGAAATAGCAACAAAAAGTAAAATGAGTTGAATTGTTGCAAAAAAGGAGACTATCATTAGAGATAGTAGGTGGATTTCCTCACCATTTATTATATCATCCTGTTTGTAGTATTACATTTGAGATTGTGTCAGCACTTCCATTATAAGCTATACTTTAAGGAACTTTGGAATCTGACCAATGAGAAATCATTCTGAACTAAAAGTTGGCACAGAAAATTTCCTCCCGTGAGCAAAAGTTGTTTTCATTATTTCTTCATTGTTGTCTTCTTTTTGCCCTCTTTTCAAAATTTCATAAAACTTCATCTGGTTGCTTTTAAACCTGGATATCTGAAGAACAGCCAACCCAGTGGTTTGGAGACAATACATCTTTTGTCCATCAGGGCAGACTTTCTATTTGGTATTTTAAATGAAGGAACCAATACTATTCAGTTGGGAGTATTTAGAGAAGGAGTAAAAACGAATTTCAAAAGATGTCTTAGTCATTGCCTCTAATAATGTAGGTTAAAAGCGAGGAAATGAGGGTGAGAGTTAATTCATTTATTCCCATTATTGTATACATTACTTGATAACTAATTATAAAAACTGTTCTTCACAGCACCCCTGCATACCCATTTATTTTGCAGTTTTATTGATGTATAATTTGCATACAATAAAATTAACCCTTTAAAAATATACAGTTCTATGAATGTTTGTAAATGTATGTAGTCATTCAACTAACCCAACCACAATCAAGTTTCAGAACAATTTCATCACCATGAAAAGGTTTCTTCTTCCACTTGACAGTTTCCCACCCCCAACCCTAGGCAACTACTGATCTTCTTTTTCCTTTCTTCACTATAGATGTTATTTTATAGAATTTTAAATAAATGTAATCAAATGATCTATAATTTCTTGTTTTTATGTCTAACTGCCTTCTCGTAGCCTGATATTTTTGAGGGCCGCCATGTTCTTGCATGTATCAGTAGTACTTTTTTATTTTATTTTTTATTGCTGAGTAGTATTCCATTGTATGGATGTACCAGTATTTGTCAATCCATTAATGAGTCATGGATACTTGAAGATATTTCCAGTTTGAAACTATTATTAATAAAACTGCTGCACATATTTGTGTATAGGTCTTTATGTAGATATGTTTTCATTTCTCTTGGATAAGTATCTAGGAATAGGATTGCTGGGTCTTATGATAAGTTTATGTTTAACTTTATATGAAACTGCTAATTGTTTTCCAAGGTGGGCGTGCCATTTTTCATTTTCATCAACAATGTATGGGTGTTCTAACTTCTTCACATGCTGACCAACAGTCTTTTTCTTTGATTCGTTCTAGTGTGTATGTACTGATAAGTCACTGTGCTTGTTTGACATTTGTATATTTTCTTTAGTGATGTGTTTTTTTCAAATCTATTCCCTCCCTTTTGTATTGGGTATTTGTGTTTTTATTATTGAGTTGTAAAATATCTTTATGTATTTTGGAAAAACAGTTCTTTGTCAGATATATATTTAGCTAATGTTTTCTCCCAAAATGTGGTTTGCCTTTTCATTTATTATTTTTTGATGAGAAAAATTTTCTAAATTTGAAGTCAAATATATAAACATTTTTTTCTGTCATGTTTCATTTATTTTTGTGTCCTAAGAAATCTTTTCCTAACTCAAGGTCTCTAAGATTTTTCCTGTGCTTTCTTCAGAATTTTTATGGTTTTAACTGTTAGGTTTGGGCCTGTGATGCATTTCAAGTTAATGTTTATGGTGTGAGGAAGGATTGAGGTATAATTTTTCCCCATACGAATATATAATTATTTCAGCAGCATTAATCAAAAAGACTTTCCTATCAGCATAAAATACCTTGGCATCTTTCTCAATAAACATTTCATATGTCAAATCAAGTATAAGTCTATTTCTTGACCTTAATTTCTGGTTCATTGATCTATATGTAAGTCTTTATTCTGAACCCACAGACTTGATTACAGTAGTTTTATATAGTAAGTCTTTAAATCAGATAATGCAAGTCCCCTGATTGTGTTCTTTTTAAATATTATTTTGGCTCTTCTAGGCTCCTGAATTTCTTCTTAAATTTTAGAATCATTTTCTCCATTTCTGAAAAAAAAAAAAAAAAGTCTACTGGAATTCTAATTGGTATTGCATTGTATCTATAGATCAGTTTGTCAAGAATTGCCATCTAGACAATATTGAGTCTTCCAATCCATGAATATGGTATATTTTTCTATTTATTTAGGTCTTCTTTAATTTATCTCATCAATGATAAGTAGATTTCAGTGTTCAGGTTTTATACATCATTTGTGAAATTTGTTCCTAAGTTTTTTGTCTAATGCTGTTATGAATGGATTTTAAAATTTTGTTATCAAATTGATCTTTGCTACTGAGTAGAAATATAATTGACTTGTGTATCAACCTTGTATCCCATTACCTTGCTAAATTCACTTCAGAATTCTGGTAAGATTTTGTTGGATTCCTTAAAAAAATTTTTTAATGTAAGCATTTAAGCAATAGATTTTCCCATAGGCACTGATTTTGCTGAATCACACAAATTTGATTTGATGTTTTATATTGTCAATTTAGTATTTTTTTCTTATTTCTTCTTTGCCCCATTGATTAGTTTGAATAGGGAAATTTCCCAGATTTATTTCTCTCATTGATTTCTAGTTAAATTCTTTTGTGGGTGCAGAACATAATTTCAGCTCTTTTAAATATATTCAGGCTTGTTTTATGACCTAACATATGGTCTGTGCTGGTGAACCTTCCATGTGCACCTCAAAAGATTGTCTATTTGTTGTTACCTCAAGTTTTCTATAGATGTCAATTAGATCAGGTGGTTTCTAGGGTTTTAAAGTCTTCTGTAGTTTATTGACTTTCTGTCTCCTTGTTCTAACAATTGCTTCTAGAGAATTGAAATCTTCATCTGCAGTTGTTGACTTATTTATTTTCATTTTCAATTCGGTTTTTGCTTCATTTGTTTTGGATCTCTACTGTTAGGGACATAGATACATATACGTTTATAACTGGGATATTTTTGGTTGACACTTTTATCATTATAAAATATTTCTCTTTTTCTCTAGCAATATTTTTTGTTCTGAAGTTTATTTTGTCTAGTATTGATATAGCCTCTCCAGGTATCTTGTGCTTATCCTTTACATGGTATATTTCCCCATCATTTTACTTAAAACCTATCTCTTTATATATTTAAAGTATATCTCTTTTAGACAATATATATACTTGGATCTTGCTTTTGAAAAATTCAGTATGACAATCTCTACTTTTTGGTTGGTCTGTTTAGTTAATTCACATTTTAATGTTATTATTGGTATGATTAGTTAAGTTTGACATTTTGGAACTCTCTTTTATTGTCCCTCCTTTATATAATATCAATGTTTTTCATTAAACAAATATTTTATATAATTGTTTTGTATTAAACAAATATTTTTAGTATGCCATTTTAACTATTTTTATGAGTTTTTATAGTTGCTCTAGAGATTATAATTTATATCCTTCACTTATAATCTATTTGAAGTTAATAGACTTCTGTTAAAATATAGTAACTGTGTATCAATATAGTTCTTTCCCTCACTTTGTACTATTTTTGTTATTTTATATATATATATATATATATATATATATATGAAATAAATCCAACAGTACACTGCTACAATTATTAAACAGTAATATATTTTAAAATAATTAAAATAAGCAAAATTCATATGTGTATGTAAACACATATACATATGTACACACACATGCACCATTTCTGTTGCTCTTCATTCTTACCTTTGAATCTAAGTTATAATCTGTTGACATTTCCTTCCATTTTGAATATTTCTTCAACATTTCACATAGCATAGGTCTGCTAGTAACAAATTATCTTATCTCAAAATGTCTATATGTCACCTTCCTCTTTCTAAGATAGAATCAATGGATATAGAATCCCTGGCCGATGTTTATTTTATTCTTAAGCACTTTGAATATGTAGTACTAATGTCTTCTGTCTTCTGTTATGTCTGAGGAAGAGTGAACTTTAGTTACATCATTGTGCTTTTTATGTGATATATTGTTCTTCCCAAGCTTTTTAGAACTATTGCTTAACTTTACTTTCAGCATTTTAACTGAATGTCAAACTAAGTGCGTTTCTCTTTGATTTGTCCTACTTTGGGACTATTGAGCATCTTAGTAAATATTAATTAACCAATTAACTGCTATTGTTTAATTAGTTAATTAACATTAGTTGATTTGATTAGTTATTTTAACTTAGTTAATCTTAGTTAACATGTTATAACAAATTTGGTAAGTTTTAGACATTTCTTCAAATATTTTTCTGCCCCTTTTTATCTCTACTTTTTATATCTCTTCTTTTGAGATTCCAATGACATGCATGTTGGAATACTTCAGGTCTGTGGTCATTTTCATTAATATTTTGTCTCTGTGTTCTTCAAGTTGAATACTTTCTATTGCTGTATCTTCAAATTTACTGATTCTTATTCTCAAATCTGTTGTTGAGTCCATTTAGCTTCAGAATTAAGGTTTCTATTATATTTATAATTTCTGTTTCTTTATTCACATTCTCTGTGGTTGCTTAGTAATAGTATAGTTTTTCTTTAATTCTTTGAGCATATTTTTCTTTAAGTCTTTGAATATATTTATAATAGCTTCTTTAAATTTTTAGCTAAATCCAAATATGGGCCATTTTGGAATCAGTTTCTATTGAGTATTATTTATTTATTTATTTTAATGACTATGAATCATTCTTTATGGTTTCTTAGAACATCTGGTAATTTTTGGTTGGAATGTGGACATTGTGTATAATATGCTATAGCAATTCTGAATTCTATCGTCTATTAGGCAGGTGGAGGTGATAGGTGGTTTTGCTTTCTTTGTAGGTAATTACATTTCCTGCACTGAAATATGTTTGAAATGAAATCTGTCTCCTACATGTTATACAGTTGCTAATATCTCTGCACACTTTCTTTTTTTCCTACTTTTTTTAAAAATTAGATTGGTGCAAAAGTATTGCGGTTTAAAAGGCAAAAAAAAAAAAAAAATTGCAAAAACTGCAATTACTTTTGCACCAACCTAACAGCATGACTTCCTAAGCATTTCCTTTGCACCTGTGTAAGTTAGTGGCCAACCAACCGATAACTGGGATAGATTATGCTCATGCAGTGAAGCCAGTAAAGTAGTAAAGTTTCCATTCTTGTTACTCAGCTGTGTGTGGATTGAAGACACACTCAATGGCACAGCATATTCTTATATGTCTCCAGGCTTTCAATTTTTGTATTTTTGCCAGGCATGTATAGTGTAGCAGCCAGTCAGATATATATGGAGAATGTATTTTCACAGGACTTCAACAGCTCTCTCACTTGTAAAATCCCCTTTTTCTTAAGTTTCTAGCTGCTCTGTCATCTTCCTGAACTCAAGTCCATCATATTCAACTAGTAAAGCTGTGGATTTTTTACCACGGCTTTACTTAAAGAGCATAGAAGTACTCTCAATTAAGAAGACTATAAATTCACAGTTCTTAATCAAACACAGTAGCAGTTTTCCATGAATAAACACTTACCGAACTGTTGCCAGCTTTTTGCCACTTCCAGTCCCTAAAATGGCTGTTGTGAATAATTTCATCAGTGTAGACTTGTTTTCCACTGAGAAATTGCCCAGCCTACTTGCACTGCCTATTTCCAGAGACTGGAATAATAATGTGGAGTAAAATTAAGTCAGTGTATCCTTTCCTTGATATCATCAGATAATTATTAGAAAAAAAAATGCGTGCCTATTACTATATGGCTCTACCATACGTGACTTTGGCAAACTTTCAGCAGGGTATTTTGGCTATAGCCTTAAAAAGATATATACCCTTTGATCCAACTGTTAAGTTGCAAGTACCATTTAATCTAGCTATTCTACTTCCAGGAGTTACCCTAAGGAATAACTAATAGTGTGCCCAAAATTCCAAGTATAGATATATTCACTGAAGGAGTATTTATAACAGTGGAAAATTGGAAGGAACTCAAAGTCCAACAGTTAAATTTTCAGTATAGTATCTATGTAATAAAACACCATGCTGCCAGTATAAGCAATGGTATTGAGTAGTAGATACATGTTTATTACCGTATGAGCAAAGCAGGGCACAAAGAAACATAACAACATAGTTCCACCACTCTCTCACTTTTTAAAGTTCATGTAGTACATTGTAAAAAATCTGGAAGCATACATATCAAAGGTTATTCTAGATGCTGAGCATATGAGTAATCACCTGTTGCTATGTTGCTGTTGTATTTTATCTGTACTTTATATGCATTTCCTGCAATGAACATGATTTATTGTATAACAAAAAATGGTGACATCACTAGGTCCATGATGAGTCCTATGGTTATTAAATTTTATTAAATATTTAAATAGTATATTTGCTTGGTTTGCCTATTGTGTTAGGGACTAGTGTTGATTTCTTCCCTGAAAGTTGCTCTGCCAGAGGACTGGCTTTGCCTGGTGCTACAGGGGTGTGGAGAAATTGGCAAAAGCAAGATGGCCAAGTTGTAATAAGCAACAGCCAAGAGGAGGCCTGCATTCCCACAACCAAAAGGAGGCTGTGTAAGTTCACCATAGATCATATGAACACACAAAAGAAGGTAGCTGGGGTTGAACCATCTTGCAAGAATTCCCCTACTTTGGTGGAAGCTTGGGATATGATAAGGAAGAGGTTAAGCCCAAGATGGATCCCTCATACAGGGGCTGTGGAGCACAAGGCCTCAGTAGATCTTCCTCCAAACAAACACATACACCTAATGGAAGAGTTGGGATTCAGAAGCCAATCCCATAGCTAGAACCTGTGTCACTCAGCGTTAGAGCCAGAAGTGACAGCAACCAAGTCACCACAGGCAGTGTTTCCCCTTCATCCTACTCCATTCTACAGTGGTAACGGCCTACGGTTGAAAGTTGATTTGTGATTTGGGTGAGAGATCAAATTTACTGCAAGTCATCGAGCTGGGGCTGCTGGGGAAGTGAGAAAGAGGAGAAGGACAGAGCTGAGGATTAAATGGGAGTCTCAAGTTCTAAAATGCATGAAACTGAATTCTAAGAGCCAGAATAAAGCACTATACCTATTCATAATAGTTAGTGGAAAATTAAAACTGATTTCATTTATACCTGAACAAGTCTAGACCCTTCAGTATCAAGTGATTCCTCAGACAACAGAATCCAGTTTACAAACTAGAGGGTCTTGTGATATCATTTATGTATTTGCTCAGCTAATATTTACTAAGCACCTATGATACGCCAGGTGCTGTTTTAGGTGAAGATGCCACAGTGAATATGGCTCCTAGAGACGGTCCTTATCAACTTGCTATCTTGAAATATCTACTCTAGCCCTAAAGAGCTTGAACCATTTCACAAGCAGCTACTGTGGACTCCCTGTTTCCTGTCTTTATAATCACAACTGAATGTCTTTCTGCGGGATTCTGCTACTGTTGTGATCAAGTCCAAGAGACAACCTCCCCCATCCTCTGACACACAGACACTTCCATCTCTAAGAGAACCCTTTTAAATTCTGTTTCATAGCCCAAAACACATACCTCTAGATACTAAGAAGGACTTTACTTTTCAGGGGAGACTCTGCCTTCACACAGGGATGTGCCTTTACTCTTTATAGCTAATCATTATTGATCATACAAGATATCACATCCATATTTCAAGAATCACATACATAAAGTAGTGATAAGAACTCTGTGAGGTAGGTTGTTGGCCCCGGGGAACTGGAACAAATAGAAGAGAAGAGCAGGGCTGACACTCAGAAGCAGGGCTTAGTCTGCAGAGGTGGACAACCTGGGCTAGGCTGGTGTCAGGCACTGGAATAGCAGCCAAAGCAGGAACTGGTCATTTGATAAATGGGATATTAACACAAAGAAAGATCAGGATTTAGATGATCAGTCTCTAAAGGAAACTTCAGGTAACTCCCCAGGAACCATTAATTAAAAAGTTCAAACCAAGTTCAGATTCTGGGCATGGCTGGAGCAGACAAACAGTAGGTAATCAGCAGAGGTCTAGCCCAGCTTGTCATCTTGGGGGCTAGAGTTCCCTTTAAAGAGTAGGGTACAAAGCAGTATAATCAAATGGTAAGCAAAGTAGTTAATAGAAAACTAGGGTAGCAGGCAAGTTCTCAGTCTTAGGGATTCAAGGTCAGTCATAGTTGTTGAGGAATTAGAAGTGTCAGGATTAGAATAGAACCAGCTGGGAAAGAAGAGAAAGTGTACATACGGAGGGAACACTAAGTGCCAGACATTCCCTCTGAACTTATTTCCTTTTTTTTTTTGTCTCAGCAACTCTAAAGAAAATTCTATCTTCTTTTCTTACATCCTTCCTAAAACATAGCACAACTATGTACCAAGAACTTTCTTTGGGGATAATCAAAATGAGAACCAGAGAGGTTAATAACCAACCAGAGGTCACACAACCAGAACATTATAGAGCCTGGAATAGAATTCAGATCTTTATAACCCCAGAGTCAATTTCCCTACTTCATTCTGCAAAAGCGGAAAACAGGAAATAACTATCCCATGGATTCTTATTCTTTGTGGATGCAAGTGGAATCCAGAAACTGGGACCAGATCACACTCACAGTGGTAGGGTCACAGCACTGGATAGTCAGGAGTCAGGCAAGTTATTATAGTCATGTTATCACACCACCCTTCAAGGATGTCTACAGTTTCTATCACTTTGAGTTGGGATATGGCAGGTGGTACACAGATGTGTTACTAGGGAGGATATATGAGTGAGGATGAAATCAGAGATACATAACAAAATGCGAGAGGGCTAGGGTACACCAAAAAGGAAGAAGGGAATAACTATTGTTTGCAACACAATTGGCAGTTTTTGTTTTGTTTGTTTGTTGTGTTTTTGTTTGTTTGTTTTTCTGTAAAGGGCCAGAGAGCAGATATTTTAGGCTTTATAGGCCATGTGATATGTTCTCTGACACAACTACTCATCCCTGTCATTGTAGTATGAAAGCAGCCACAGACAGTTTGTAAACAAATGAGTGTCCCAATAAAACTTTATTTATTAAAAAAAAGCTATGAACTGGATTTGGTCCACGGATTATAGTTTACAGTTTTCTAATTTAGAAAACCTATAGTGTCTACCACCTTGGCAGCAGGTATATTTAATAACTAGTGACTAGTTAACTTGTAAAATAATGTTAGTTTACTAGAAAAGCAGCCATCATCTTAGAAAGTTTGCCTGGGTCAGGCCAGTGCAGTGGGTCTCCTGGTAACAAGGGGGCCCCACGTGCCTGGCTGGCTCAGAGGGAAACCCTGAAAGATACACATAAAGTGTTCTGTGACTAAGAAGACGAACTCTGCTGACCTTACGGTTTTCCTCAGGTGGTGCCAGAGTGAGCAAATGAAGAATCATGGGGAAAATCAGATACTGAGAACCTCATATGATATTTGGTCTTTCTTCCCCTCTGCAGGATTATAATATGGGCTCTTGTCCATATAAGAAGAGAAATAAACTTCTGCTTAACTAGTTATTGTCAGGATGCATTACCTACTGCCCAGAGAATGGGTCTTAGTTCTAGACACTGCATGAGTTAGTTATATAGACTATATAACTGAAGGATTTGTAAGTACTAAATAAGGAATACGGTGTTTCTAATCGGCCAAAAATGGATTGGGGGTGTAGTGGAGGAGGAGGTGATATATTGTAATAGCCATATTAAACTGTACTAAACTTGAAATAAGGGAGAAGATATTTCCTTAAAGCTAATAGGAAAAATCAGTTGCAAGAATCAGAACAATGAATCTAAGTTGTCATCCAGCTGCATGGGCTTAGGAAAAGAGTTCCTGTGCTGAGGTTTTCATTATAAAACACAGAGGCATTATTGGGAATAAATGAACCAATATGGATGAAACACCTATAATTGCCAACCTGAAATTTCACGCCAAAAATTGTCTGATTCCCGGGTTGATGTAGAGTGTTTTCGTTTGTTTGTTTGTTTCCTTAAAAGTTCATAAAAGATCAACTTTATTAGTGGAGTGAGATACTTAGCAGGAGTATGTTTATAAATTTGGATTCTTCGGGTTTCCTCTAATATTGGAAACAGAAGGGAAGGGAACTTCTTCCTTGAATTGTTTTCCCTGAATCTACTTATTGTGGTCTTTTGTTTGGTACGCTAAAAATAACAGTAGTGGTGTCCAGCTGCCAGGGTGAGGAGAGCCGAGATTCTGCCAGGCTCTGGTGGCCAAGGCGGGAGCCAGTGGGAGTGTCTACCCAGGGTGGTACCTTTGTCCAGTTCATCTGCCAGATGGCCTGCCTTTCTCCACATTTGCACGAAGGCGTCTCATAGTCTCCTCGTGGCTCTGACTGGCGGTGAGTGTTGGAAGGCTTGACCCATCTTGGACTTGTTTGGAAGGAAGAAGACGGGGAATTTTTGAGGGCTTTCTAGTGAAAGCTCCCAGGAAGAGTCAGCGAAATCCAGAGAGGATTGTGAACGGAGCCCTGCACTCCCTTCTCCCACATTCCAAGAGCAGAACTTTACGGAATGAAGTAACAGGATAAATAAAATGACAGGAGAAGGCGAAGCACGTGTTCATGGGAATCCCCAGGGGTTGTCAGAGGAGGAGGAAGGCCTGCCATGCTTCTTGTTCGCTTGTGTTTGATAGATTTCTGTGCCCTTCTCTTTCCTTCTTTTTTCTTCTCTTCTCCCATTTTCCCCTTCTTCTGCCCTCTCTGCTTCTCCCTTCCCCTGATCAGTACCAAGATCAGCTTAGAGCACAGTATTTGGCTGGCTCTCCCGCTACCCACTCCCTTCCTCGCGTGCACTCACGCTCCCTGTTTCCCCTTGCTACATGGGTATGTCGTATTCTTGTTTCGATAAACTTTTTGAAATGTTTTTATAAAATGTCAACCTATATGCTGTACTATACATCATGGTCACAATAAGAATGGGTCACATAGCTTTATAGTCCAAAAGTGGAGTTCATGAATTCTGGCCATAAGTCTACATGAGTGAATCATTAGCTTTATTAAAAGGTCCCAGTGTAGGGAGCATTGAGTTGCCAGAGTAAGGAGAAGGCATAATAAATGGTACAAAAATATAATTCAAGAATGAAGACTTCAACTTAGTTGTTCTTAGTCCCTTTTCTGTCTTCAACCCCTTTTCAAACTGCATGAATTTTGTCTTCTCTAGGCATAAGCATATACACAACATTTTGCAAGCAGTTATAAAGAGCATCTCTGGCTCTCAGGTTAAAATTTTTTTAGCAAGATGAATCTGTGATGACTTCTATATAATATACTAAGCAATACCAAAATAGGTACACATTTTTTAAATGTAATAACAGAAAGGAGAAAATATATTTACCATGGAGAGATCCGTCACTTATCACCTTAATTAAATGATTAAATTCAGTCAGCCAACCTGGCATTATGTGTCTCCTGAAGATGATGCAATATAAAGTGTAATGCATAATTGGTGAAGTATCCTGGCCAAAAAATGTTTACCTTACATCTAAATAAGCCTTTAGACCTAATGTCTAGTTGACAGATAATGCAGGAAATAAAGAGTTAAAGGATATTTATTTCAAGGAAATAAGAAGACAAATTTAAAATGTGAAGCATTCTAAAAGACATCTAGTTTGGCCTCTTAAGAAAGTCAAGATCTTTAAAAACCAAACAAATAAAATATCTGTGATGACTTTTCTAAATTAAAAGAAACTATAGGAATGCAACAACCAAAAACAAAATGTGGACATTGGTTGGATACTTATTCAAATAAATAAGTTATAAAAAATGAACAAACAAATATTTGGATAAAAATTATGAAAATTTTAATATGGCTAGATATTAGGTGATATTTGGAAATTGTTATTTTCCTTAGGTGTGATAATGGTATTTAAAATATCATATGTATGGTATTTAATATATCTTATATATATGGTATTTAATATATCTTATATATTTAATGTGTCATATATATAAATGAATTAAATGTAAACTTTTTAAAAAAGTTTATAGCAAAAGGAAGTTTATAGCAAAAAAGTAATAGCAAAAGGAATTATAGTTCTTAGTCATGTACTTTGTCCACTTAAAATCTTTTGCTGCAATAGCTGGTTCTGAATAGCTTGGCTTCACAAAGCCAAGGCTAAGCATTTTATAATAGGTCGTCCAACCAAGATATCACAGTGAAGCTCTCTCTTTGTTTCTCCCACTTTTACTAGTGGTAAATGTGATAAGAATCTTTAATTTTAACACTCAAATGCAGCATTGCTTTGGGTGACTTTATATCTCAGAGGCTTAAATAATGCTTTCTGGCAAACGCTAAAGTTGAGTACTTTTTAAAACAAAACACACCACAATTGCCACTACCCACCACCTCCACCACCACCACCAGTCTCCTCTGATGTAATAAAAGGAGATATGGTATACATAAAAGTTAAGGAAATGTTATCACCTGAGATCATATTTTCCAACTGGAATTCATTGAGAAATAAGGAAGTTGGACTTACAGAGCCACGATTTGCCGGCATCACCAAGTCTAATTAAGTCAGTCCATATTATCTCATGTCCCGTCTGGTGTAGTACTATGTAATGCTACAGATTACTGGGGATTGCCAAGAACTTACTGCACAGTATTAAACTGTATAGATAATGGCTTTTGGCATTTTTGTTAGAAGGGGCTGGTTTCAATATACAGTAAGGCAACATCATTGTACTCTCAATGGTTAGTTCATCACCAGCTTTTTACTTTCTTCTTTTTTTTTAAGTCCTGAAAATAACTTACCAAAGATTTGTCATTTCCTGCCTGGAGAAAGTTCTGGAGCATTTGTGTTTTTATAAATATCAGATGTGTAATCTCAGACATGAACTTATTATAACTAGCCCCCAGGCATCACGAGCTGCAAGTTGCCACATGAAAATTAAAGGGGTCAAATTCAAAAAGGGAGTGTGTCAAAAGGCTCTGGAAAAAGGGCATGAGCTTAATAAGCATCCCTGAGATGAACCTGTGATTGCCATGGAACCTGCCATCTGTCTTTTGCTGTTGGTTAGACTTCCAAATACCTTTTATAGCTCCCCAGTAGGGAAAAGGGTCCCCTGGGCTCAATAGGAAGAAAAATATATTAAGTTGGCTCCTCTTAACTGAAGGGGAAGGGAGAGAAGTGTTTAAATGACTTACTATCTCTTGGGCTCTATTTACTCTGTTAAAAAATATTGTACCTAGTATTTCAGAAATGGGAACTCTTTGAACCTCAGCGAAAGTCTTTTGGGGGTCATTTGGTATCCTTTTGGAACAGGGGACTTGATGCTGTTGTTTTATTGGCAGCATTTATCATCAGTCCCACTTACTATTTTACCTTTCTCTGAAACATGGGATGATAAAGGAGCACCATAAAAACAGACCTGCAGGTTTGAATTAGTCTCCATTCAGCTTACCCATTGTTTCTCAGTTGGAGTCTGCTACAACCAGGGACAGGTTCTCTGTGCTAGGATATATTCCCAGAGGAGTGAAGAGAGAGGATTTAACAAGTGGGATGAGAGTGGCAATTAGAATACAAAGTAAACTTCAGAAAAGTTAGACTTAAAGTAAGGGCATGGAGAACAACCATTACTTATGCAGAAAAGTACAGACCAAATACCAAAAGTGCCAAAAACTGGTGCAGTGTAAAAATAAAGAAATATGGTCCATGAGTCATCGAGAGAAACAGATGCTTCTTTTTTTTAATTAAAGGGGACACCAGAAGAAAAATTGGATGACAGAAAAGGGTCTTATCCAAAAGAAAAGGAGACTGGATATGTTTTGAAGCCAGTCGCAGTAACCATAGGGCACATGGCACTGGATTTTGACTCAGAAGTACAATCTCGAGCCTGGGTAGGTCGGCTCAAAGTATATGACTAGAGTGATGCGTGTGCGTCTAACTTTGTTAAGTGCTTACTAAAAGTACAGGCACTGAGCAAGTGCTTTATGATGCTTTAAACATTTTTTTTTTCAAAATGCCTCTATGAAGCAAGCGCTCAAATTATTCTCATTTTCCAAATGAACAAAACGAGACTAGAGATAAGCAATTTGCTCAGTCATATAATCAGTAAGTGTAAGCTAAGGACAATAATAATAACTGCCGTTGCTGCTAAGCAATGTGTATACTTACCTCATTTAGTCCTGACAATAACTGCATGATATAAATACTGGTGTTATCACCATTTGAAGAAACTGAGGCTTACAGGTGAGTGTTATGAAATCCTGCAGCTCCTAAGTGTGACAGCCAGAACTCAAAGCCAGGGAATTTGACTGGAGTCCACCACACTATTCTGCCTCTAGGTAGTTTTTAACTGTATAAATTTGGGCTTTTCCCCCCAGCAATAAGTATATCTGCAACATTGGTAAAGAAAATGACTTTTGAAAAGAAGTGTTTGGTATTTGATGTCTGAAATGAGTTAGGTTTTAAGGGAATACTATATAATAACTGCTGTCATCATTTGGAGTGGCGATTAATGTTGCTGAGTAGATAAAGGTATTAATAGTCTTTATTAATGCTCAGAGCAGAACTCCGGATGTTCTGAACTCCATAGATGAGATGAGGGATCTCAGGAACTGAACACTGGCTTAATTCCTACTCCTGCATTATTCTCTTTGGGAAAGACAAATCATGGGACCAGGTACACACTCATTATTTTCAAATCTAGACTTCTTCGCTTGCATCAAAATTGGCTGAAACAGAAGCTGCCAAATCTGGGTGATGGAGCAGAGCGTGGGTATGGTCGTCTCCAAGGATCGCAGATGATCAGAAGCTTCAAAAACAGAGCCAGGCCAACAAGAGTCTGAGAATAACAGAAACCTGGAAGCCATGAGGCGGCAAAGAGATCCACACCAAAGCACACTATCTGGTGACATTTCAAAATACCAGGGACCTTGGAGCAATCCTAAAGAATTCCAGAAAACTGGGAGTCAGAATTACATCAGTCTTCTCAATAGCAACATTAGAAACTAGAAGACTGGAACAGTGCTTTCGAAACTCTAAATGAAAATGATTTCTAAGGAAGCTATTAGTGGATAGGCGCCACAAAAACAAGACGTGAGATCCAGTAAGCAGATGACCAAATACGGGAGAAAGGCAAAGGAAATTTTTAAAAGGAGAAGTCTCAGGATGAGAGCGGAATAGCAAGTGAGCCTAGAGCACCCGGCCCCAGTTAGAGCCGAAGTGTGCACGGTTCCAGAGGGAAGCTTAAAGATTACCTGATAGTTTGGAGCCATGTAGGAAATTATATTGAGAGTCATAATACACCTGTGTAGGATGAATTAGCTGTCAGTTAAAAAAAATTAAGCAAACAAAAAAATTGGACAATTATTTCAGTGGAGGGGAAAAGTTATGGAAGAAAAAAAATGTTGTCAGGTCGCTACTTGACTCCAGAGCAAATACTATTTTTGTAGTGATAATAAAAAAGTACTGAATATGGATTTAACCAAAAATTGTTTCACCAATCCAAGACAACTGTAATTGTAAATTGCACTATCATTTTATGTGCATATTTTATGTGTGAAAAATGACACATTCAATATAAAGTGCATATCAATTTCAGAGATATTAAAAAGTATTAAAACCGTGCATCTTAGAATTGATGAAATATATAGTTTATTAGAATAATAAGGGAAAGAAAGTATAAACTTCTCATCTAACTTGATCAGGAGCCAATATATATTATTTTATGTGATGAATGAGGAGATTGTACAACACACATACCATTTAGAAAAATAGAGCAAATATCAGATGAAATTACTAAAAAAAAAAAAAAAAGGTAGTTGCCTTTTTGGGGAGAGTGGAGGACAAAGGGAGACTATATGCTAGAGTCTGCTGGTTTGGGTTATCTTTGAACACTTTTTGTCTTTAATTGGTGTGCGTACATTATTCTGATAAATATTATTTAAATATGAACTGCTCCATGTTCCATATATCTGAAAAAAGCTTCTTGTTCTGTGCTATTGGCAGGTCCCCTAAATTTTACACACATGATCTCGGAGGCCTCAGATTATATTCCAAACGAAAAGTATGAAAGATTGTATTCATTTCCAAAAAGTTAAGGCTGTGCCATCTTTAATGCTTCAATGGGAGTTCCATTTCCATAAAGCTTGTCAAAAATTGGATATTAGGTGATCCCTCCCTTTTCTGAGTTTTTGTTGTACCTCAGCTATTCTAGCTATTCTGCATGTCAGTGGGGAGGGTAGAATTTGGGCAAAGGCAGAGGGAGCTCACCCTGCTGGTGGGGGCTCTCACGTCTCTTGTGGAGCATTTTCAAATTGTCACGCACCCACATGAGATATTGATGCTTTTCCAAGAGGACACTGTCCACCCCATCGCATCAAGTCCCTGCCATCTTGAGGCCTTGTCACGGTTCTTGACAAAAATATTTCATATTCCTGAGTATGTTGGGGTAGAAAAGAGTTAAAAGCCGTATCACTTAGCCCTTCATTATCTGGGTTTCCTTCTGTAGATATATGAATAGGGAACTATTTCTCCTTTTCGCACATGTTTAGGTCTCGCCTCTGCAACAAAACAGTAAAGCATTTGAGGGCCCAGACTCCTTAATTCTCTGGTGTTAAACAGAGTGCTAGGTATATAACAGGTACACGATAATCATTTACTGGTTGGTTTTAATATGGCTTAAACCCTTTTCCTTATTTGAGGCTGATAGGAGTTAACTGCATATATGATAGTCTAATAAACTGTTTACGCATATTGTCTTTTAATGCCTGTGTATCAAGTTTCTTACTAATAACTAATGATGGCTTAGATTTTTAGGCATATTTTAAATCATATACTTGAAAGATTTATAATGAGAAAATGCTCTTTGAAATAAGGTAATTTAATTTTTAATTTAAAAACATACCAAAGATTTTTGTATTTTGTTTCTCACTTTTGTAATTGAGTGTGTGTTGTGTATATTGAGGAGGTAGGTCCCAGTTAATGAGATGTCTTGGTCATGAAGGTATCTGAAAACCATTCCCATGATAGAAAGTTCAATTAGTAAGGGAGCTTTAATGCATAAGGAAAGATATATAGAAACTCATACGTTTGTCTTTTCCATGCATCAAATATCCTCAAACAATTAAAAAGAATAGAGTGTCTAGCATGCTCTGGATAGTCAGCAAGCACTTATTTAAAGTAATGAAAATGAGATAGATGCTGAATATCGGGTTTAACATTTAAAGGAATCTAGAAACGATCAAAGAATGTTCACGTAAAAGGTAAAAAAACAGTAAAGATAAGAAATATGCTCATTTCTTCTTTTGAGAGAGTTGCCCACCTCAGGTTGGTTAGAGACCTTTCTCCCAATGTTCACTCCTCCCAGGAGGCAGAGCTTCTCTGGCCTGCCAGCCTCCACCAGGGAATGATAGAGGCCTTCTTTCCCTAACAAGCACCCCCCCACCCCCCCGACCCCCCCACCCCCAGAGCTTCCTCTGTCTGGGATGATTCACAGTGAGCTGCAAGCATTGGCTGTTCTTCTTTGCAGCATAAGCAGTGGTGGTTCGTTCTGCTCAGCCCAGCCCCCAGGCCCTTGGCCAGCTTCTTCAGATATCAAGGTCAGCCGAGTCACCTGGAGTAGGTTTCCCATTTAAGCACCTCTCTGTACTTGCTGCAACGTCCAGCTGAGGACGCAAGAGAACCCTACGGGAAATTGGGGAATGCCAAGGAGAGGGAATGGCAGGAGAGGAAGAGAGCTCAAGAGAGGCAGTAATAAGGGTGTGAAATAGCTGACATTGCTGAAACCAAAGAGAATAAAGTACAGTCCTGTCTAATGAGGAGAATGGTGATGTTTTTATGGCCATTAATGGATTTAGCAGCAAGATTTTACTTTTTAATAATCATGGAGTCCATTTGCAATTTTGACCTGGGTTTGGAATATCCGGCTTCCCTCTCCTGCACCCTGCTAAGCTGCCTTCCTTTCATCCTACAGCCTTTCAGTTCTTCCTTCCTGCACAGGCTTTCTCAGGGAGAGCTGTAGGGAAGTGACAGCTCACTTCCCACAGCTCACTACCCGTTTAGACAGTTACATTGCTCCACACCAATAAAATGCATTTAACCTTGGCCTGTGGGGGATGTAAATCTTTCAGGGTCTATTTATGTATCAGTTTAATATTTTTATTTTCCTGTCTAGATGACCGCTACGTATCTGTCACTGCTATAAAACAGTGGCTTTCCAAACTTTTTTGCCTGTTATAGAACAGTTTGTTCAAACTGATTCTCACATGGAACCCAAATTGTTTGTAAAGCAACGTGAAGGTAGAGTCTTTGAAGTGCTGGTGGGAAGAAGGGAGTCTGGATGTTGGCCGACTTCTCCCACTCGCACCCCACCTCAGCAGGCCCTGAGGGGCCTCAAGGAGCAGACTTTTGTAAAAATACCTCTTTTCATAAAGAAAAACCTTGTGAGCCCTGCATATTGGAAATGTCTTATTTCCTCTGTACTGTGCCCAGGGTTGTTTGTCATGTGAGACCAAAATAGTGAAACCGCAATTGAAATTTGGAGTCGATAATCCTTCCCAAAGGACATAAGATTTAATTTCTTTTACTATCAGTGAATCAAAGGATTTTTGTCAAAAATACCCACAATTTAAAAAAATACACGCAGCTTGTTTACCCCCAGTGAGAAAATAAACTACCACTAAACACATTCGGTGATGCTAAAGTAGACAAAGTTGGTAACACAAAGGCCTAACTGTGGTTTTTGAGGATTCTTTAGTATGCTAATTATAAATCTTTTTGTTTTCTAATGAATAGTGTAATCCAAGAAAGTTTTATCTCTATTATCTGTATGGATTTTAGGAATATTCTGTAATTCATACTTGCATTAATTCAAAATTACTTTCTCATCAGTCTAAATTAGTGAAGCTTTACTGTAAATTGCTTTATAAGAAAGATTCAGGAAAATGATTCCCTTTTATACGTAATAAAGTATATACTTAAAAAGTATAATCCTCCAGAATGGTATGGTTTCATTATTGTCTTCCTCTGGAGCTAGTGGAATCAACTAGAGTGTCAGTGTATTTACCAATCCAGAGTATCAAATTTCATGAGGTAACAAGTATGGTAACTCCTGGCTTTTCTCTCAGTTCACACCTACCCCAGCTCCCCACTATGTATTCGGAGGTGATCTGTACCTTCAGTGTTCCCCTGCTCTGAGTTGCTGAACACCATAGCCAGTTAAGAATTTTCCTGAAGTCTCAGGAAGACCACAGATCATAGGATCATAGTGAGATCCCTTCACTGAAAGTACCATATTAACAAAGAGTTGGCTCCTACTTTCACACCCTCGCAGTGCAGTAGGGGAGGTTACAATGCAAACACTTACAATAAAGCTGCAATAAAGAACTCCCTCTGCCAAGAGCCGGCTAGAATTAGGACCTAACGGCTAAGAAGGCATTTGCCAAGTGGGCGAGTGAGCAGAGCACATTCTAGGGACAGAATAGAATGTGGAAGGCCCAGAGAACTACATAGTTATTGAATGCACTAAAGCAAAACAGCAATTTAAACCAGTCCCAGCTCCCGTAAAGCTCATACTTTAGTAGAAAGAGAGAATGCGCCGTGGTAAGGTCATGGCAGTTTAGTATAAATGAGGGGAATGGTGAAGATGAGGCTGGAGATACAGGTTAGCTTCCATCTGAAGGGTCTTGAAGGACAAACTTAGGATGAACTTTAACTTGTAGGTGGCTCCAGGAGGTGTTGACCAGTTTAGCCTCTGGAGGACAGGATTGATGATGACTTTCTGCGGATGAAATGAAAACCACATGGTGTGTCTGAAAGCTCAACAGTGTTCAACCTGGCATTTGCTTGAGCAAAAGCCCATGAGCTGATTTCATATCCTCCGTTGGGTGGGTATTAAAATGCCACACCATTGCGTGTAAGAGAATTTAAAGAGGAGAAAAATTAAAGTGAGAGCAAGAGTCACAGGAAATGGCTGCAAAGTGGTGGCCTGGTGCACCGGCCATGAACTTGAACCTGAATTCCTGCTGACTGCCAGTGACTTGGAGTGTGCACATGGTTTCACCTGAGGTAGCCAAATGAATAACAGCAAATGTTGTGCCAAGATGTTCCCTCTGGGTACTTTAAACCTTTCTGGAGTAACACAAGGCTTCTGTGCAAAGCTTGAAAATGTGTAATCTGGGAACCCATTTTTCACCCTCAGCTTGAAAACAGGATTCAAATCTATTGACTCTTGTCTACCACACTTCAGCCTCTCTCACTGTCTTCAAGTTCCCTGAAAATACCCCACATACAACTTTCTGCAAGGATGATTGATTTTTTTCTTTTAATGGCAGTCCTTCTAATGGCTTAGCCTCTAGCGGAAGAGTGTTTTTAATGGTATTCGTATGAGTGACGTGCTGCTTCTGGCCACCACTCACCAAAGCAGGCACTTCTGTTCTTTAGAGTACTAAAGAGGGCACTGATTCATTCACGCTGCCTTTGACCAGAACCTGGATTACCCAGGATAATTTGAGCAGCAGACATAGTAAAAGATCTTGTTTTATGCTGATTGACCCCATGACTTTGATCTGACACAGCTCTCTAACCAGTGGTTCTCAAATTGTCGGTGTGTATCAGAATCACGCGGGACTTTTTAAAACACAGGTTGCTGGGCTATACTCCCACAACTTCTGATTCAGTGGGGCCCAAGAATTTGCATTTTTAATAATTTATCAGGCAATGCTGATGCATCTCTGGACAACACTTTGAGAATCACTTACCTTGTATCCCAAATTTACCTGACATACTGAAACAGAACCTTCGGAGGAGGGGCCCTTAGAGGTTGATTTTTTTTTTTTTCCTCTAAAGTGAGGCGATTCCAGTCATCAGAGAAATTTAGGAAATAATATAAACTCATCCCAGGTGCATTACATAACAGTTTATTTTAAGTAATCATTTAAAGCAGTGGTTCTCAACTTTGGATGTATATTAGGATCATGTGGGGAGGTTTCCAAAAATACTAATTACTGGGTCATATACCCAGAGATAGCTGGTCAAGGAAAACACAGATATCTGTATTTTTTAAAGCCTCCCAGGTATTTCTCATGTGTAGCCAGGGTTTGGCTGAAAGCAGATCAGAAGACCCATTAGCCCCCCACTTTACCAGACTAAGTACTGGAGCACCCAGCATGATCCTCTCCTTACAGGTGTAAGGGAAGCTCCCTTACACCTCCACCGCTTGGCAAGGTGCATCATATCTGCAGAATCAATAATTCTCCATCTAATCACATGAGCCCTAAAAAGCAGAGAAGCTGTTCCAGCTGGAGTCTAAGAAATGCAGAAGAGGCAGGAAAGATTTGAGGTGTGGGAGGACTGGACCCGCTGTGGGGACAGAGCCCCAGAGAGCAGTTTCCAGGCTCTCGTCCTCACATAGAAAGGTGCTGGCTCAGGTAGTAGATGGCTATCAGCTGTGACTAGTTGGCCATTAGCTGTTACCGGTTAGCCATTAGCCACTGATATAACTGCCATGGCTAAGCTAGCAAAGTGTGGCATGGTGTGGCGTCAATGTGGTGTAGTGGCGTAGTGTGGTGGTGTGGCATGGCGTGGTGGAGTGTGGATTGCAGATTGCAGAGAGGCGGATTGCAGTTAGCAAGTGAGGTTGTTTGGCGGTGACGGGTGGCAGGTTGCGGATCGTGTGTCTCCAACCCCGCTGCCAGTGAGACTATAGTGGTGTGACTTTTTGGTCTCGCCATATCCTGTGCTCTTATGCGGGGACTGGGACTAGAGACTCCAGATGGGACCCCGCCAACACCCCGAGTGACAACCGCTCTTGCTGGCTTTGAATGTAGATGAAGGGGGGGGGGGCACAAACCACAGAATGTAGTGGCTTCTAGGAGCTGAAAACAGCCCTCGATTGACAATGAGCAAGAAAAAAGGAACCTCGGTCCTACATCTTCAAGGAACAGAATTGTGTCAAACACCTGAATGAACAAGAAACGTTCTCCTGTAAAGCCTGCAGGAGTGAAGCCATGTCATTGTCTTGCTTTCAGTTTTGTGAGTTGCTAAGCAGAAGAACACCTCAGCCATACTGTACCCTGACTTCTGAACTATAGAACTGTGAGATAATAAATTTGTTTTGTTTGAAGCCATTGTTTGTAGTAGTTTTTATGGCAGTCTAAGAAAACTGACACTGAAGAAAGTGTGTAAATATCTTCAAAGTTCTGAAAGAAAAATAAGTCCACGTATAGTTCTATATGTAACAAAAATATATTTCATAAATGAAAGGGAAATAACCATATTTCCAGATAAATGAAAGCTGAGAGAATTTGATATCAGCAGAATGACACGATAAGAAATGCTAAAAGAATTTCTTTATGATGAAAGAACATGACACCAGATGGAATACCAGATCTAGAGGAAGAAATGAAAAACACCAGAAATGGTAAATAAGTGGATAAACACAAAAGAATATTTTCTTAATTTCTTTATGAGGCAACTGATTTTAATGCACAATTCCAACATTGCATTGTGGGGCTTTTAATATGTCGATAGAAAATGTGGGGACAGAGCCAGGAGTGCAGTTTCCAGGCTCTCGGCCTCACGTGGAAAGGTGCTGGCTCAGGTAGTAAATGGCCATCAAATGTGATTGGATGGCCATCAGCTGTAACCAGTGAGCCATTGGCCACTAATATAACTGCTGTGGCTATGCTAGCAGAAAAATGGGGGCTAGCAAGAAGATGGTGGCTGAGCTAGCAAGAGCGGATTGTGGATTATGGGTTGCAGAGAGGCAGATTGCAGTTAGCAAGTGAGGTTGGTTGGCAGAGAAACGATGGCAGGCTGCGGATTGTGTGGCTCCTGCTTCCTGTGTCTCTAACCCAGCCGCCAGGGAGAATATAGTGGCATGACTCCCCTATCTATGGCTCCATTGTTTTTCCTTTTTGGCTTCACCATATCCTGCGTTCTTATGCAGGGAGCAGGAGTTGAGACCCTGCATGCCACCCTGCATAACAAAAATATATAAAAACATTATTACAGAAGAATGGGAGAGGTTAATATTATTATATAGTTGCAAAATACTTACATTTTATGTAAAGTAGTACGACATTAATTCTAAATACACTACATAAATTGAGTGTGTAAAGTAATCTCTAAAATTAAGAGTATATAAAGAGATAGAGTTAAAAAGCCTTTAGAGAAATTAAAATGGAATACTAAATTCTTGTATCCAAAGGAAAACAAAAAGATGGGACTGGAATATAAAAATGAGATGAGGCAGATAGAAAACAAATAACAAAATAGTGGACATAAATAAGCTGTATCAATAATTACATTAAATGTTAATTAATTAAATCCATATTGACAGAATGAATTAAAAAGTAACACTAATAATATAGGTTGATGAATTGTAACAACTGGAACACTCTGGTGGGGGATGTTGCTAAAGGGGGAGGATATGTATGTGTCGGGGAAGGTGTACATGGAATATCTCCATACCTCCAGCTCAACTTTGCGGTGAAGCTAAAACTGCCCAAAAAGATGAAGAAGGAGAAAGAGAAGGAGAGGAAAAGGAAGAGGAAGAGGAAGAGAGAGGGGAAGGAGAAGGAGAAGACTAAAGTACACTAAATTTTATGCTGTCTACAAGAGATGCACTTTAAATGTAAAGCCACAGATGAGTTTTAAGTAAAAGGATAAAAGAAGATACACCAGGCAAACAGTAAGCATGTGATGTCATACAAGGTAGATTTCAAAACAAAAAGTCTTACCAGAGATAAATAAAGATACTACAAAATGATAAAAAGTTAGTAAGATAAAAGAGCATAAATGTAAATGAATCTAATCATAAAGCTGAACAATAGACAAAACAAAAACTGACATACCAAAGGGAGAAATATATAAACCTATGAACATGACTGTAGATTTTAAAAACTTTCTCTTAGTATTTCATAGAATAAATAGACAAAAAAAAAAAAAAATAGCACAGATATACAAGATTTTATCAATACTACCAACCACACATTTAAGGAAAAAAATATCAATTTTACATAAAATCCTTCAGAAAATAGAGTGAGAATACATTGTAACTTGTTTGGAGAAAAGCATTATCTTGATATTAAAACCTGAAAAAAAGAAAATTACAGATAAATAGATCATAAACATTGATGTGAAATTCTCTAACAATGTATTAACATATCAAATCAGTAATACACACACACAAAAAAAATAATAATGCAAAATTAGCTGGTAAATTTATCCAAGGAATGCAAGGTTGGTTAAATATTTAAAGTCAGTCAATGTAATTCACGCAAATAACAGAATGAAGAAAGATTATATAATCAGCTCAGTAGATTCATAAAAAATTAAAAAATATTTGATAGAATACAGCACCCATTCATAATAAAAAACTTTCAGCAAATTAGAAAGAGAAGGGAACGTCCCTAATCTGATAAAGGGCATCTATAAGAAATGTAAAATTAGCATCATTTCTATATACCAGTAACAAAAAAATTGGAAGTTGAAATTTAAAAAATAATTTTTGTAATAGAATTAAACATGATGTATATAAGGGATACATTTAACAAAATATGTGCAAAACCTGTATGCTTACAACCACGTGTACTATTCAGAGAAATCAAAAAAGTCCTAAATAAATGAAAAGATATGCCATGTACATGGAGTGGAAGACTCAATATTGCTAAAGACACAAACTCTACCCAAATTAATTTATAGATCTAATGCAATCCCACTTAAAACTGCAGCAGGCTTCTTAGTAGATACTGACAAGCTGATACTGAAATTTTTGCAAAGATGCAAAGAGCCTATAAGAGGCAAAAGAATTTTGAAAAAGAAGAACAAGATTAAATAGAACGCATACTACATGATGTCAAGACTTACAGTAGACCATAGTGGTGACAACAGTGTAGTGTTGGTATAAAGACACACAAATAGATGAATGAGACGAAAACTGCAAGCACAAACAGACCCACACATATATTGACTTTGACAAAATTACTAAGGCAATGAAATGGAAATCTTTTTAATAAGTATGCTAGAGCACCTGGATAAATATATGGAAAAAAATTAACCTTGATCACTACCTCACAATACACACAAAACTTAATTCAAAATGGATAATAAACAACCTTAAAAGCTAAAAATATAAATCTTCTATTAACAACATTGGAGAATATCTTGAATGTCTTTATTGCCTAGAGTAGGGAAAGATTTCTGAGAGGGGACACAAACAGTATTAAATGTAAAAAAGAAATACACTATATCAAAATTTAGAATTCACCCTCAGTAAAAGACCCCATTAAGAAAATGTAAAATATGCCACATACTAGGAAAAAATATTTGCAATACATATCTGAAAAAAGCCTCATATCCAGAATATATAGAGAAACTCCACAACTCAATACAAAAGAGGTAACTCCATTTTTTAAGTGGACAAAAATACTTGAACAGGCACTTCAGAGTGGTAGATACGCGAATGGCCAATAAACACACAGTTCTCAATACTGTTATTCTTGAGGCAAATGCAAATTACAACCATAATAAAATATACTACACACTTAGTTAAATGGATAAAATTAAAGACTTAGACAACACCCAGAGTTGACAAGAATGTGGAGAAACCAGAATTATCATCTTTTGTTGATGATTGTGAATGAGCACAACCACTTTGGAAAAGGTTTGGCAGTTTTTTATAAAATCACACACACACCTACCCTATGATCCAGTGGTGCCACTTCTGTGTATTTACCCAGGAGAAATGATAACATGCTATTCACAAAAAGATATGCACAAGAATGTTCCTACCAGCTTTATCCAAGTTGACCTAATAGAATCCTCCCAAATGTTCATCAACAATAGAATGGGTAACCAAATGGTGATGTAGTCATGCTATGCAATGCTACCTAACGATTTTAAAAATAACTAATACTGCATACAACACTATGGATGAATCTCAACATTATGTTGAGTGAAAGAAGTCAGACACAAAATAGTATCTACCATGATGTATAAGAATAGGCAAATCTTATCTATAGTAATAGAAATCAGAACAGTGTTACCTCTGAGGGAAGGGGAGATCTTAACTATTACTAGAAGGGACTTGGGGGCGCTTTTCTGAGGTGATGGAAATGTCTGTATCAATTGTGGTGATGTTTATATGCGTGTATTCTTTTATCAAAACTCATCAAATTATACACTAAAGACATGTGCATTTTTCCTATATGTAATTTTCTACCTCAGGGAGGAAGGAAGGAAGGAAGGAAGGAAGGAAGGAAGGAAGGAAGGGAAGAAGGAAACAAAGGAAGGAAGAAAAGGAAGGAAGGAAGTCATGGAAGGAAAGAAAGAGGGGGGAAGGAAAAGGAAAAGAGACAAAAACAGAAGAGAAAATAAAAAAGAAAAGAAAAAAGAAAGAAAAGAAAAAAGGAAGAAAAGAAAAGAGGAAGAAAAGGGAGGCAACAATTTAAGACTGGTAGCTAGATAATTAAGAAAAAAGGTCATAGTGTGCTTTCTATTTTACTGACTCTAATAAAATACATTTTATTGTATATTGTATATTTAATATAAGTCAAGCATCTTATACATTAATCAAAAATTGATTTAGAAACATTACAGTGTTAGCACATTCTTCCTGTGTAATGAATTTTCACACATTAGCCATGCATGGTTCCACTCATCCCTGCCATGGTGGTAGTTAATAAGTGAAGGTCATTGAGGCTATTTTGCAGATGAGAGCTCCACTTTCCATATACCTGACTTCTTTATGGTGGTTGTTTCCCAGAATGCATTTTTCCTAATGTGGAATGTTTATGTAACAATGACTCTAATATAGGACTACCTACCATTATTTAAGTGAAATATGACTTGTTGCTTGCAGTTGGATTTAAATACAAAGTCAACTTGAACAAAAAATTGACACCAGTTAAATTTTTTTCAAAAGCCCTATATTTGCCAAAACAAAGGAGAAAAAAATGAGCCAACAAAATGATGTATTTAAGATCTGTTTAGTAAGTAAGGAATCTTTATTTGGGTTGGAGTGGAGAGAAAATTTAATACAAGCTGATAAAAACTTCAAATTACTGATCCTCCACTTTTATTGAGTTTCACAGTAGGTCATTTTTAATTACATGCAACTTCTTTCTAAACAGCAGTGACACTCCTGTTTCTGTAATAACTGACTGGGCAAAAACCTCTGCTCTTCTGGTATTGCATTTTACAAAATCAACTGAAACATAAACAGAATTAGACTTATGGGGACTTAACATGATGTCACAGTGTGGTTGTGTTATTCTTGACTTAAATGACCTGTTCCAAAGAATGAAGCGAAGAGACCCGTTAATGACCCCATGTAGAGTCAGACCCCGTGGGCATGCTTTCTCTTTTTATTTTGGGGATTTAGAAACTGACCCTCCAACTTGAAGCAGAGAGTTTGGGTTCTTTTCTCATCAGAACTGAAAGTCAACCAGCCCATGTAAGCATGTTTCCCTCTTATCTATGGAAGGTAACACTATGTCAGAAGTTAGCTTCCTATTTTAGATCTGCTCATACTATGGAGTCGACTGGCAACGAGGTTTCCAAAGCCACAGAATGAGGCAGAGATAGGTACCAATTACACTTCAGCTTCCTGGTTCTTGCTTAATATTTTAATGTTCATTTTGTTAGGCGAATGTATTATATATAGTCCATTGACATGAATGCTGTTGGGGTAATGTTCAAATCATTATAAAATGTTCTGACCTTGAGATTAAAATATAACGGAAAAAGGCAAATTTCTCGTTCAAATAAATCCAAAGCAATGCAATTAGAAAAATACATGACAGGAGGAAATATGACTTTCTTACCAATCTAACCAAGTTGGCTTCTCAGGCATTTATACAAGTATTTTTCACATGGCTTTAGATTGTGCGAGTGCCAAGATTTTTAAGATGATTTTTCTGTTTGAAAGTAACTTAGAATCTATTATAGTTGCAAGGACAAAATGTGCACACTGGAAAACTTGAATTCAGTAGCAGTACAAGACTCAAATAACAGAACACATCTGTAAGAGAGATGCCGCAAATCAATAAATGCACAAAAGATCATCAGTGATTAAGATGATCTTGCAAAATTTGAGAAGAAAACCGAGTATCTAAGAAGAATTGAATCTTGTTTTTAAAAAGTGCATGCTTGGGTGTCAGTTTAGCCAGTTAACCAGTGTGTTAGTTTTTTCCCCTGTGGAGAGCACATGTGTGCTTTCAGCAGTCTTTAATGAGCTACAATTCTTTTGTGAATGTATATGTTTTACCACCAGAGCTACCTATTATAACTGTGATCACAATGTATTGTAATCATTTACCTATTTTGTCTCTCTTTCTCTACTCTGTGACCCTGAGGACATGAATTGTGACTTAATAACCAACACGTATTAAGCTCTTACTCTATACCAAGTATTGTTTTAAATTTCAAGTGCTTCCCATATATTAACTCATTAACCCTCCTAATAACCTCATAACCTGATAAGGATTATCCTCATGTTGACAGATGAGCAAACTGAGGCATGAGAAACATCCCCAGAAGGTGTATTGGCAGACCTGAGATACGAAGACAGACAGTCTGGTTCTAAAGCTCATGTGTTAATCCCTGCACTGTATCACATCTTATCTTAGTATCACTTATGCCTAAAATAATGGTTGACATAGTATCACTGGCTAGATGAATACATGCATGATTAATAATTTTTATGACTGTAACTTTTCTGGAAAGTTATGTCAGGATTAATGCAAGCATTAATGGAGCAACTCCAGAAAGAGTCTCAACGCTGAAGGATACAGAACACAGATGCTCCCCAGAAATCGTAGTGTGTCCCCAATCCATCGATACCCTTAGACTTTCTGTCCCTCTTCTGTTCCCTCCTCTAGCTACAGCCTACATTTTAGGATGGGTGATTATTTAGCCAAAACTCTTTGCAAGAAATAGAAACTCCTCAAACTTGCGCAAGTATTGACTTTAGTAAGAGAAATCTCGTGGGTACAAAGGGAAGAAAATTTACTGGGAGTGAGGGAGAGACCAGTTCTCAGAGAATGGTGTGTGCCCCAAGCAGCCTGCTAAAATGTGTCTGCTACAAGTACTTTGAACTTATACTTTTAAATGGTGTAAAGTAACCATCATTCAAGTATTTATTTTTATTTTTATCACATGAAGCTAAACAGTACTCAAAATGAAAACAGTGCTTAAAACCCCTCATTCAAATGGGTAGTGACCTATCTGTATCATTAACACTCATCTAGTTATGATCCCAAGGGCTGTGGCCCAAACCAAAACTTTGTGCTTTTCCCTTGAATATGTTAATCATGCATTCATTTATTCATCCCCTTGTTTATATATATACATTCATCCATTCATTTAGAGACCTTACTGATCTTTGCTTCCCATTCGCCATGGCTGGCACTGAGCAGGGGGTATCCAGTGGTGAGCAGACAATCTCAGGCCATGCCCTCTTGGAATTTAGAGTTTAGTGGGGTCAATATATAAAAATGCGTCTTAGTGAATATATGTGTGTGTGTGTGTGTGTGTGTGTGTGTGTGTGTGTGTGTGACATGTAATTCTTAGGATCTTAATTACTGAGCCCTGCTTCCTCATCTGTATAATAGGGTTACAAACTGGCCTGGTCTTTCTCACATGATGAAATCAGACTTACTGTACATGAACTCTCTTTTTTAAGTGTAAAGACTTAACTCAGAAATAGAATACTGTTATTTGGTCAGTTAACAGAAATCGGTCATGATGGCACCTGGAGTGACTGGCTCTTTCACAGGTTTAGGAGGTAGTGTGGTACGGTGCAAGGAACATGGCTTTTCAGAGACTGACATCTGAGTTTGAATTCAGACGTCACCACGTACTAGACATGTCTTCTTGGGCAAGTTACATAACCTCCTTGAGCTTCAATTTCCTCATCTCTAAGAAGAGACAAATCATACCTGCTTTGCAGGGTATTTTTGAGGACCAGTGAGAGTCTGTAAACCACCTGACACGTTTTGGTATTCAGTAAATGATGGCGGCTATTTTTAGAACTTGAGCTATTCAGGAGTCAGGCGTTAGGATCTTAGCTTTCCTAGGTGTCTTCCTTCTTTCCTTTCCTCTCCTCCCCATGGACCTGCCACACCCTGCATCTACTTAGCCATCCTCTAGCCTTACAGGCAGCCCCTACTGCTCCAGAGTCGACATGTGCCTTCCCAGTTTGTATTCCACACTCCATTGGTATAGCCTTCTTAGTTTTTCCAACAAAAACCAGTATCTCATCCCATCCTCTTGGGGTCCTCTTTTCTGGGTGGGTGTGGAAGCCTGATACTGCTATCCCAGGAATGAATTCCATTGGTTCATTTGTTGAACATCAAGTGCACGCCAGGTATTTTATCCCTATGATATTCCTACTAGGCAAATATTATTTCCATTTTACAGACAGGGGTGATGTTATTCCAAATACACACAGTAGAAAGTGGTGAACCTGGGATCTGAACTCTTTCTGCTGAATCCAACATCTAGTTACTCCCTACAGACAAGGCGAATTCCAGTTGTAGAGAAATACAGCACTTAGTTGTAGCACTAGCAAGCACATTATTAGGGACTGTATTTTATGAAAGTCATGGCCTTGCTAGAAGCTAATTCATAAAACTGCCAATTAACCAACATTTACTGAGCACTAATGGGATGCCAATGACTACTCTAGATATTTAGCATACGGAGATGGAGAAGCATAATCTTGTCTAAAGGCACTCCTATAAATGAGGAAGGGAAAGGCGGGGGAATAGGCAGGTGATAATGAGCAGGAGTTAAAAATACTGCGTTTTTGATCTGCAGTTGGGAATTAGCGTTGTTCAGGAGGCAGCCATAATTAGTTCAGCCTGGATAGGCCATGGTATAAGCAGGGTTTGTTTTGCATGTAGATTTTGGTGGAGCATGCTCACAGGAAGAAAAAGGAGGAGAAGTGCACAAATATAAAACAAACAGCATGAAACGGTGACAAAAGTCTGAGAATACAGGAGTTATTTGAAGGGACTGCAAGAAGGAGTGTGGCTAGATAGGACAAAATATTCACGGAGAGGAATGAGGGATGAGGCTAAGGAAGTATGTTGGGGTGAGACTAGATGGTAGAACTGTCTTTGATGCTATACGAAAGCATCTGGACTTGGGCCTATGACCAATGAGCAGCCATAAAAAGTCTGTGTTTTCAAAGAACGATTCTGGAGATGGATATGTTAACTAACCTTACGGTGGTAATCACTTTACAGTATATCCGTGTATCAAATCATCACATTGTACTCCTTAAACTTACAAAATGTTACATGTCCATTATATCGCAATAAGGCTGGAAGAAATAAAAATAAAATAATGACTCCGTAAGTATCATTTAAGCCCGTTGTGTCGGTTTCTAAGATACCACAGATCAAATCGTGCCTCCCTCTGCATCTGCCCAAGGTGAAAGCTTGGTATACCCCAATCTGAATGAACAGTAGCGCTTAATCCTGAACCATAGCTTGGTGTTATAATGCAGTACATATGGTGATAAAGAATATGTCCCCAGGGACCTATAAACAATATGAATGAGTTATTAAGGCCCGTATGCTAATTTTATCTGTCCATTAAAGCAGTCCTAAGAAAACCAAGAAAGCCCCATTTGCTACAAGACCCCAAATTTCCTTCCCCACTGTCATCTTTTCTTTCTATCATAAATTCTATTTTAAGCTATAACTTTCCTAAGTCAGATGCTGGAGTTTTAGGAGCTGAGCATCAGTAGCTCTGGCATGGCTTGGAATCTTCCTCAATCTAGCAATGGAATGAAAATGAAAATAGAATTATGGAAAGGGCAGATGCAGTATCTTATATCATTTTTATTACATTATATTTTAGCAGCTGAGACAGGAGGGGAGAATATTATAGAATCAGCTTGCTGCAGTCGCGCCTATAATTATATTTTTCCTTGATAAGGGTTTGGCAAGGAGCCCACCAAAATATTGATGCGAAACTTGATCTCCCAGTGCTGTGGAATTTCTCCAGGCCTGGGATTGAGACTGAGAGGTTTTGGAAGTGTTTGGCAGCTGTAGTAAATTCAGGAGCTGGAGGCAAGGAACAATTCCTCTAGTACAAGCCCAAAGTCAATATATTATATAACTACAAAAGGCACACTCCTCACTGTACTTCTGTACTCTTGACTGGATCTCGTCCAGTCCATGTATCCCAAATAGGTGTAAACATCCACTTTACAGAAAAATTTGGGAAGAAGGTAGGGAGCCCTATAAAATCTTCACGGTTCTATATTTCAGGATGAGTGTGGCCCTTACAAATGGAGATACTGCTTGTGAAGTCCTCCAAAAACAAATGGCAGTAAAATCTGTGTGCCCCATGCTGTGACAGATTTTATGTTTTGCTCTTTCTTGCTCTCTTTTTTTAAGTGCCAGGCCATTTTTCCTTTTTCAAAAAAAAAAAAAAAAAAAAACCATTTGCTACAATATGGACATAGAGCATGAGCAGAGTTTGCTGAGGCCTACACATTTGTAAGTCAAGTTATTTTAAATCAGAACCTCTACAATTATTTTCATAGGCAAAGCTAAAAGACATTATATGCTTATGACATCATATAGCCCATTGGAATACCTGAGCGCAGTGTGCCTGTCAGGAGGCTACTGACAGAGTGAAAAGAGCATAAGCTTAGGAACCAAATAGACCCGAATTTAAAATCCCAACTCTGGCACTTCTGAGCTGCATGAGCTTAAGTGAATATCTGAGTCTCTTTCACCATCTGTGAGGAATAAAGTGAGATTATATACATTCAATATTACAATATTAAATACATACAACATTGCATTCTTTTCTCCTATCTTCCTATCTCTTTTCTCCCTCAGAATGTAATTACCTGTGCATGAGGGGACAGAATGCCAAGAAATTTGAGTCACAAATTATTTAGCAAGTAAGGGATCTGGTTACTAAGGTTTTAAATAGCTTCAGGTGTGACTTTTTTTTTTTATGTTGCCATTTATGCCATGCCATTTTTGCAAAGATGATTTGAGACTGCTTTCCATATAAGACAAATGCAGTACACTTGATAAAATAATAGTAGAGACAAAAGATAAGGAAAGAAGGACCAAATATTCTAAGCCAGTTGCTATAACTGAGTATAATATTTGGCCGCAGAAATTCCTTGGGAATTTCCATTATATGTAACTTACATTATAAGAAAAAAGCAAAGAAGACGTTTATCAGAGGAGACAAAGTTTTGCCTGATATTCAAAAAAGTTCTTATTTGGGTAATTTTATTGTGACTATTTGGAGGCACTATTGATTTTAATATGATAGATAATAGTCTTAATTCATACCCTTGAGACTCCAACTAGGGCATTTAGGCCTGACCAAGGCTGCTGGATACATAGGGTTTGTACAAGTCCTAGATTGGAGGCTTTAACTCTAAGGATCAACTAGCTTCATAACCAACCCAGGGAAGACACTATGGTGGAGAGCAGATTTCCTAAGCTGTGACGTGAAACCAATCTAGGTTCACACCCAGCTCTGGAATGGACTATCCCTTGAAAACTTGGGCAAGTTTGCTTAAACTCTCAAAATATTGTGAAAGGGAGATAATGATGCACATTCTTAGAATGTTATTGAATGTTTAATGAAATGAAATATATGTAAAGGGAGAGGAATGTGCCTAAATGGCTTGCGTCTGGTCCCAGAAGTGCCATGGCGTTCATTGTCTGATCACAGTACAAATTTGCATTGTCCCCTGGCTTATACTCCATGCATTCTTCTGTTGGAGATCCCTTGAGAGAAGTGCTTGTGAGCTGTCGCCTCTTTAACATGGGCACACACACACACACACGCACGCACGCACGCACGCACGCACATATACGGGATTAGTCCTTGTATATTACTTCGTGAGTCATGAGAAAAATTACTTCTCTCTTGCCTGCTTAAAGTGCTGCTGTTTCTATTTTAATTCTGAAATTGTATCCCATATCATTGGTTAGTTTGTAAATTTGAAGTTCTTAGTACTATTAGTCCTATTATCCAGTCAGTATTTTGTTTACTTTTTCAACATTTAACATACTTACAGATCATTTGCTAAATAAACCAATTCATCTACCTAATTTCTGCATTTCTTCCAAATTTACATGGCAGACAAAATTCACTTTAACAAATTAGAGTCTGGTATCAATTTAGGTCCCAAGGCTGAGGCTTGGAAAAAAGCAGAAATTCAATAGAATGATAGGCTTTGCTCTTTTATTTACTTTTATTTATTATTTTAGTTTTGATTATTTTTTATTTAAAACTACTACCGCTGAGTGTTGTCTTCACTAATTCTTTATTTAGAATATTTTCCATCCTTCCATTAGCTAAGACAAATCCTCATAAATGTAACCATCTATAGTTCCTTCTTAAAGCATCATTTATATGTAATAAAAGCTCTTGATAACTTAAATCCCTTAATGACCTGAAGGTTGTATGATGTATTGTAGTATCCCAGTGTAATGACAGTCAAAGGGGTGATTGCCATAACAGACCTGTGGGGGAAAAAAGATTCTTCAGTTCCAATAGTAAAGGGGGCACATATTTACACATCTGGGTTTTTTTTTTTTTTGTATTGCATATATCCCTAAAGTTGTTGGGTTACAACAGGCTACTGCAGCGCAGTGAAAATATTCTAAGCAAACATTTGACTCATTTTGACCTGGTGCTATATCTGCTAACAGCCTACTGGCCATTGAATAGTTCCAAACTGGGAAAGTATTAATAATATATTTCAATCTTCACAATGAAGTTGCCACACATTGCAATCTGTATTAAAGTGTTGTGTAGGTTTGGTGAATGTATCCAAATTTTCTGAGGATAGACGACCCTATGATAAAGAAAACGTTCTATACATTGTAAGGCCCAATTCAAGATAATCTTACTATTTGCTATTACCATTAAATAACCTCCTAGCTTTTCCGTTTTAGAGCCAGGTATCCCAAAAACAAAACCCTCAAAAATGAAAATCTGAACTATTTATGCCAAGGGATTTATGCTACTAGGGATTTATGCCACTATGAAATGGGATTAAAAATGTTTTAAAGTTATTAGACTTTTCAAGTATTTGGAGGTACTGACATATTTTAAAAGGATTTTTTTTTTTTTAGTACCTTCAGACTTGCATAGAGTCACAGGATAGTTGATTGAAAGTTTTGCCTAATTAAATTTGGGAAGTTATGGAAAATTTTCCACAAAGAGAAAAGAAAATTCTAGTCTCCTGATTTGAGCAACTTTAAGAATGACTGAATTGACTGTAGCTGTGTAGTTGATGAGGGAGACTGATCAACCTAGTGTTAATAGGGGAGCGCCAAAGTCAGGCGTTAAGGCACAGTCTCATGTGAGTAGACAGTTCATGTTTTATTACATCATGCATATCACAATTAACTGGAATTTAACAATTTACCTGAACTTTATACCCAAATGTACGCTATAGAGTTTAAATAAATTCTGGTGAGATGCCTAAAGAGTTTCTGTAGCAGGTATTTGGGCCTGGGAAAGAACTTAGAGTTGACTTTAGAGAGATATTGTTTTGTCTTGTAAGAGAGGGTATGGGAAATTTTAAGCAGCTTTTAAGGATTAATCGTGATCTTTAAACATTTTGCTTGTAGGAGGAAGTCATAATTTCACAATTTTTACCACAGGCACCGATTTTTCTGCCCAAAGAACTATTAGCCTTGTGCACATGAATAGATCTAAGCTGAAATGGAAAAAAAGAAATGGTCTGGATAATTGAAGTTGCTCAAGAAAAATACTTAGATATTTTAATTTTTTTAAAGAAAAGTATAATAAAGTGGCTCTAGAATTGTCAGAAAAACAGTACAATATTCAAGAAATGATCTGCGGGGCTAACCATTTAAAAGCAGAACTATGTGTTTTATATAAAATCCGACACATGATACCATCTTTTACATCATAGAATTTTTCATTTTTAATCTATATTTATAGATAGATGAAGTGATTTGACCAGACTTGAAAGTTAATGCAAATGTTGGACTGGTTTTTAGATTATAATCTTTGTCTATTCATAAACAAGGTTAAGATTGTCTTTGCAGAGATGTCCATCTCATCAGGAAAGTGTCGGAGCTGAAGAAGCTCCAATAAGGTTAAGATAACACCACTACTTACATAAACCTCACTGTGTGCCAGGCACTATTTCAAGTCCTTTGTTTTTATGAACTTATCTTATGAGTTAATGCAGAGATTACCCCCATTATTTCTCCCATATTAATTTGTGTCCTCATTTGACAGGTGAGGAAATTGAGACACAGTGAAATTGTATAGTTAACCTTAGGTCACACTGCTAGAAAGTAGCAAAATCAGAATTTAGACCCAGTCAGGCAAATTCTAGAGTCTGTAGCATGCTTAACTACCATACTAGGAGCCAAAGTTTAGACCCTTTGCTTTGTAGGATGAGTGCATCTCACAAATAGATCTTAGTATGGTGCTAATCATTGGTCCTGCGGTTCATACAATAACTTCCCTCTGGGTGATCTACTGTCACTATAGTATCTTAGAGAGGCATCTGAAGACATAGTCATGAAGGGTGGTAGAAGTACTGAGTATATTACTGAACCTTGACAAGTGGCCAACCAAACGAGAAGGTGGACTCCACCTGGGCTGGGTTGTAGAAGCTCTGATAGGTGTGGAGGTGGGCAAGCCTGATGTGGTTTCTGGAGTAGGGCAAAGGTGAGCAGGCACAAGAATAAAGATTCTTCAGGATACTGAGTCCCAACAGTGATAACTAGTATACAACTATGTCACTATTTTCACTATAAATGCATGGTTGACTATTTCATCTGGTACCTCAATGCTACCTAGTGACTCTTCCGTTTTCCATTGTTGATGTTCTCTACCTGGCGTTCCACAATGAATATGTTGTTCTTTTTCTGATCTTTTCAAACCACTGATCCCCAACTCGTCCACCTCACTCTCAGCACAGAGAAAATCACCATCAGCCTGAAATTCCCTTGGGCTCTCACCTCCAACCCACAGATTTCCTGGGTGAGCTTCCTTTGGCTCCTCTCCTGTCTCACTGTCCTCCCTCCTGTCAGCAACTGGCTTTCTACTTCCACTCAAGATCCTACTCTTTCCTGCCTCCTCAGGGGCCTCATGTAACTGATTATCACCTTTTTCTTCTGTTTTCAATTTCTACTCTCTGCTGGCTCCTTCCCACCAGCATGTAAAGATGTTCCAGAGTCTCTCATTGTCTGAAAAGCCATCCCTCCTTCTACCCTACATCCTCCATCTTATGCCCCAAAGTCTGCCCTCCACAATCAGACATCTCCAGAGAATTGTCCTCACCTACCTGAGATATATCACTGACCTTGGAAGACAGACAAGGAAACGGAGGAGCTTTAGGCTTCTCCAACACCACTGATTTCTTCATTTTATTCTGGTTTTCTGATTGCTTTTTTCTCACCTTATTGGTGATAACTTTTTCTTTGCCCATTTCTGGAAGAATTTCTTAGCTTCTACCCTAGATTGCCTTCTCTTCATACTGTGCACATTTTCCTTGGGTCAATTTTACCGAAGCTGTAATTATTATCTATGTGCTTATTATTCTTGAATCTATATCTTTAACCCAGATATTGATCCTGCATTATAAATCCGAACCTATGATGTCCAACTGTCTCATAGGTCTAGGTATACTCCACACTCACACATTCCAAGCTCAACTGATAATCTTCTCTTACCTTTTTAAACCTTCTTCCTCTAACTAAGGATCAACATCACTCACTATCCTGAGTTTAAAAGGAGCTAGACTCAAGGAAGATTCCATCTCACACTTCTGATCTCTCAACTTCTCCCTACCAACAAGTCCTAACATATCAATATTTTCTATAACGTGGCCACTGGAGCACAGATAATAAGCTACACTTTCAGTTTAATGAAATTAAGCATAATTCTCAGTAGAATGAACATTTTTCATTCTTTCTCAAAAAAAAATGTTTCTTCTTTAATATGCACATCATCTGGGTGGATGGATTTGTAGGTCTGTGGATTTTAGTACACTTTTAGGAAAGCTTCCCCCACAAAAATTTTTAAAGAATATTTCTCCCCCTTTCATTTTTCAAACTTGATTCTAAGCTTTATTCCTTTGCCCACCTTCTTCTTTTTCCTTCCTGTCCCCTTTGCATGTTAATATCTAAAAATGAGGTCTCCTGTTCCTCGATCTGAACCCCAGCAGTGATCAATGAAGTGAGTATCAATTACAAGCACTCATCCAGCAGGAGCCAGTTTGGCTTAAAATCAAACTCCCTTGGTAAAACAAGAGAATATATAATCCTGATTGATTACTCCCAGAGAATATATTTATGTCACTGACAGTCAGTGCAATTGATCTAAAATTGTTCTTAATTCTAAATCCTCCCTTGGATTTTTACCTTCTCACATGTCTATGCCATAGGTAAACAGTTTGCGTTAAGAATGAGGAGATGAAAGGTTATTTCAAAGCTGTGTACAGTAGTGAATAGGTAACACCATCTGAGATCCTTAAGCTTCTTAGAATTTGTCTTGGAAGATGTAATAAACTGTAATGCATTTGATCTGGCCCTGTGCATTTATGCTAGAAAAAAATTCCATTTGTTGAGTCCTTGACTCTCATGCAGGTACTCCAAGCTCCATATATTATTGAAGCAGCTTTACCTCTGAAGAATATGATAAGCATGGATGTTCTTGGGGGCAACACATTTGGTAATCCCCAGAATGGAAGTCTCTACTGAGGTTCAACAGAGTGTCTCTTGCTGGAATCCAACTTTATTTCTTCATCTTTACTACAGAGTACCAAATCATCCATTTTTCTCTAGGATTATTTCATCTGTTTCAAGGAAACATCGAATAACACTCTTAAAGAGCATCTATGCAATCTAGAACCCACTCTCTTTGTCATGAGAATGGAAACTGTTTTAATTACTAAAATTTAGGATTTTTCCTCAAAATACTGAAGTTCTTTTGTTCAACTAAAATATCTTTGGTTATAATGATTTATTTTTCATTTTTCCCTGCATCCTTCTCATAAAAACTCTTTAGATCCTCAAAGGAGAAATCTAACTTTTCCTAACTTTTACTGTTTTATACCATTTTAGTTATTTCTGTTGACATCTTCTACACCATGCCTGTATATGCCTTTTAAATTTGGAACCCTTTCATTGCATGATGTGCACGTGAGATTCACAAATAGATTTTGCTGATGGAAATGATAGAACAAGCTTCGGCATTTGACATGGAGGGGACCAACGCTGAGAACTTGTGATTACAAAGAATGGCGAATTGCTGAACCCAACTCTTCCCTTTGGCCATTAACACTGATACAGGAGTAGCCAGGTGAAATCTAAGGAAGATATAAGTGGATCCACAAGGCTGAGTAAATGAGCAACAGTGAGGTAGGGGTGGGAACTACACCAATAGCAGCAGGGGCCAAGTCTGAGCACACCACGTACTTGAAAACTAACGTCCAAGACTTGATCTGAGTTCAGAACCCAGGGGATTCAGGAGGAAGCTAAGCAGGGGAGTTTGGAAGCTCTCTAATCATCCTGATGGAGCTGTTTAGTCAGAGCTGTCCTCTGGAAGACCTCTTTTGAAGGCCTGGTGAACATGCCTCCGCTAAGCTCAACGGCATGGTCCTGGCTTCTAACAGACGTGATGAGAGAGGCCAGGTGACTCAGACCTTCTTCTCCCATCCGTGGAGGTTTAGTTTGATCACTGAAAGACAGCGCTGTATTTTCCTTTCGTACAACTTCAACTGACCTAGTTCCCTATAGGGATCCATGTCCCTGTCAAGAATATTCTAGATCAGATGACATATTGGACACTGTTTAAATAAGGAGGACACACAAATTAATGAACATGCATCTCATAGTTGAGAGAAGCCCCTTCCATACTGGATGTGTGCAGAATTGGCCCCTTACTATCTAAACCTACCTGGCAAATGAGACGTCAAATCAGTGATGAGGAAAAAAGCAAGGAGACCCACCCAAGTACTACATGTCCAGCAAAAACTAGTAAATCAGGAATCTCAGACCACTTGGGCAGTTGGGCTGGGCTCACTCTGCTCCTTTTGTAGCTGTCTTGTCCTGTCACATTCCTGCATCCACCCAGCTTCCAATCCCCTCCAGTCTACATCTCCCCTTTGGTTCTTTAAAACTACACATCTGCTAGCCTTCTGCTGCTTATTTATTTGATCTAACTTAACCAACACGTCTGTAGTTGTTAATACGTGTCATATACCAGTCTAAGCACTTTATGAATATGAACTGCTACATGTCATAAGGTCATCCCATCATTACGCCACTTTATAGATGAGTTTGTCCTCACTTGTGGTTTTTCACATTCCATTGGACATTGCATGTGGCCAGCCCACTGGGGACGCAGTGTCAGCATTATCAGTACCTTATGAATGCCTCTCTTAGGGCAGGATTGGTCAATGACTGTTGTCTGGCAGCAAAAGAGCTTGAGCTTTTGGAGCTGGGTAGTTTGGGTTTGCAATCCAGTTCTTCCACTTCCTAGCCAAGTGACTCTAGGCAAGTTAGAATTTTCTCATCTGTACAATGGGAACCATATCTACGTCGGAGGATTACTGAGGTGGGAGGGGGGTGGTTAGAGGTCACATAGGGAAACTCTAACAGAGTGCCTGGAACAGATAGGATTGAGGAAGTAATAGCTACTGTCCTTCCCTCTGATTCCCATAAGAGTGTAGAGAAAGTCCTGCTTGATTAAATTGCACCCAGAAGAAACTTTATAAGTGAAAATTCCCTTAGTTTTTAGCCAGTAGATTCTGTACTCTTTTTTATTATTATTAAAGTTTGTTGGGGTGACAATGGTTAGTTAAGTTCACAGGTTTCACGTGTACGATTCTGTAATACATCATCTATATATCACATTGTGTGTTCACCAACCAGAGTCAGTTCTCCTTCTATCACCATATATTTGATCCCTTTTACCCTCATGTACCACCCCCTCCCCCTTTCCTCTGGCAATCACTAAACTATTGTCTATGAATTTTTGTTTCTGTATTTGTTTGTCTTGTTCCTTTGTTGCTTTCAGTTTTATATCCCACATATCAGTGAAATCATATGGTTCTCGATTTTTTCTGTAGGACTTACTTCACTTAGCATAATAATCTCAAGATCCATCCATGTTGTTGCAAATGGCACTATTTAATCTGTTCTTATAGTGTTCCATTGTATATATATATATATATATATATATACATATATATATATATATATATATGTATATATATATATATATATACCACATCTTCTTTATCCAATCATCTAATTGAAGGACACTTTGGTTGTTTCCATGTCTTGGCCACGGTAAATAAAGCTGCAATGAACATCGGAGCACATATATCTTCACAGATAAATGTTTTCATATTTTTAGGGTAGATATCCAGGAGAGGGATTGCTGGGTCATATGGTAATTCTATTCTCACTTTTTTGAGGAACCTCCACACTGCCTTCCATAGAAGCTGCACCAATCTGCATTCCCACAAACAGTGTATGATGCTGTACTTTTCATGTGGAAACTGAAGTCCAGAAAGCTTTAGATTTTCTTCAAGTCATCAAGCTAATTAGAGAGCAGAAAAAGAACTGAGGCCACTCAATTCCTACCTGAGTCTTAAACTACCACCACACCCTGCTTACTGCAGAAGGTACTTAAGGGGCTCAACCTAATGCTGATAGAGCCCTACATTGGATATGATATGTAAGAACACGGAGGGCCCCCACACATTCTTCTACTCCCATTCTTTTCCCCCTAGAAGCAACTTTTCCCCTCAGACCTCTCCCTTCATTTTTCTAGAATAAGAAAGCTATTGTTCAGAGCCCCTGCTGCAGCAGCCTGCTTTTCAGCAGCAGTGGGGATTTTTTTTCTTTTTTTTTTTTTTGGTGTTCTTTTTTTTACTCAGTTCTACCAAGGTTTGTACAGGGTCATCTTGTTTGAAACCGAAACATGACCCGGTCTCTTCTGTCTTTCCGCTCCAACCTCTCTTCTAGGGCAATAGGGTACATTCACTAGAACATATTCTATTCACTTAGGTGACATTTAGGTAGGGATTGAAATTTACTCCTTAGCAATAAGAAAATATCCTGGGTGTGGGGCTGAAGTTGAACTATTTGATGTCTCTGGTAGCAGGAATTTGGTCACAGTAATATTGTTACCATATGGATGGGAGCGTAACTATTGAAAACTGGGATGAGAATTCCAGGGCATTTTACTGGGACCACCAAGATGATGAATGACATATTTGATTCCAAGGAACTAAAGCGAAGAAGAATTTCACATTTTAAATTGGAGTATCATGTCAAAATGAAAACCTTATTATAAATAGAAGTCCATATATGCACAGGAACAAAACGTCTTTAGCTCTGGGAAGGATCTGCATGACACTGACACAGTTAGAATGTTTCAGAATTATTTAAAAAAACAATGAATCAGCATAGCTGTCACCAGCATTTATTCTTTTCTTCCTCCATAATGTAACACTGCTCGTTTTCCTTCCCTAAATGAAAATCTGTTGGCCCTTCCTTGAAATATTGAACTATTTTGGGGGTTTCGGGTCTTTTTGTTCATGATATTTATCACTGGGGCCACTGATTGGTGAGCTGGACCCATCGTACTCTGAGTAGCTTTTTGTTTCAAGCCCTGCTTTGTTTTAAGTTAGGTGTTGAACACAGCATCAAAGGTAGGCAAGCAGACATTCAGAGGCAGATGTGGGCACATTCCCAAAAGTTCAGTGCCAAGGGCCTTGTGTTTCTTAACAGAGGTGACCTGGAAAGACTCCAACAACAAGATGAAAAATACAAAGTTGAATTTAGTTAAAGGGAAGGAGAAAGGAAAGCATTGAAAGCTTGAATCCCGTTAACTTGAAAAGTTGAGTTCTGGCCTTTTAAAAGCTTCCTTCCAAAACAGACCTGTGTTAGTTTAATCTCTGGCCAATTGTAGATTTAAATTGAGCTTCTCACACTTATTAATCTTTTTAGGGGTGAAAATGGACATTGTTGCTAATAGAGAACTGATTTAGTATTTTCTGTTTATAATGGGCTTTTACTTACTTGGATGGTTAAAACAGAGGCCACTGTAATTATTTTATTAATGGGTCCCTAGCCAAACAGACTGGGAGTGGGGCACCGTGATCAGAGCCAGCCCACAGAGTCAGTGAGGCCTGAACACAGCTTCCAGCACTGCCATTTGGGAACTTAGGATGGCGGGCTAGTTGCTTCATATTTCTAAACCTCACCATCATCGTCTATAAAATGGGAATATTTTTGTGACATGTAAGTGAGCAAATGAATGTAGAATATAATGGTGCTACATAGTAAATAAATTCTATAGTTCATGGACACATTAAATTGCATATCTTTAGAAAGATTTGGAAGTAGTATCAAATTCCACTGCTTACTTTACCCATGAAAAAGCTGAGATAGAGTAGGCTGTGTCATTGGTATCGTGTGGCCCATAAATTCCAGAGCCAAGGTGAGAATTCAGGTCTGTCTTCTCTCCATTGAAGCTGCTCTCTATAAATATAAGGCTATTTTAAATTTAATTCCCATAAAATAATTGTTTTATAGCTATCGGCTACTTTTAATTACTATAAAATAATTATTTTATGGCCATATAAAATATACAGCAGTATAGCTATATATACTATAAGAGCTCTATAAAATAATAGCCATCTTATAAGCATGTATTGTTTGCCAGTCATTCTATTAAATCTTTACATGTATTATCCCATTTGACCTGCATAATGACCTTGTGAGGTAACAGGTACAATACTACTATTGCACGTATTTTCTGTTGAGGAAGCTAAGCACAGAAAGTTTGAATAATTGGTCAAACTCCTACATTTACCAGTGGCAGAGGCAGGGTTTGAATGCAGAAAGTCTGTCTTTGGAGTCAGTCTTCTCAACCACCCGTGACTGCTCTTAGATAATTGTCCTAAGTAAATGAGACACACATGAATAGTTGTCATTCTTCTCTGTTGCCACGCAGCAGCCTACCTGTCTGTCTCCTTGTACCTGCCCCTAAAGAAAGGAGAGTCTGTGAGACGGATCCTTTCAGGGACTTTGCTTCACCTTTGTGCTTGCACCTTATGTCTCCCTCTTTGGCCCCAGAACGATGGCTGGTCAGCCAATGACGGGTACGACTCCCCACGGGAGGGGGGGCGGACCTAAGCCAGGTGAAACCGCGTGGGGACCAACAGGAGAATCCACGGGGTTGATAGAGGTGGGCACAGCCCTCCACCTTCCCCCAGCTAAGGAGAGCCTCTGCCTGTGTGGCTGCATTCCTTCCCACAACCTGCAGGGGAAGTGACTCAATGATGTGGTCTTCATCTATTCATATGCATAAAGGTTTTGTCCCTTGGGGAAGTACATACATCCTGAGACTTACGGTTCCACTGCCTGCAGCAAGGGTGATTGGCTTGAATCAGTTTCCTATTATAATGTATGGGATTCACAGATCTTGAGATTGACAAGCTTTATCTCCTTTACTTCCTCACCTAATTAACAAAAGCTATGTGTAGGCCAGATTCAGGGCTCAGTCCTTAAGGCTGGGGTCCCTTAGCCCCGCTTGCACTCTATTCTTGGCTACTGTCTTTCTTAACCCTGTGCCGCCCTCCTCGCTCCCCACAACCCTCATCTCGCAGGACGCGACACTTCTCTCCATAAGCAACTTGGAAAATGATGAGACCATGTCTCAAAGAACAGTGAACATGGACAGCCACATCTTGTTCATCTCAACTTTGTGGATTCATTCAAATGACTGTCTAGGATGTCTGGGTAGCTATAGCTCATAAGAAAAATCATCGGGTTAGGTATTGGAAACTCTGCATTCAAATCCCGTCTCTGTGTGTTTCTAGAAGGTTGAACTTGCGTCCTTACCCTTGCTGACCCTTGGTGACTTATTTTGTTAAATGAGAAGGATGACCCTCAACCCTCAAGGAATTATTGCATGGATGTAATAAGGTATAAATGCAATTGCGTGGTGTATAAGAGGTCCTCAAAGGAGGCGTCTCCCTTGGTGGAAAGTGTGAACAGTGACTGTCTGGTACACGTTTCTAGTCTCCTCTACTACCGTGTTTCCCCGAAAATAAGACCTAACCGTACCATCAGTTCTAATGCGTCTTTTGGAGCAAAAATTAATACAAGACCCGGTCTTATTTTACTATAATATAAGACTGGGTCTTTAACATAACATAACATAACATAACATAACATAACATAACATAACATAACATAACATAACAAACATAACATAATAACACCGGGTCTTATATTAATTTTTGCTCCAAAAGACACATTAGAGCTGATTGTCCAGCAAGGTCTTATTTTCAGGGAAACAGGGTAGCTTTAGAAAACTAAACTTAGCAATACATTTACACATTTGATTCTGGTTGAAATACATTCATGGTAAAATGCAGTTGCTCCTGGGTCAGCTGGCCATACACACTACTGCAGACCATGAGTGCTCACTGGGTTGACCTAATGGGGAAAATTTTTGTCCACAACATCCTTCGTGCATTGAGCTTTCAGGAGGACACTGGGCCCAACTTTCTCCCAAGAGAAGCTTCCAAACTTTCTTTGAGTCTAGAATTCTGAAGACAAAAAAGCACAATGTGGGTGTTCACCTGCAGTAACCTGGGCCCTGGCACAACCAGAAATGGAAAAATACCCCCAAAGAGTTGGAAGAGGGGAAGCAGATTTGAAAAGAGTTTTAAACTAGTGTGGCAAATGGTCCATCACACGCTCTCCTCTCTTAGTTTATTTTGATACATCCCCACCTGGTCCCCAGGTGTGTAAGAACCACACAGCTCTGCTCATGCTGCTGCTGTGGATCAGGCTTATGCCATGGAAGCTGGGCTGTGCACCCTTGGAACAATGGCTTTATTCTTTCAGGTGCCTGAAGAGAGGTCTGAGTGTAGAGGTTCCTGCTGCTGTGAAGGGAAAGGGAAAAAAGAAAGAAAAGAAAGAAAAAAATATGTATTTTGAGGGATTATTCTCAATGAGAAGTATGAGAAAATAGAATGATATCCCACTGGGTTGATGTGAATCTACTCTTTACCTTTTGTCCCGCCAACCTGCACCCCAGGCCTGAAATAAATGTCAAGGTGAATTGGCCGCATATTGAGAAAAGAGAGGAGCTGGGAGAAAACTTTTTTCTTGGAAAACCCAGGAGTTTAAGTCTAGAAATACAAGACATTTGCCAGAATGGAAAGTTGGGAGTGTTCTTGATTTCACATATGGATTTGTAGGAATAAAGAAAACTCTGGAGAGTTTATTTTGGCGTTAATTATCTCACACTGGAAGCCATCATAACAAAATGGTAAATTCTGGAATTTCTGCTTTTCCTTCACCTGAAGAGGGTATACGTTTTTACTTTGGCCAGACAGAGACCTCACATTATTAGAGACACAAGTGAATTGGAAAGAACAGTTTTCCACCTCACTCTTTTATGGAATTGGCAGGAAAACTTTACTAGTCTCAAGGCAAAATGCAGTCTATGATATTCTCAAATTTTTCTATAAGGAAAAAAGATGGTGAGAACTTCATAGAATTTTGTCTGAGAAGAATTAGCAAAGTACCATATCTCTCTCACACACACACACACACACACACACAAACTCTCACACACGTGTGTATGTGTATGTATATGAACTTAAATTTCTTACGTGTAGCTTTTAGCAATGGAGAAAAAAGTTGTACCTCACATCCATGATATAAGAGTTATTAATCTATTTGTAACCTCATTGCCATGAAATAACCAAAATTGTCAAAAGACATTAAATAATAAGCAGCCTGTATAAACATAGATTTTCTGGTTTGAAACAAATGCCTTTCCCAATTTAGATTAATAAGGTGACGCAAGACACTACATCATAGGCAGAAGATTTAAAGCAGGTCAGGTTCCTTGGGAAAAGAGAAAAATAACTTTCAAGATGAAAGATACAAAACAAAAAGAATCTGTGTGGGGTTCAAACCTTATTTGTTTGTTTGTTTGTTTGTTTAACAATTTGCCAAAAGTGTTTAAGCTGCATGGTGATAGTTTTCTTAAAATTTTAATGATTCACTTTTAAGGTATGATTAGCCGTATCTTTGACCAGATGAGAAACATATAAATACGAACTCTTTTTTTATCATTAGTATTTGAGTTTAAGAGCATTGGTAAATGTGATGAGAGAAGCTGCACTTAATAACGCCAATTCCGCAAGCAGAAGTAAGTGTTGCATGGGATAGCATATACTATTAAAACATAATTATAAACACTCAGTAAGGTTTGACCAAAAGGCAAAAGAAATGTGGTTGAAACAGAGGTCAGACCTCCAAGAGAGCTTACACCTGACCTTCCTCCTTGTCTATTCTTTCTAGTTCTAGCCTTGCAATTGGTGTGCTGGACAGGACTTACGTAATCTGTTGCTCATGTGTGCTGATCTTCCTGACACATTCTTTAAAGAAACCAAGGTGGTATAGGGTAACTTCGTCACAAGAAAATTAGAGAGGTTTTTTTTTTTTTTTAAAGAAAGAAATTTATCTAAATATTCTTTTTTATCTCATTTGGTAGTTAATGGTCATAGACTATGGTTTCAAATATCAAGGATTACCTATTTGTTCAGTTATAATCATTCTATATTTGTACAGAATGATGTGATCATTCTGTATTTGTCTTTGAGAGCTGTGAAAAATAATGGACGGAATTCTTGTCCTAGCATCTATGTCCTAGCAACTGTGTTTGTGTTTGTTATTATGGTAAGAACACATAACGTGAGATCTACCCTCTTAAATTAAGTGTATAATACATTATTGTTGTCTACAGGTGCACTATTGTACAGCAGATCTCTGGAGCTTATTCATCTTACGTACCTGAAACTTTATGTTGATTCAGTAGTAACTCCTCATTTCCTCACTCCCCAGACCCTGTCCCAGCCCCTGGCAACCACCATGCCACTCTTTGATTCCACGAATTTGGTTATTTTAGGTACCTCATGTAAGTTGAATCATGCAGTACTTGTCTTTCTGTGACTAGCTTATTTCACTTGGCATTATGTCTCCAAGTTTCATCCGTGTTCTTGCATAGTGTAGAATTTCCTTCTTTTTAAAGCTGAGAAGTAAATAATCTATTGTATGTATATAACATTTTCTTTATTCACTTATCCATCGATGACTATTTAGGGTTTTTTCCACATCTTGCTTTTTTAAATAGTGCTGCAATGAACAAGAGAATAGTAGTATCTCTTCAAGATCTTGATTTCGATTCTTTTGGATAAATACCCAGAAATGGGATTGGTGAATCACATGGCGGTTTATTTTTAACTTTTTGAAGGCCTCTGTACTGTTTTCCATAGATGCTGCGCTATTTTGCATCACTACCAACAGTGTGTAAGGGTTCCAATTTCTCCACATCCTTGCCAGCACTTGTCTTTTTTTTGTTGTTGTTAATAGCCATCATGACATGTGTGAGGTGATATCTCATTATAGTTTTGATTTACATGTCTGATGATTAGTGATGTATAGCATCTTTTCATATACCTGTTGGCCATCTGTATGTCTTCTTTGAGAAATGTCTATTCAAGACCTCAACTCATGTTTAAACCAGTTTATTAGTTTTTGCTATTGAGCTGTAGGGATTACTTATATATTTTGGAGATAAAACCCCTTATCAGATATATGTTTGCAAATATTTTCACACATTCCATAGGTTGACCTTACATTCTGTTGATTGTTTGATGCTGTGCAGAAGCCTTTTAGTTTGATGTGTTTCCACTTATTTAGGCTTAGTTTTATTGCTTGTGCTTTAAGTGTCATTTCCATGAAATCACTGTCAATATCTATATCATGAAGCTTTCCCCCCTATGTTTTTTTCTAAGAGTTTTATAGTTTCAGGTCTTATATTTAAGTTTTCAATCCATTTTTGGGTTAATTTTTGTGTATGGTTTAAGAAAAATGTCCAATTTCATTCTTTTGTATGTGGATATCCAGTTTTCTGAGAACCATTTGTTGAAGAAACTAAATTTATAACTTGTTACTTCAAATGTAAATGGATTAAACTCCCAACTCCCCAATCAAAAGATGTAGAATAGCTGAGTGGATTAAAAAATAAAGTAAAACAAGGCCCAGCAAACATTTTTTAAATCTCCAACTCAAAATATATTAAATTAATTTATTCTCTCTTTATTCTTATTTTAAAATTCAGTTGTAACTTCTATGCCGTAATTTTTAGTGCATCTTTAGAAAAAACAAATAGCATACTATAGAGATTGATGCTAACAGCATTCTCTTTTAGTATTGTAAGAAGTGTTTGGAAGAGGAAATCACAGTGAACTTATGAGATTATAGATTTCACTAGGTAGGAGTAATGACTCAAAAGGTAAATACAGTAAGATTTTGAAACCATTTATAAATATTTATAAAGATATTGTTCTATTTCTTCCTTCTACCCATTTCACAGATTACTATGCAGAGAATAACATCCAGGTGCCAAGTCAGGTGATTCCTTATCTGTACCACCCTACCATTCTATTATAGGCCTTTTTCATATGATACATAACTGTTACAGTGTCTGTTTCTTGCTGGACTGCCAATTTCTTCCGGTCAAGGATTGTGTATTCTTTTGATTGTTTTATTATATTAGTTTCAGGTGTACAAAACAACATAATGATTACACATTTACACCCATCACAAAGTGATAGCCCCCCACCAAATCTAGTACCCATCTGACACCGTATATAGCTTTTACAATACCACTGACTATATTCCCTATACTTTACATCCCTTGACCACATATATATTTAATTATAGTTGACACTCAATATTATTCTACTTCAGCATCAGGTGTACAGCGCATTGGTCAAGCATCTACACAGTCTATGTAGAGTCCCTGATAAGTCCAGTACCCATCTGGCACCCTACATAATGTGTACAACATTACTGATTATATTCCCCATACAGTTTTTCACATCCCCATGACTATTTTATACAAATTGGTAGTCACAAACTACAGATTGTGTTTAAATTTTCTCTATATCCCAGTACTTGGGATAATTGTATGTGCTAGTGTTCAAGTCCCTTTCCCTCTGTCCTTTAGGAATATATTGTTCTAGTCGCCGATCCTATCTAAAAATGTGTTCCATATTAAGCAGTTTCTGTTTATTCCCATAGCAAACCATGAAAAGTTTTTATTTATTTTTTGGTTAGTAATATATAGGGTGAAAAAAGTAAAAGTTACACAAGGGTAACAGGAAAAAATAAGTCAGCTTTCACTCCTATCCCTCAGTCACCGAGCGTCCCTAGCAGGACGCAAACTCTGTTAGATATCTTATTTTTTATGAATATCTCCAAGAGATATTTTATGTATATATTAGCAAATACATACATTTTAAGGCTATGACCAAGCCCACAATAAGCCCTTAATGCAGTGAGAAATGAAGTAGGACAAGCTAAATACTTCTCGTGTAGTAGTGGTATTGAGCCTTGAGTAGTAGCCTGATGTGTCCACCGGGCATTCCCAGAAAAGTAAGGAAGCATCTGGGTTCCTCTGAAGTAGTGCTATGTCAGTCCATGTGGCCATCCTTGACCACACACTATCAGGCATGCCTATGTAAGAGAACAGACACACCAAGGAACTCAGCTCGTTTGCATTCTTTCCTCATGGATATCCTTTGCAGTGCTTCTTCCTCACAGAGGTAAAAATGGTAGTAGTGGTAGTCATAGCAGTAGTAATAGTACTAGTAATAGTAGTGGTACTACTCACGTAGCACTTTGCAATGCACCAAACATGGTTCCGAGCATTTACTTCTCTTAACTCATTTAAATTGACGTAAAATCAACGTTAAATTAAACGTGGACTCAAGTGTTCTTTCTCTTCAGTGACCAAATCTGGAGTCAACCTGACAGCCTGCCCCAGCTTGCTATGAGGAATTTACCCTCAAGTGAACAGGATCGATAGCTTTACCTGTTTTAGGTAAATTCATGGACACCTGTAGTTGTTTTTTAAGGGTATGGGGATGTCTCTTAGTTTAATCCACAAAATTAGGTTAGGATGAAAATGGGCAAGCCTGCCCTTGGTCATAAAACTATCACTTATCTGACTTTGGATTGAACATTTTATGGATTAGATTTAGCTAGTAAGGATGCCCATAAAATTCTGAAATTGATCCACCAGGGGGCAATGGAAAGTCACAGTCATGGCTTCTATTTTCACAGGTTATAAGGCATAAACCAGTGGTTACCATCTTTGTGTGTGTGTGTTTGTGTGTGTGTGTGTGTGTGTGTGTGTGTAAAATTCAATCTCCTTTAAAGAATAGCCTTATTATATGAACCCAAATCCAGTTATTTGAAAATCCTTAAACTTCCTGAAGCATGTTTTTAAGTGGTAGAAGAGGGTAATATGAAATATATATATAAAGTCTAAAATAGGTTAATCAAATGACTTACTATATCTCAATATGTATATTTTAAGAGTACCAGTAGAACCTGAAACTGGCTCATAATATTTTTTTATTGTCAGAAATTTTTTAAAAATATTTTTTAGTTTTTAATTAAAATTTATTGGGGTGACAATGGTTAGTAAAATTACATAGGTTTCACATACTGCACTGTGTAGGTTTTCACATACTGCACTGCATTCTCTAATACATCATCTATATCTCACATATGTATTTACTACCCAGAGTCAGTTCTCCTTCCATCACCATATATTTGATCCCAATTACCCTCTCCTACCACCTCCCCCTTTGCCCTCTGGTAACGCTCAACTATTGTCTGTGTCTATGAGTAATTTTGTTTCTTTATTTGCTTGTCTTGTTCCTTTGTTGCTTTCAGTTTTATATCCCACATATCAGTGAAGTCATATGGTTCTTGACTTTTTCTGTCTTATTTCGCTTAGCATAATAATCTCAAGATCCATTCACGTTGTCGCAAATGGCACTATTTCATCTTTTCTTATGGCAGAATAATGTTCCATTGTGTATATATACCACATCTTCTTTATCCCATCATCCATTGAAGGACACCTTGGTTGTTTCCATGTCTTGGCCACCATAAATAACGCTGCAGTGAACATCAGAGTACATATATCTCTACAGATAAATGTTTTCAGATGTTTTGGGTAGATACCCAGGAGAGGGATTGCTGGGTCATGTGGTAAATTCTATTCTTAATTTTTGAGGGACCTCCACATTGCCTCCCAGAGTGGCTGCACCAGTCTGCATTCCCACCAGCAGTGCATGAGGGTTCCTTTTTCTCCACAGCCTCTCCCACACTTGTTATCATTTGTCTCGTTGATAATAACCATTCTAACCAGCATGAGGTAATATCTCATTGTGCTTTTTATTTGCATTTCTCTGATGATTAGTGATTGAAGGTGATGTTTTTATCTATTTCAGTTGTTATTCCATAGCAAGAAAAATTTCTTAAATCATAAAACCCCTTTCAATATAAATGAGTTTGATACATTTTATAATTAGGAAAAGACACTGATAAAGAATTTGTACAGTTTCTAAAACTCCATTTTATTTCAGATAAATCAACAAATATTCCCATGAAGGGGACACTTTCGGAGCTTATTCAATAGATGTTAGAATTTCTACTGTCAGCTCACCTCATTGCACTAGCCTTTAAAAGTGTTGTTTGGATCAAGCTTGATGTCTCTTACTTTCCCTAACTGTACTAAGTAATGATTCCTACTAAAAAAAAAGAAAATCTATTTTCTCTACCTGAAAATTTTCATGCATCTAATCAATGCATATTTCCCATTAAAAAAATATTCTGTATTCATTTTGTACTTTCCAGAAAGTGTTAAAATGAATTGATAAAGTTGACACATATCAGGGCTAGGAGGTAAGGAATAAGCTCCATCGTCAGAGATAAAGCATGCAAATGGATCTAAGGGGATGGAGAAGAATTTAGTACAAGCTACTAATTGTCCTAACAGAGAAAGAAAGACCTGTGACCCATCAATTCACGTTCCAAAAAACATACAGGTTTTCACACACTGCACACATTGCAGACATCTGTGCTGTGAGGTACTCTGGCTTTAAACATCTATTACTTCCAGCACAACTTTCCCTCGTGATTAATGTAACAATTTCTTAATAATGTTTACCTGGAGCTCTTTGAATACATATTAAAAACACTATTACCAAAGCTGAGAGACCTTAAATTTGTCATTATCCCATCTCCCAAGACTACATACATGTCAGCCATAAAGGGCATTTTCTCCCCCAATTTACAAAAGTTATTAGGTGTCAGAAAAGTGTAAGGGGATGCTTTTTAATAGAAGAGACCCTATAGATGTGCCCCAATGAGAAACCTCACCTTTGGCGGCTTTTGATTTAAAATACAAGTAGAGCCACATGGAGTTTTTTTCCCCTTTTTTCCAATTAATTTAGAAGTATCCTGTTGAGAAAACTGAAAGTTTAGATGAAGAGCTGTAATTAAAAATATGAGGCCCAACAATTGCTAACTAACCCCATTGGTAGAAGCATTACTAACATATTCCATTTTGTTTTAGCAGAAAATTGAAAAAGGATAAGGATTGAGTTCCTGTGCCCCACTGATTCCCAGAGGAAAAGAGTTCTAGATTAGGGTCTTTCTAACCAGAGAATACCTCAAAGGCTTCCTAGAGTTCTTTGGGGTATTTTGTAACCAGAGATTAGCTGTTAGTGATCCTGTGACATTGCTAGATTTTCTCACGCTTTCAAGTTTCCATGAGGAATCTGAATCTAATTCTTTATCTGAATTTTCTCCTTTACTTATGTATTTGTTTGTCAGTTGCTCAAATATAATGCTGAAAGCTCAAAGTGTAAGTATTGCCAACTACAAGGTAGAATACATATTTCATTTATTTTTTTCATAATCTAGAATAGGAAAACATGGAAATGAAGAAAAGTTGTCATTGCGATCTTGGAACCTTCATCTCTAAGTGGATTGTTCTAGTAGAATGATAATGCTATCATTCAGACCCTAAACCGTCCTCACTCTCCAACCTCCACTGATGAGACTGCAAAGAAAAATACATTTTGCTTCATTGTTGCTCAGTCTGAAGCTCCCTCTCACTCGGTTTTCCAAGGAAGCCATATTGAACAGTGCATGGGATCATTAGGCTTAGGAACAAACATAGGTAACCCCCATATAAGACGGTTGTTAGGTGCCTACAAAATGCCGTGTTGTGCGAATCCATGTTATAGGAAACAAAGAACTAGTACAAACAACAGCGTTAGGTTCCAAAAATTAAAAGATACATACTATTATATTTTTTAAATTAAGAGAAATATCTTTATTAAAGCAATTTTCACCAAAATTATAACATATTAATATGTATTAAATAAGGTTTTCTTCGTCATCACTACTAAGCACCATTAACCAAGGGCGTGTTCTTTTTGACAAGATATCTTCATCCTCTGAACTTAATACTCCACGAACAAAGTGGATTTAAAATTCTAATAAATTTTAAAATTCGGCAGTCAAATCTGATACGACATCCACGCTTGAATGAAAAATTTCAAATGAGATATCTTTTGCTCTTAAGAGCTTTTATTACATTCCGTGTTATTCGGGGATTTCCCTAATTTCGAATGAGATATCTTTTGCTCTTAAAAGCACTTACTACGCTCTGTGTTGTTCAGAGACGTCTCTAATTCTCAAACTGTGTTAGAGTGAAACCGTGTTCTAGGAGGCCTGTGTTGCACGAGGGTTTTCCGCGATTCTCAACCCGTGTTATAGACCTGCCGCGTTATACGGGGGTTGCCTGTAGACCTAAATAATTCGAATCTTGTTTTTTCCATTGACTAGACATATAACTTTGGTAAGTCAGTTCTAGCTTTTTCATCTGTACGGTAAGGTTACCAATAGTACCAAAAGTACATTTAGAGTGGTTGTAAGAATTAAATGAGAAATGTATTACCGTGTTTCCCCGAAAATAAGACCTAAGCAGACCATCAGCTCTAATGTGTCTTTTGGAGCAAAAATTAATGTAAGGCCTGGTGTTATATTACATTATATGAGACCCCTTCTTATAGTATAGTACAATAAGACCGGGTCTTATATTAATTTTTGCTCCAAAATACGCATTAGAGCTGTTTGTCCAGCTAGGTCTTATTTTCGGGGAAACACGGTAGGTACATTTCAGTGCCTGGCATAAGAAAGAGCTTAATGAATGCTAGTCAACCTTAGAACTACATTTCCCACATATTGAAGAATAAAATATGGAAGAACCAATAGTTGACTTCCATGGCTTTTCTGTTCTTTGTTCCCTCTGTGGGAAAATTAAGACCATTAAGAATGTTTTTTGTAATTTTTTATAGAGATAAAATTTACAAAACCTCACCATTTTAAAGTTTAAAATTCGGTGGTTTTTAATATATTCACACTGTTGCGTAACTATCACCACTAACTAATTCCAGGACATTTTTTATCACCCCAAAAAGAAACCTCATAGACTTAAGCATTCACTCTCAAATCATCCCCTCCCCTTATTTCCTGGCAACTATTAATCTGCTGTAATAGCCTGTCTCTGTGGGTTTGCCTATTCTGGACATTTCATATGCATGGAATCATACAATATGTGGCCTTTAGTGTCTGGCTTCTTTCACTTAGCATAATAATTTCAAGGTTCATCGATGTTATGGCATGTGTCAGTACTTCAGTCCTTTTTATGCCTGAATAATAGTCCATCATATGCACATACTACATTTGTTTTTCTGTTCATCATTTGATGGACATTTGGGTTGTATCCATGTCTTGACCATTATGAATAATGCTGCAATGACCATTCGTGTACAAGTTTCTGTGTGGACATCGTTTCAATCAGGATCATTAAGAATTTGTTTCCCCATAGCACATGCTGGATAGTAGAGATTATTGTAGTTGTCTAAAGCAAACATTCAAAGACATGGGGGTAAGTGTATTAAATTTCTGTGACCTCAAAAAATTTGGTCCCCTCCCCTCCTTTTAGAGTACATACCGCAACATGTGCTGTCATAAATACACTTTGGTAAAGTTCAACTCAATCACTATTTCATTTCTAAAATAATTCTGTACAATTATACATACAAACACATACATGCACATATTGAACTGTAGTGACTTTTCTAACTGGGCTTGGGCTGAGTTGTTAACGGGTTTTGTATGTGAAGATATCCCTTTCCCTCCATCAGGGCCCTTTTTGATTCCTTTATCCCCCTGCTCTTCCAGTTCTTTGCACTTAGAATCCAATGCTGTCCTAAGAATGTTGGGTCTCCCATAATCTTTGATGAAAAACATGAAATCATTGCATGATTAAATCATTCACTGGTGATTTATGGCTTAACAATGGGCTTCCCCCCACACAGAGATAGATCTACATTGGAGAAAATAAAGAGTAAGGACAATGTTTAATACAAAAGATGGTTACTAATGATGATATTTTACTCACTAAAGAGATATTTGAGTCATGGTCCTTGCCAGTGCTCACAGCTTTTCATCAGGGAAGTGACAGCACACTTTGCTTTCTTCAGCACCCAAATTGTGTTTTCAGGTCTTTTTTTCATATTTTCTGTGTCTTTAGCCATTGTGATCATGTATGATAAGAATTAAGCTTAGTTTATACTATTTATAACCTTTTAAAGAGTGTTCCTCATTTAAGTGTTGGCATTACACCAGAAGTCCCCAGCCAGCAGGGTTAATGTATCCTCCCACCATCACCACACACACACACACACACACACACACACACACACACACACAGAAACACACACACACTCCACTGCTTTGACATTGGGTGTACCTGGGCTCAAGTCTTGTTATGTAACCTTGAAAACATTACTTAATCTCTCTGAGCCTCAGTTTCCTCAATTCTAAAGCAGTCATCATAAAATCGGTCCTCTAGAATTATTGTGAGGGTTAGAGATTAAAGCATGTAGGAAAGTATCTAGCATTTGACTAGTGCTCAATAAACAGTAACTTTTATTATTCCTCATGAGGGGAAGCCAGAATGTGGTTTCCTAGGCGTTACCCATCCATGGATGGCTCATGTGTCTGGTGTAGATCCCCTAGGATACACTCTGCCCCTCCCAACCCCTACGCAGCAGCCGCTGCTTATCTCACTCCGTGGTTTTAACTCCAGACTGAATTGAGTTGAATTTAAAGCAAAGTTGAAATAATAGTAACTTGAAGTTGTATAATTCAGGAGATACACAAAAACATGTTGAAGAAATAAGAAGCCAATTTTAAGATTTCCTGTCATAGTTTCTATGTACTGGGTTGTAGGAAGTCGGAAACCTGAGTTCCCATCTGGTTCTACCATTCCCTAGATATAAGATTCTGAGCAAGATTTTTATTTCACTGATGTTCAGTTCCCTCTTGTGTAAGTTGGAACTAATGGTGTTGGCACTAACTATTTCGTGTTTTGGGGTAAATAAGTGACATACCGTGCATTAATAATGGTCAAAGGAAGTCAACTTTAAAATTATTGGAAAGATTTTGATTATCCCAGTGACTGGGGGAGAGCATTACTGGGCTAATTTAGGGAGTAGAAGCAGGAACACTTAACACTGCAATGTGGGACAGTCCCCTGCAGCAAAGGACTGTCCCATCCAGATGCTGATAGCATAGCACTGCTCCTGAGAAACACTGCCCCTTCTGAATAGGTTTTTGAAAAGAACTCTTAACACGAAAAAGTCACACTAATGCCCCCTGATTGATACATGGATTTGAGTGGCAGGACATGGGTTTCCCTTCCTGTGTTCTGTGACTAGTAAATCTTGGGCATAATCCTAAACTTTTCATTTGCCCTTAGAAAAATAGACAAGAAATATTCTGTTTTCTGGGCCACCAAGTACATAAATCTTAATCTGAGTAAATCTCAGCAGTTAATTGGTAAGAAATGTATCTCAGAAAAACAGTGATTGGAATCATGAAATGAAACTTCTTAAACGTGTTTTGAGCTCTTTGAAATGAAGGAGTTTCATAAAATACAAGATGGTATTGTTTTTCCCCTGAATTTAGGTGCCTCCACAAGTCATACTGTCGACAGGTTTACATTTTACAGCAGTATGTGAATGGCATGAGAAGAAACGAAACCATCTGCAAAGTATCTAGGGTTCTTTTCCAATAAATGTATTTTTCTATTATAAAGAATATTAAAGTCACATTATACAAAATTTGGAAAATAGAGAAAAGAACAGAGAAATCATCTATAATCATTCCAAAATAACCACTATTAAGATGCTGGTGTATTTCCTTTTAATGTTTTTTTTTTTTTTTTTTACTTGATATAGTCTCAATTTTTCACAAACAGTGTTTTTCACTGAACATTACATCTAATATTTACATAATTACTTTTAAAATTTGAAGTTATATTTTGATAAATGTTTTTGTGGTTGCAAGCTTTACGGGGGAATATTGTAGGTTCTTCCATTTAAATGACTTTGAACTTAATGATGTGTTGGTCCTTGAAGCAAATAATAAGGGAAATTTAATTTTTCAGCATCTAGAGTTGTTTGTTTTAGACTCCAAAGCCACTTCTTTTTTCCAACTTTTAAATCCCTAGAGTACTTCAAGGAGCATAACTCTAAAAAAGCAACATCAAACTGATTTAGTTTTCGTGCGGAGAAAGATTCTAGGGCTGGATTCAGATATTTTTGTGAGCAAATAAAAGCTCCAGAGACTTTGTAGCTTAGCGAATAAAGGATTGGCCTCCAACCAAACCCAACTAAATGATTTTGGTGGTCTCAGCTGAGTTTCCATCAAGTTTTAGCCTGCATTACAAATTCATCATGCACAATTATGTGCAATTTGGCACAATTTCCAATCCCTGCTTAGTAGAGGCCCTCTGTTTGGGGCTGAAGGGGAGGATAAAATACTTCTTGTGCCTAAAGGGAGCAGTTCTCTTAGGTCAAGGTTGTGTTACATATGGTAAGGAATTGGGTAGAAATTTTGTCAAACACAAAGAATCTAGGGATAAGTGGGTACTGGATGTAGTGACAGTTTGAAATTCCTCACTGTAAGAGTCTTCATTCAAATAGAAGAGTTCAGTAACTCTAAGTGATAATTCCAACCTAGATTCTCTCCTACCAATAATTGGCATAGGTGAGTTAAGATCCAGTAAAGTTTTCTACTCACTTACTTAACCCTGGAACATAGGGAAGGATGAAAATCAGTTTAGAAGGTAGTTGGGGAAAAAAAATTCACAGACTTGATGAGGTGCCTAATAAGTTGGAACAAATACATTATGAATCTCTAGAAATCTCAAATATTTCTAGTATTGCAGTAATGCACAATAATTGTTTGATTGAACATAGGCCAACTCAGGAAATGAAAATTCTAGCAATTAACTTTTTCTTTCCATGGTCCACTCCTTTTACATTCCATATATTCAACTTGGATTTGTTTTAATTATTTGGAGAGAAGTGTGCTGAACAGCAAAGTGTTTCTTGCTTTGTGTTCTAGTTCTTAAGGAGCTGGCATTTACTGGCAAGCTCACTATGTATAAGATTAAATAATTAGATTTGGGTAAATCTAATGGATATGGATACCTAATGGGTTAGATATGGATAAATCATTATCCATAATCAGAGACTGGACTGTGAGAGTCCATCCAATGTCATTCATTAGTTAGGTCTGTGCAGCAAGGTAATCCAGCTGGGGAGTTGTGCTATTGATAAACTGATAGTTCCTTCTCTAAATGAGTCCTACATAGTGGCTAACCTAACCCAAATACGAGGACTAGGGCTTGTCGGTAGTTGGACATAACCTAAAATAGCCCCTGGTTATTGCACTATCACTAATTAAAACTTAAATAACACAAAACTAACAAAATGTTGATTAATCTGAGCAAAGAAATTCAACCAAGTAGCAGCCAAAGGAAAATAACCCAAATAAGCATGATGTTGACATTTCAACTTTCATTCCAAGAAACTCTGGCATGGATATTAAACAGATTGTCTTTCTAATTAGGAACAAAGGACTCAAGCTAGCCAGGGGTGCATAGGTCAATAACAGAACTTCCTCCCTTCAGCCTCATACCTGAAAGTGATATTGGAGACAAAGCAACTATTGATGGGAATATCCCATCAAGAATATCCCAAGACAGTTGGTTGAATGGGAGCTCCAGCCATCTTCCCCTGAAAAGTCAGCACCCTTCCTGTCTAGATGAGGTGTTGACAGAGTGACTCACACCACTCCCACCCACTCACTTGTCAGGCATCCCGCCACAAATTGTTGGCGTTAGCTACTGTGATTCTTCTGAGGTCTCTCCTAAGTAAATGATCATAAACTCAGTTCTGTAGGCAATCGAATTTCTTATTTGCCTGTTAAAAGCCGACCAACATATAAAGGGATTAATTATTTCTTTGGGAGGCAAGAGAAAGAACCTCAGCTTAGAAATCGAATTAACATTCAGTTTTGATTTGCCCCTTCCAAGCTTTGTGATTTCAAATTAAATTGCTTAAGTTTTTGTGGTTTGGGTTATTCATTCGTAAAATGGGAATAGATAATACCTCGTGTTTTGCATAAGGAATACTTGTGTACTATGTAACACAGACCTTGGTACATGGCTGCAGTTACTGCAGAGGTAAATCTTTAAAATCTCACTGCGGTACTTGTAGTGAGTCTGCGTTATAGGTAAGGTAATAAGTAAGAAAGTCCTTCTGATTAACGCTTGAGGAAGGAGAAAATCAGAGCTGATAACTCCTTTGTCATATGTTACACCCTAAAGCAATACCTAGCTGCTTTGGCTCAAGAGCAATGAGAAAGGAAAATTAAAGAAGAAAGAAGTAAAGAAATGTAAAAAGCAAGATAAAGAGAGTGCAGAAGCATCTTCTGGAAACTACAGATAGAGGAAAAGCAGAATTAAAACCACCAAAAATAGAAAAAGAACCATAGTTTCTAGCAACACAGTGATCTAGACAGCCTAGATACGGAACGTCTGATGATGCTAAAATATTAAAATTACATTTTTAAAGCATATCTGAGTTAGAATTAAAAGATGTACTCTAGGTAGACACTGGCATATACCCCCAGGATGGATGTAAAAGAATATTAATAGCATCAATTTCTTTAATAGCTTTAACTGTAATCAGCCTAAATTTTCCATCAACAGTAAACTACGATAGATAAGTAAAGTGTGGTATATTTATTCAGTGGGATATGTACCCTCTGAGCCCTTAAAAAGTAATAAATTATAGTTATGCTTATCAACATGGTTGTATATCAAAAGCATTGAGGAAAAAAGGCAAGTCATAGAAAACAAAAGCAGCACATTATTTAGGAATGCAGTCATATGTATTTTAAAAAAGCAATGGATTGATTGAGAGAAAATTCACTACAATGGAAGAAAATCTTGGAGAAGACTGTAAATCTGAGTGAAAGGACAGAGGTGATCATTTTTAAACTACTCAAACCATATATGCACATTGTACTTTCTTTGGATGTGTGGTAATTTTCCAATAATAAACAAAGGCAAATAGCAATTAGAAGAAAAAGCCGATAGGATCAAGATTTAAGCTGAGTTTGAGGAAGAATTTGAGAGTCTTGAAGTGAAAAAGGAAACAATTTGAGAGAGAGAGAAAATGGGGTTTGATTTAGAGTATTGCTGCATATTTTGAATGTAATTTCCCTCTGGCATTTTCTTGAGAGGGAGTAATAATGATGTACTACTTTTTATTTATTTTTGGATGCCAGCATGAAATTTCTTTGAATGCAACCAAGCAAGAAACAAGGCAGTTCAAATTTATATGGACTACAACCTTTCTTTTCTGTATTTGCTTGTTTGCATAAGTTTTTTATGATAGGAAAAAAGTGAACCCCGTTCAGCTACTTCTACATACATGACAGAAGTCAATGCCACGTTCCCCCATTTTATCATGTTTCTTTTTTTAATCTCATTTCTGCTCTCTCCCATTAGTTCCAGGTACTATAATCCCATAATATGTATATTTTGAGTATCATCATGCACTATTTCCTCATTTCTGAGACAGTTTATCATATAACTATTCAAAAAGTTGGTGGCAGTGCATAATTAGCATGCACTTTAATTGGATATACTCCTTTTCCTCAAAAAAACAAACAAACGAAAAACTCTCTGCTTTGAAATTGATGGATGATATGGGCAGAAGGTTGGAAGGCAGGGGGATAAAAGTGAAGAGATTAATAAGTATAAATTGGTAGTTACAAAATAGTCACGGGGATGTAAAGTACTACATAGGGGATATAGTCAATAATATGGTAATAACTATGTATAGTACCAGGTGAGTACTAGACTAGCCAGGGGGATCACTTCTCAAAGTATATAAATGTCTAACCACTATGTTGTACACCTGAAATTAATACAAAATGATATTGAATGTCATCGGTAATTGAAAAATTTAAAAAGGGGTGGGAAAGATGAAGGGGAATGAGAAGTTCAAATTTCTAGGTATAAAACAAATGAGTCATGGGTATGTAATGTCCAGCATAGGGAATATAGTCAATAATATTGTGATAGCATTGTACTGTGTCAGATGGTTGCTGGACTTATCATGGAGATCACTTCTTTAGGTATATAAATGTTGAATAACTATGGTGTACACTTGAAACTAATATAATATTGAATGTTAGCTATAGTTTAATAAAACTATTTAATTTTTTTTTAAATCAATGGCTGGTGTCTCTTAAATCAGCAACCATTCAGGATAGAAAAAATAAGAAAATCAATAATTAACTCTTATTCCTTTGTTTGATTCAAGTGTACACACATGTATTTCCCCATTCCTGGATTTGCTGAGTATTAAAATGGTAACATTTCCTCATGTAAGTAGCCCTTGCTTTCTGACATTCTCCTCTTTTATTCTACCTTACTTAGAAAATCTATATCTCTTTATTTACCAATGTAATCTGCTCATTTAAAGTTTTCTACCAATGTCTAAACTGACAAAGGTAACAGCCAAAAAATTGGGATGTAACAAACGAGTGATAACCTTTAAATGTAAGGTTTGGCTTAAAAAAGACAGATCTAATATATAATCCCCAAGAGTACATGGAATTCATGCTTATCCATTCATAATGAACCATAATGCTTTAGTTATTGGAATTAAAGTATTTTGGATAACTAGATCTTACAGATAATGCAAGATGAGTTTGTGTGTGTGTGTGTGTGTGTGTTTCCCAAATAGATGGCATTACATAATAGAAAGAGATAGAAGTTGGCATGACAAAAACCTTCTAGGTCCAAGCTCTAGAGTTCCCATTTATTAGCTATGAAACTCTGGGAAAATCATAGTATCTGAGTCTGTTTCTTAATCTCTAACAATAATACTTTGCAACAATAATTTAATGAATAGTTATGAGGTACTAGCCACTATTGTTCTAAGCAACTTTACATATGTTAACTCTTAATTCTCAAAATAACCCTACAAGTTAGGCACTATTATTACCCCCATTTTTAACGGATGCAGAAACTGAGGCACAAAGAGAAAAAAATAATTTTCATAGAAATGAACTTGTACAGTTAATATCAGAGCCAGAATCTAGGCGATGGATTGATAGAAGGATGGATGGATGGACGAATAGACAGACAGATGGATGAATGGACAGGCAAGTGGGAGTGGAAAAGACGACGAAGCAGTCTTTCTAAAGTGTATCTCATGCATTCCTGCCTCAGAGATATGAAACATCAGTTAATCTTTTATTGACACCCCAGGACTGTTACCATGAGTGCATTTACTACACACTGCTGTACCATAGCCATGCTCTCAGGGGTTGCAAGATGGGAAGGGCGTCCTGCTCCCATACTGTCTGCTGAGGTACTTGCGTGTGTCCTTGTAGAGACACCTGCACACGATGACTTGGGGAAAGGGCAATGGAAGTCATATTTGTTGCATACACACAACATATCTAGCAGTGTGACCATTTTTCTCCATATTTTATTAAGGCAGATTTTATTATCACCATTTGATATAAGGAAATTGAGACTCAAAGATGCAAAGAGATTTAACCAGTGTCTCACTACTCTTACGTGGTGGAGACAAGACTGGAGTGCAGAATCAGCTGCCCCCAAAGTTTGTCTCCCCCACTTTATGCACACATGCTGCCTTCTGGGGTGAGGCTAAGACTGTGGATGGAAAGAGAAGTTCTGAATGACGAATGCATTTGATTCTACTAAGGATCAGTGTATATGCTCATGCTATGTGATATTTCAGTAACATTAGTTTAGTACCTATATAATAAAATGATAGATATCAAGTAGGATGAAAAAATAAGTATTACTCAGACCTTAGGATACTACTGTTTCATCCAAGATTTGGTAGGGAAAATACAAAGCAAGATTTCATTAACAGCTCAAACTGATACGTGTTTCTTGTACTTTGCCTCTCACCTAACTTTGTTTATACTCTAAACAAGGATTTCATCTTAGAGTTCCTGTTCTTCAGTTGGAAAAAAAAACATGTCTAAATATGATTATGAGAAGAACTGAAACTGTAATATTTTAGGGTAACTTAGAAGCTGATCTATTAACTGTAGTTTATATAGAAAAGGGATTTGCTACATTTAGTATTTTTTAAAGGAGAGTTCATATTTCAGGAAAAGGTCATACTCTAGTAGCGGGGGCTTTTGAATCAGAGGCCATGGTTGAACTCTCAACTCTGTCACTTATTATTCATGAGATCTTGAGCAAGGTAATTAGCCTCACTGGACTTTAGTTTTCTTATCTGTAAAATGGATGTAATAATTGTACCTACATCATAAGGTTGTTGTATGAAATGACATAACCTACTTTAAGCACTTAGTACAATACCTCATCCATGCTAAGGGCTCAATAAATGATAGCAGCTCATATTCATATTGATAAGATGAACAACAGACATGTGATAGCCTTCATTTTATTTATCATAACTATCTTAGCAATACTTCCTCTTTTGGGGCGTGTGTGTGTGTGTGTGTGTGTGTGTGTGTGTTTCCTGCATAAATAAGGTGTGTTTATAGAGGATCTTTGTTTCAAAGAGAGTGCGGCACTTTCACACTGAACTCAGTAATGCCAGTGTGATCCCTCCATAGTTTTCCAACCAATTAGATATAGATGGAGACAAGAATATTGCTCTTGTTTTTTGTTTTGTTTTGTTTTTTCAGATGGAGAAATAGAGGTACAGTGATCCTAACTGATTGTCGAGTCATAAAATTAGTATATGAGTTGAGGGAACTACTTAGATGTAAATATTCTAGAAAGAGCCATTTTTAATAGACATTGGTACATGCTCTGGTTGGTACAGATGCCACATTGAAAGCCATTGCTTAAGAGAGCAGAGCTCTTTATAGGAGTTCTTGGTTGACATTCATGTCTGATTCTTTTTATATTTGTTATACTTGGGTAACAACGTATCTAAATTTGGAAAATAATTTCTTGCTTTATGCAATACGTGTCTCAGATAGAATAAGGCCCCTGGCTCTGAAGTGCTCAGAGAATTTTTATTCAAATTCTGATGCTTTGTATTTTGAGCCATATATGTGTATATGCATTTTCCACTTTGACCTTGGTCAAAGATCTCGATTTAGGTTTGTTTTTTGATATAAAACTCAGCATAGCTATCATGCATTCCATCATTAGAATAATACTTTATGATTATACAACAAATGTCTTTCTCCTGAAGTTGATATTTTAATAAGGGTGGAGTGCATCTGAAACTTATATCACATTACAAACTGCATATATTGCCAAACCTTAAAAACACACTAGGCACAAGAGGGAGGTTTTTCTTTTTAGTGGAATCTGATATTATCTGAGTTGTTACTCTTAGGTTTACTGGGTATTTTTATTTGCTTTATAAATATATGTTTGCTAAAGCATAATAGTTTTATTATTATAATAAGTTCATGTAGTTCTTTGAACATACATTGTTAAACACAAAAGGATAGTAAAGTTATATTAAACAGGGTTTTAGAATCATGAAATATATATAAAATTTATCAACTTTTTTTGTATGTTCTGAATTCTGGAAAATGTATTTCAGAATCACAAGTACATATGGGCATTAGGATGTGAGAAGACAAATCATATTCTAGTTTAGGATCTCTTTCTGAAGCCAGATTCAGTTTTGATGAAACTCAGAGCTTGAAGGGTTGATATGTTATATAAATAAAGCTAAGTTCCTTCCCCACAAAGGCTCTGGACTCAGCTATGATATTAGATCTGTGGACATGCATGACCTATTCTTACCATGAGGTACCACATAGGGAATGAGTTTCCAGGTAATTCTAAGATATGTAAAATTATCTGTACATTACTAACAATAGGAATTTTTAATTAATGCAAGAACAGGCATGGACAGGGGTGGCCAGATGGCTCAGTTGGTTAGAGTACGAGCTCTCAGCAACAAGGTTGCTGGTTCCACTCCTGCATGGGATGGTGGGCTGTGTCCCCTGCAACTAAAGATTGAAAACGGTGACTGGACTTGGAGCTGAGCTGTGCCCTCCACAACTAGATTGAAGAACAATGACATGGAGTTGATGGGCCTTGGAGAAACACACTGTTCCCCAATATTCTCCAATAAAAAATTTTTTAAAAAAAGAGTTCATCTTTAAAAAAAAAAAAAAAACACAAAAAAAAAACAGGCCTGGACAACAAAGCAACATAAAATTCAATAACAAATCCTTTAACTGCATTTCCACAGTGGTTGATTTAGAGAATAAAAGTTGGAAATTTAGAAGTATCAAAATAAGATTTGTCTGCCATACAGCGTTTGAAACAAGAAGGAATGCATGATAAAATAACCTGGAAATGAACTTAGAAATAGCAGCTCTCAGGACTAAACAGTTCCATCAAGAAAAGTACTAAATGTCATCACTGGGGTTTAAATGAGAGAGAAGAGGCATGGGGAAGGATACTAATGGATAATTAGAAGGATGAATAATAGCATGCTTAGACTCTTGGAATAATAACATTGTATGTGTGAATAGTTCTTCACTGTTTACAAAGCCCATTCAAGTATATCATTTGATTGCCATGGTCACCTCATAAGAAGTAGAATAGTAATCATCTACATTTTATAGCTGAGAAAAAAATGAGGGAGAAAGAAGGCTAGCCCAAGGTCTTAGTAGTGAACTTGAACTGAGGTCTTCAGACCCCTAGTCCAGAGACCTTTCTGTCACCGCATATCCAAATTCCCAATTTCACAAGTCTCATTTTCCTATAGTTTATGTATGTTCACCAACACTATAAAAACCCATAGTCACTAAGCTCTATTATCAAGGTATTTTGGTTTGGCTCTCAATTGAAGGCTTGCTCCCATCTATTATAGATATAATATAGTATTGAAGGGTTTGGTTACATGTGGGGCTCTCTAAAATATATGCTTTCTGTACACACAACCACTTCCTGATTCCAGATTGAAATATGGGACAAATCACAATAAAACCATAACCATAGAAAAAATAACAAAATGGGACAAAGCAGGAAACTATGGCACCATCTCACTCACTTATTCATAATGCTTGGTCTGGGGCACACCATAAAGAAGATCCTGCCCAGATATGTTGTGGCTCCCAGAGTGGGAGAGGACCTGGCAGTCAGGAAAAGCCTTAGGAAAGCTATCTGTATGATCCTCGTGGAATCCTCTGTCTTCTGAACTTGCTGCTTTGATTTCTAAAATTATAAGATTAAGTTGGATTCTTTCTAGAATCCCTTCCCCTCCAACTCTAGAATTCAATTACCTTTAGTTGAGGTTCCCATTCCCAAAAATGTTGATTATTAATGATGTTGTCACAAAATGACTTCTGAATTAATTGTCTCAACTGACATTTATTGAGAATTCACTCTAGACAAAGCACTGGCTAAAGAGCTTTCCCTTTTTCTGCGGGGTCTGGATTTTAATCTAGTATATACATGCAAAGAAAACGTAGTATCGTTTTATGAAATTATTTAATCTTGATAATAGGTCCCTCACTCTGCTGGACAGATAGTGGGGGGACTTATACTCACCTTTTGGTGTTCTAGTCATCTCCTTTCAGTTTACAACAGTCCTTTCATATATTCTCTCCTTTTCCTCCCAAAATAGTATCTAAGTGCAAACTGGTTTAGCTCTGTTTTTGTGAGGTCAGCAGAGGTGTCAGAAATCCTGCCAGCTGATTCACAGGCTCCCATTGTCCTCTGTGATAATCTTTTATTGGCCACCTGATAACTGCCAAAGGTGATCTTCTAGAATCCAGGGAGAATTTGGAGAGTTAAACTCAGCACTCCTCCCAACACCATTCCATGGGTAACCTCGCCATGAATTCTATCGTTGTGCTCACATCATAAGGTGGACAAGTTATTTCTTAGTACCCCGAAGGCTGCTGTGGTTACCCCCACCAGCATCATGGCACTCAGTCTGCAGTGAGTCAGTCCCCTAAGTGGTGAGAGCATGAATCTTTCCTGGGAAAAAGGACCTTCTTTCTTCCCTTTCTTTCTCTTATGAATAGGAAGGGTGGGGGAGGCAATAAAGATTGCTTTTGTTTACTCATATCTGCTGTCTCTGCCATGTCTGTGTAAGGCCACTGAATTAAAGGAGAAGGAACCTGCTTTTAGTTCTGCCTTTGGCCTAAGACATTATTCTTTAACCAAATAAAAATTCAAGGATTGTTATTTGGGGACTAAAGGAAATAATGTTTATGAAGTTCAGGTGTCAGGCTTGTAGTAAACACTCAATAAATAGTAACTATTTTGAGCTATTTTTTCAAAGTATAATGAGAGTGAGCATGTAGAGACCTTGAATAAAGAAATCTTTCAAGAATCTTGGCAATATAGCCAGAGAGGGAAGTAGAATGGAGGGGACTTTTTCGAATTTTGTGCGTTTGTTTTTGCTTTTATTTTAAAGATGGGGAGATATAAGTATAACTTTATTGAAGCCACAACTCATACACCAGAAAAGCTGTTTGTTTTATGTCACAGTAAAAGTGGCACATCCAAACAGGAAAAAAAAAAAAAGTATCTTTACTGACATCTTTTCCATGATGCTAAAGCCCATCCAAATCAATCCCCTGGCACTGTCTCATTTCTCACTCCCCATCCTCTTCAGAACAGACTTCCCTCCCCCATTACCTTCTCCCTTAAAACTTCTCCTCCCTCTTCCTTCTCCCCTCTACCCCACCCTCCTTCTTTCCTCTGTCCACTACCTTCACCTCTTGGTCATTACGTCCTTTCCTTCCTCTTCCTCTCTGGTCAGGTCATCCTCTGACCAGTCCGCTATTAATTTTTTTGTCCATCACCAAGGGGAGCAAGACAGGGGTGGGGTGAAGACAACTGACAGAGCATGGTCTTTTGAAAGGATGGGACTCGGAGTCCAGGTGAAGGAATTAGCTTTGGACTGCAGGACACTTGATCCTCTGAGATGAAGCAAAGAGAAGCAGGTGGGGTGGCAGCCACTCTGGAGGGTTTGGGAACTTGAGGGAACTCCTGACCAATGTCTCTAGTTTTATTTCTGTTAAGATAGAGGCAGGGTCAGCTTCTGAATAGAAGGATGGCAATCACTGAGGTGAGCACCTTGATGCCCTAGAGATGAAGTAACAGGACAACCATGGAAAGCATGGAAGAGGAAGCAGATGGAGCTGCCCAAGAATCTACAGGCTGCCTTGAAAATTAGGAATAAGAAAAGGAAACCTTGATTTTGTAAGGATGAGAGGATAAGAACATAGAAAATGATGAATATAGGATATAAGCAAGAAAAGACATAAAGTATGTCATGGAACAAAAACGAAAACGATTACCACAAGGAGCTGTAAATGTGAATGAGGAAATTAGAAAATGGGCAGCATTTCCCATATTTGCATTCTTGGGCCATTTCTTTTACGCCATCATCCCATAGGGAATTAAGTGCTTTCCTTAAAATTCCCCTTCCTGTTTTCCCATTCCATGGGCATAAAGAAATAAAGCACATACTGAATGGGATAGCTAAGTTTGGGGAGTGCCCACGGGCTGTTAAAATAAGACATGTTGACTATTTTCCTACTTTCTCATTTTTCTCATTCTTTCTTTATCCTTGCTGGCTCCTTTCCCTTTATGTTCTTATTTCTTCATTCATTGTATCTATTTTTAAATTTCTCACTATTATTATAACAGGCTTTCTTCCATTAATTCCCTAAGCTTCTCTGTTTAGTTGAATTTGTTAGTATATGTAAGAATTCAGAAAGAGAATGGGGAAAGGATTGCAAAGACAGAAAGTTACAAGTGATTGACTAAATGAGAAATCAGAAGTTTTAGAATGAATACACAATTTATAAGACAGAAAGAGCATGTATAATAAATTGGGGTAGAATCAAAATGAGTAGAAGATATGAAATATAGGAAGAAATTTAAAAATTAGGAAAATAAGAGAATGAGAAAATTAAGAAATGTATATGCTTTCACTGGATACTATAAAGCAAATTTGGTTTAATATTCCTTCCCTCCACCCCCTACCAATAATCCTAACAGTTATTTTTGAGTTATAAATAATGTTTTAATTGTTCATTTTACCCTGGTTGTCCCTTCTAGGAATAGAACACAAAATGTTGCTTCTTTTTACATTAGGCAAAGAGCAGTTTAATGAAAAATTGGGGAAAGGAAGAGGTATACATTTTCATGAATAAACTTCTAAATGACTCGGCCAGTCTGGAGAGTTCACATTTTATATATTAGCGCTTCATTTTTTTTTTTTAAGAATTCTCATGTTTTTCTCATTAAGGCTAAATTCACCTCCATTTCTCTCCGTCCCATTTTCCTTGCTTATTACGGGGTTTCAGGTGATCGCATACCACAAACAAATGCAACGTGAGCGGCTACAAAATGGAGAGGAGTTGATCATTTCCACCAAGAATGATGCTTTATCCTGAAATAGCTCTAGTCATCCCGGTCGCAGTTGAGAGAAGACCCATGTGGATAGCATGTGGTTTCTGCTAATCCAACTCCTTTGTCTCACAAGGTGTGCTGGCATATTTGAGTATTTATTTGGTTTTCTCTTGTTGTCTCTAGACCCGTTCGGGTCTCCTCCTGGCTGAAATCATGCAAGTGGAATGTATTTGAATGGGTGGAAATAATTTGAGGGAAATGATAATGTTCATATGTTTGACCTAAATAACAAAAGCTTACACTGAGCTTAAAGTGGTTAAACATTTTCTACAGCATGGCCTTCAGGACCCGCTGACCGAAATCAAATGAGACCTCCTTCATATAATTGGCTTTCATATGTGCAAAGGTTAGATAAGGTGTTTAGGCTAATCAATAGATAATGTTTTGTTTGTCCATTTATCTTTTCGCTCAAGTTGAAAGATTTATTTTGCTCCTGCTGTGAAAAATTAATGGCTCTTTGTATCTGGGGTTTTAAAGGTATGGTAGTGGTATTCCATAATAGCTACCAATTATCAAGTGCCTACTTTATGCCACGTATTGCTTGGGGTATTTTATGCTTAGTTTTTTAAAGCAACTATTTAAGGCACTAATAGGACTATTAGTCCTGTTTTATAAATGATGAAGCTGAGGCTTGGAAAAGTTAAGGTTCTTGCCCAGGGTTCACAAGGCTACTTGGAGGAAAGCCATATGTGAATCCAGGACATTCTGTTTCCGTTACTCCATACCATCTGTGCAGGTGGTATAATCTCACATTGCTGGGTGACTGCAGGAGGATGGGGCAGAAGGCTTCACCTGGAGAAGACAGAATGTTCTCTTTCACAGAGAAGGAGAAATTTCCTTAATGAAATATGTGCAAAAATCTGGAGCTTACACTTGATGAAGAGCCATGGTATCACTGTCTCTGTAAACAAGGGAAGGAAAACGGAGCCCATTTCTATCACTGAGAGCTTTTTGAGAACAGGGGAGGAGAGAATTGAGCTTTGACTCTCTTCCCATTCTTCTGGTGAAGTATTTCTCCATAATCAGTGAGGATCATTTTAAAGACAGCCAAAGGATTTAAAAAAAAAAAAAATGTTTGCGCCTTTTATTTAGAGTGTAGTGGTTTTAGATGTTTCCTCTTTCCCTTCCATAGCCTGTAAAATACTATTTCTAGACAGCTCAATGAAATATTTTTCCTGTACTATATCTTGGCTCTTTCCTGAGGGCTTCTGCTTTTCCAATGACCGCTGGCGTACAAAGGCAATAAACCAGACTCATGCAATGATTGTGTAGATTTTCAACCTGCCACTAGAGAAATTTGACAGGTGGCAGGTAGTTTGCTCCTTCTTACAAAGTGGCTTGGAAAAGGACTGGCTTTTAAAACTAAGACTTTTCCATGGTTGTGTGTCTTCAAGCCTGGCACATATAAAAGAGTAGCTCCAATTCCGGAATCGATTAAGTCTTTAAAAAGCTAGCAAAGATTATCTCCCTGCTTTGAACTCCAGGGATGCTCATACCAGCAGTTGCCAAGCATTCTGCCACGTATCTCAGCCTTACCACATGTGACTGTAATTCAGAATTGTTTGGAAATTTTCATTTTGCCAGAACTCTGGCAAGTGAGACGGCTCCAAAACTCATGTCTAAATTTAGCCACTTTCCCTCTCAACTGTGGTAAGATGACTCTTTCTTTTTTTTAATAGCAAAACTGCTTTAGATTGGGAAGAGTGGGAGGAATGTTTGTTTTGGAGAACCTCTACAGGCGCATGGAATCTTACAGTAGAGAAAGGAAAGAAATATCAGCATCTCCAAAAACACATAGGAGCCATAAAACCCAGAGCCTGTTTAGGGATATGTTAATGGCAGGAAGGAGACCAGTGCTTCAGGATATATCCTGAATATGTGTGAGACTGGATTATGAACGTCACAGTTTACTTCTCGTGGTTTCCATGAAATTACTTCTCAGTCGTGCCGAACACCTAGCGGGAAGAGATACCTACTAATAAAGTTCTAAATTATGATGAACAGTACTCATTATACCACAACTCTGGTAGACTGGCCCTCTTTATGAGGTAGATTTCCAAAGGGTGGTCAGATGCCAAATAGAAGAATGGCAAATACAGGGAGGGAGCATGTGCAACTTCAGTAGACATACACTTGAAATAGAATATCAAGCAGTAGAACACAGCTGAGGGAGAATATGGAATAATATCCTTAGACATTTTCTTAAATGTGGTAGAAAGGGACAGCTGGACTAGGTTCCATTTCTGGTCCCCCCATGTACCAATGGTTCCCTGTAGGAAGTTACTTAACTGCACTGAGATAAACCTTCTTCATTTGTTAATGCCTATGTTACAGGGTTGTGGAGTTTTTTGGTGAGTGTGTAAGTATTAAATATTAAATTGTTAAATATAAAAAATGTTGCCGTTTTTCCATACTTTTTTATATCCATTGCCTTTCCCTCACTTGGCAGCTTTCTATAGGCACTGCTCTGGGACCATACAGTCATCAGCTGACCACAGAGATTAGTCAAGTCAGTCTATACCAGAACTGTCCAGCTGACCCAAGAAATCACCAGAAATTATGAAAAAGTGACTGTTACTCTAAGCCACAGAGTTTCAGGGTTGTTTATCACTGAGCAATAAATAATAGATGTGAGACTTCTGAGACGAAAGAACGACCCTGATTGACTATCCCATTTGACTGAGGTGGAATCTTGTAATAACCAAATACGGAGGGTGCCGGAAAAGTGTATATACATTTTAAGAAAGGAAAAACCTGTATTAAAATCGTAATGCTCAATATATACCAATAAGAAAAGGTGAGTGTAAGTCATGTGTATACCTTTTTCTGGCACCCCCAATATTTGCCCCAGAAAGACCATTTGAAACTGAGAAACATTGCCCCAACTGGAAACGACACATGGAAAGCAGTCATTGTCTCCACCAGAGGGGACGTGAGCATCTGTGATGTGGCTAAGTTCAGGTCTGGAAGAGTAAAGAAATGATATCCTCACGCTCCTCAAGCTTTAGTATGCATGTCAGTCACCTGGGTTCTAGTTAAGTGCAGTTCTGATTCAGTGGTTCAAGATCTCTAGATCACTCTCCAGATTCCGCACGTCTGATATGTTGCCAGATACTGTGGATGCCGCTGTTCTGGGAGCCACACTTTATGTAGTGAGCCTTTACATTACCAAAGGCTTGGGGCCTGGTCATGGTAAACAGTACTCAACAAATGTTCGCTCCTTCCTCCTTCAATGCGAGCATCTCTCTCTGTCACAGCTCCCCAGGAAGTCTTAGGTGAAGAGATTTGGCCCCTCTCCCCCCAAACTTCCTCATGTCCATCAGGAATGAGTTTCCTCCACCACTGTCATATGTTTCCATCCTTCAGCCCCTGTAATCTCATGAGAACACTTGCCATCCACTGAACTGCTTGGATCTGATGTCCTTCTAGTCAAATGCAATGGATTATTTTTTCTAGTTCTTCCTCTTTGACATTTTTGCTTCATTTGTCACTATTGACCATTTGCTTACCCTTGAATTGTTCTCCTCTGTTGTTCTGCTTACTGAGTTCTCCTGATTTTGCTTACACTTCTCCTGGATCACGATTACCCTCCCCTCTTCTTCTTTGCTATCTCCCATACTCTCCCTACCCCTTTTGTGAACACCTTGCAGAGAACCACTTGTATGTACATCTTTTAAATCTATGCTTTGGGCCTTTATCTCCCAATTTCTTTTTTCTACACAGTAACAAACATTCATGGAACCCCTCCTATTTTGCCAGACTCCCTGGGAATACAGACACAAATCCTGCCCTCTATGAGCACACAGTCAAATGGGAACAGGCTGCAGGCAAAGTTTGGAGCGTTGGGTCATTTAAATGATTCTGTGACAGAGATCTGGGATATTTTCCTCTTTACCCACCAGAGAAAATATGATTCAACAACTCTTCCACCTAAATCGTTCCTCAGAATTGACCTCTTGCCTGCATTTCTTGGACCATTCTCTGGGCCTCTGGCTTTATCATCTATCCAGATTCCCACATTCGCCTCCAAGATGTAGTGTTGCCAGACATCAGTTGAGGGCAGCGATGGTATGACTCATTCTGTGGTGAAATGAATCAAGTGTCTCCTCTGTATGTAAGGAGGAATTTTCTTTTCTATGGATTTAAAAGATTTTGCTTTACTTTTATGTTACTCCTTGAATTTACTTCGAATAATACATTAGTTCTAACGAATTTTTTTGATGTTCAAATGTTTCATTTGACTAATATGTAATAATAAAGAATGAAGCTTCTTTCTAGCCCTTCTTTTTACGATACCTGTTCCATGCAAGAGTTCCAAAAGCTTTTAGTAATGTTAGATGTAAAATGCATAATAAGTTTTAACTTCAAGTATGAAAAGAATAATTATCCACCTTTACAATTTCAGCCCTCTTTTTAAAAACTAAAAAATTAATTTTTAAATCCTTGATATATGATGAATTGTGGTTTTCCCTACTGCAGTAGTATTTGGCTGACATTTCACTTTACACTTGTCACATTGATAGTCCCAAACTAACAACACATGATGCAGGAAGGGAGTTACAGGCATTTGGTGGCAGGATTTGTTTTAAATGATGTGAGAGTGTCGATTACTCATTCTTGTTTCACAAGTAGCTCCCCCCCACCTACATCCTCTGTATTCCAAGCTAAAATGATAATAATAATTTGATGGCAGCACATAAATGCCAGTGAGGTCAAAGAATGTATAGTAAAACAAGTGTCTGAAAACCATTAATTCATAATATCTGTGCTTAACAATTTTTTTTTTTTTTAAATCAGTAGGGTATTATTTTAGTTCTAAGTGCTTTCCTCTTTGTAGGATTAGTCTTCTTTTAGGATTCATGGTCTAAAAGAGTTGTTTGATAAAGAGGGCTGAAAAATATTATTTTAAACAAAGTTGAAAATAACACTGTTGGTTCATGGAAAATGATCACTAGTTCTACCATTTCAAAATAACAGCAACAAAATGACACATTGCTGAGTGTTGAATCTTTGATTTGATATGGTTCAGCTTTTTAGCCCTTCATGATTTCTCAACTATGATGGTTAGTGGTGAGGTAATTACTGGAGCCAGGCATAATTAGGGCCAGTATGACGTTAGAGACTCCGGGATCCTCCGGGTTCAGAATTATTTCTCTCTTCCAAGGTAGAAATTTGCTATCAGAATTCCTCATGCAAAAATTGAAAAGATTTCTCTCCTTTCAGAGAATATTTACATTTCCTTTATTTAATAAAGGGGTTCTCTTTTCCCTTTTAGTTTTTATGTAGGATACATGTTTGCCTGAGCTCTTTCAGCAATTTTGCCTAACTTTTTATCTGAAATTGCTTTTATTTCTTATATGCCTAGCTCAAAATCCGATCTAGTTCAACATTTCTTCTTCACTTTGTGGCATTTTTCATTGAATTATAGTGGACTCTGCCTTCATTGTATCTCCTTTTGTACTTCCCTTTTCATCATGTTAAGACCCTTCAAATTGACTTCACAGGTTTTTTTTGCTATTTCACATTTCTTCTCAGAAATCTTTCTCTCTTATTCTTGTGTATGATGAGCTGAATTGCTTTAAAACGATGTTCTCTAGTACTCATCTTCCTTTCTCATAAGCCTCAAATCCATTTTATTGCATAGTTACCCAAAGGTTCATTACTTCCATGGACAAATATCAAGATCTCCAAAAGAACATGTCAGTATACATCCAAAGTTTACAAGTGATGTGGGAGATGAATATTTATTGATGTAGAAAGGATGCTCAAGAAAGAGTGTTAGATGAAGAAATAGTTTTCTAAAATCAGCATATACAATAGGATCCCATTTTTTTATTAATTTACATAGAACCTATTAAATATTTTATATTGTTAATGTAATGTGTAGAAATAAAACCCTTTAAGGATTGGCACCAACACAAAAAATAATTTACTGAAACACTTTAAACATATAAAATGTACAGAGATAATACAAATAAATAATATAATGGCCACATACCTGTGTGCTCACTGTCAAGTTTATTCAATCTTAATAAACTCGTAAAAACTTAATATTTTGCCATATTTGTTGGAGATATATTTTAAAAGGTATACAGCAGTGCTTCTTGCTTTTTTCTCTTAAAATTGTATGTTTGAGATTTATCCATGCTAACACATATAGTTCTAGCCCATTTATTTTCATTACAGTATAATATTCTAATGGATGACTATACGTTCATGATTTATCAGTTCTCCTATTGATAATTGATAAACATTTGGGTTGTTGTTTTCAGTTTTGTGTTGGCTGTAAACATTGCAAATGAAGTTTTTAAATTTCCATATGTGTTTTTTATTATCTTTTTATTGTTGATTTTTGGGTTTAATTATGGCCAGAGAACATTATCTGTATGAGAATAATTCTTTAGATTTTCTTTGAGCCTTATCTCATGGTTATTTTATCTCATGGTTATTACTGTTCAATGTAGGCTTGAAAAGAATCTAGTCACAGTCTAGAGGTTGGGTGTAAATTGATTGTGCATATATTCCGTCTTCTAATTTTCAGTTTGATCTATCAATTAATGACATCTTTTTTAATTATCCCCTAAAATTCTTAATTTCTTCTTATAATTCTGGAAATGTTTACTTTATGTATTTTGAGGCTCTATTTTTAAGTACATAAACATTCAGAATTGCTATATCTTTCTGCTAAAGAACTTGTGCTTTTTTTCATATGTAATGATCCTCTTTATACTTATTAAGGCTTTTTGCTTTATTTTGTCTAATATTTAGCATAACTAGGCTTGTCTTATTTTGGATAATATTTGTCCACTAGTTTTTCTTCTCTCTACTTTCAACCTTTCTATGTCCTTGAGTTTTATATATGTTTCTTATAAACAGATATTGGAATTTTGTTATTTTTATCTAATTTGATAATCTATTTAATAAATAAGTTTAGTCTGTTTGCATTTACTTTTATTAATGACTTATTTGTATCTATTTGTACATTCTTTATTTGTGCTTTATCTTTAATAGACTTTTTTTTTTTTGCTGTTTTTTTCCTTGCCTCCTGAACTTTCAGCCTTTTCTTTCTCCGTATTTTCACTATTCTTCCTCCCACCCCTATTGATTTGGAAGTTAAATTTTCTATTTCAATTTTTTGTTGAGTAACATTAAATTTGACACCTATATTTTATTTCAGTAAGTAAAAATTAATCAAGATTTCTACATTTTTCCCAAGCAATACAAAGACAAAGACCTTAGGGGTTTTTTTTTAATCCTAAACTACGGCTTCTACTACTATTCTTCTTCCTCTTTTCCTTCTCCCCCTTCTTCTTTTTAAGAAATTGAACAGAGTTTCAAATTCTTTGTTTAGTTACTGAATATAAAGACTTCTTCAGGGCTATATATTGGCCATGTCAATAAGTTATTCCAAGAATTGCTGTCTGTGTATCTTCTAGAAGATGTAAACTGGTTCATTTACATAACCCAATTTCAATCCAGTCACCAAATTAAAAATTTGTATTGAGCATCCAGTATATTTCCAGAATTGAGACAGTATACTGAGGTATGAAAGGACTCTGCCCAGTTTTCTATCCTATTGACGTAGCTATCCTACATTGTAATTACTGAAATAATTTTACTCAGACTTAGATCAGCTAGTTTGTACTGTAGTTCTTGCTAGGAATCTTGAGCTCCACGATTTTTATGGCTATATCCTGTGCCTTATACCCTAAGTTTGGGAGTATCATATGTAACATGTAGTGATAAAACTTTGAGTAGCCACTCACAGAAAAGAGATTTCAAAATATACATTTTCTTCATCAGTATATTAATTTCTGAACACAGGGGTTAATTGTTAATGAGTATTTTGTAACTATAGGTACAGATGAATCCCTTATTATTGTGAGAATAAAAGAAAACGCTATAAAAAGAAAAATAATTGAAATTATAATCTTATATGAAGTGGTTTTAAAGATCACATATTTAGAGACAGATATCGCTGAAGACTCCCACTGAGACACACAAATTGCTTCCTCACAGCATTAGCTCTGATCTTTCAAGTTTATGCATAGCTTTCATTGTTCCAGAAAGGGTTTTAAAAAAAGAATATAAAGGAATATGTAACGTGAGATAAATTATAAATAAGTAAATAATGAAGTTTGAGTAAGTTAAAAATTTACATATGAATATTTCATTTAAACCAGAATTTAGCAAAATTTCTGCCAATAGCTCGGGTATATTTATTAGTAGCTCTCGACTTCCTACCAGCTAATACAAAGTGGGGAAGGGTGATTGTTATATGATTCATAATGTCCATGAGATTTAAAAAAAGAAATTGCTCAGGGGAAGCATATCATTTCTGGCACAGAGACCAGAAAGTAATCTTTCCCCTGGGTAATCATGAAGCACTGAAATGTAGGCCACAATAATCTCGACAACTAGCACAGTAAATTCTGCGATGAGATGCACAGGCATTTTCAGACAAGTATCATCATAAATCAACAAGACAGTCCATGGTACTGAGTTCCAAAGTCATCTGAGTTTTTTGAACTATCCTTCGTGCAATCTAAACTTCATTTCTCTCGCTCAGCCTTTCTGTACATACTGTATGGCAGGAAGCATGAGATTCTTTACCCCATGGTAAGCATCTGGAGTACAGCTAGTCCTCCCTAAGTGACAGTGCAGAACCACACGCTGTAACAATCAGCCACACTGGGTCTGGCCTATATCCTCGTAGGAGTGTTAACAAACCCCCAACGAGAATGCCTAAAAAGTATTCCTCACTTCCCCATGAAGGAAACCAAGATACCTGAATTCAGGACCAACATTTTCTCAGGAAGCAACTTGGGGATCACTTTCGTACACAGATAAATATAGAAAACCTTCACAGTGGAAGCACCCACAGAACATTAACCTTTGCTAATGTGAGCAAGCCCGTCCAAGGGAGCGCTCCAAGATAAACAGAGCTGCATAATGTAGGCTGAGATAACTGGAGGTGTTAATTTGTTTATGGGTGTTAACTATAGGCTCCATGTTGGGGTCATCTAGTGAAAACGATTGCTTTGCCTATAAAATGAGTGATCTACATGAGCCCTTCTTCCTGGCAGTCGTGAGAGAGTTGGGTCTTTCACGGATCCACACCACTGCTAATTAATACCAGCAAACCACACCATGCCCCGTGCCTATAGATGAGGATCTCATTTGTTTTGTTGGATATGAAACATCATATGCACTTTTGATATATAGACTCGTTTTTTATACCTTTTCCCTGTCAAAGCTCTGATATTTAAAAATCTGCTATCTTTGCCCAATCAGAGTTTAAAAGCCTTTTCAATATAATGCTTATCAAAATACCAGAGGATATATTTTCATTGCAAATGACATCTTTGTTACCATAGCTTGCTAAATTTGAATGCCATTGTATTTATTTCCTCGATAATTCTATTGTTAAAATTATCTGAAATCATTAGTACTAAGCAAGATGTTACAGAGCACAATTGGTCCTTTTTTATTCAACAGAGATCCTGAATGTGGTGTTCTTACTTCCTTATGAGAATTTGTTCTTATTATTTTTGCTTGATTCAGTGTTAACATTTCATTTACACTTGGGTGAACAAATTTATTTATTGGGGTACCTCTGACAAGTTATTTCTTCCATATATCACTGTTATGATCGATGAAACCTTAATGGAGGTACCCCCACAAGACAAATGCAAAGCACTTCATTCTGTGCATGCAGGAACTACTAGTCATCATACCAGTTTTACTTGAAACTGTGACTTGATGACCTTTTTATAGAGAAGTCCAGAATGTTTTCAAGAAAAAAGTTTAAACTCCAGTTCTATTTTTCTCGAGCCAAAGTAGAAATCTTTTCTCAGAAGTATTTTAATTCCTACCCAAACTTAAACGCTAGCAGGATTTTACTCAAATTTCCAGAAAAGAAAGTCATCTTGGGATGGCTTGAATGAAAATGTTTGGAAATTTCCTGCAACACAACCATATTAAAAAGTCCGATATAAATAATTGAAATATGGACTTCTCTGACCATCATATTCGTTGGCAAAGGAATTCTCTGCCTGTTTAATACCTTGTATCTCTTCCAAAATCAGTGTTTGAAAATACACTTCTGTCTGAAAAAACAGTTTTCTTTAGTTCTTAAAAAGAACACTGAATGACAAGGAGTTTTGTTTAGCAGAAAAGACAGTGACTAAAGACTGATTTGGGTTCAAGTTCTGAATCAGCTACTTTGTAGTTTGCCATGGACAAGTCACCGACACTATCTGAGTCTCAATTTGTTTCTGTGATAAAAATATAATTAGTAATACTGGTCCCACTACTTTGCAGTGTCGTTGCGAGGACCAAAATGATGTAATGTGCATGAAACCATTTAATCTAGGCAATGCTGTCAACGTGTTGCTAACAGTAGCATGCAGTTATCAGGTGGCACTCACTAGCCCTGCTTTGCGGTACTGGAAGAAAGAAGAGTGTAGTCAGTTGTTGCAGAGCCTTCTGTGGTTCCGGACGTAGCATGCAGATGATGGCATGTTCGTGCAGGCTCTCAAAACAAGCATCATTTCGCTTAACCATACACCTCGACTTGGCGTGGCATGCCCTGCGAGAGCGCTGCTCGTTTCGTTGTCCCTGATGTTGCGTGGCATGCTGACAGTAGTTCCGTGCTTATAGCCTTTATGTTTATCTCTGCTGTTCACAAAGTTTTGAAACTTCTCTCATTGACCCCTGCATTCTGAGCTTCTACTCCAGACTATTTGTGTTTACATGTTAAAACAAAGTTACAAGATAACCTCAAAAAAAAAATCGGAGGCTAATTGAATCAAGCAGTCATGTCATTTGTAAAATAATGCAAACCAATTCATTTTCATTTTTTAAATATCAGCTTTCTTTCCTTTTTTCACCTAGCTGCACCTTAGTGCCTCTTTCCTTTTTTCAATAAAAAACACTTCCAATATTTTATCCAATAGAAGAAGAAGAAACAAAAAACTTTCCTGCCAATGTTAGGATATACCTGAGCTGGTTCACATGTTATTCAAGGCAAGAAGATGGTTTACCTTTACCTGCATTTGATTACTTAATTTATGACAATATTTACTGAGCACTTGTCTCATTCTAGGCATAATGCTATATACAAGGGACACTTAAAGAACTTATATCCTACTTGTAGAAAGGGGTTTCTACTTGGACTATTTCACTAAGTTTGTTGAATGAAAGAATGAATGAGTGGGAAATTAAACAGAGTCTCTAAAGTTTACTTCAAGTAACCAAGTCTATGAGTCTGTGATACTTGTATACATACATAATATAACTATTATTACAGATTATATATACATATGGTATACTTTTTTTATTTTTTTACCAGAATTATAATCTGGACATTAAAAAGTGCTGTTGCTTTTGTACTCCACTTAATTGCCTATGAATATATAATTTCCTTTATTTGTTCAGGAGAGGTCATGATAGTTCTCACTTGGGAGTGATTAAAGGGCATGCCGAGTAGTAATAGGATGGCCAATCATTATGGTTTCCCCAGGAGTCACCCAGTTATGTCTCTAAAAGTCCTATGTCTTGGGAGACCCCTCAGTTTTGGGCAAAGTGGGATGGTTGATCCCTGTAGGTAATCGTCTAGGTCCGATTTCTCCTTGCATCTTGCATCACAAACTTAGTAAAGATATTAGAGAAGACACTGTGGTTGGGTTGACTCCCAACATCCATTTCACTCCAGTACTTTCTCACCCCTTTGCCAGTGTTTGGTTAGAGGTGGGAATGTCTAAGCCAGTTTGGGTCAAAGAGATGTTAAGAAAAGTTTGCTAGGGGCTTCTAGAAATGGCAATTTCTTACTTCTAAGAGAGAGGCATAGAAAGGTAGCCTCTCTCTCCTGTTAAATGCCCAGTGTTCCTGGCAGCCATCTTACAACTCTGAAAGGAATGAGGCTTGAAATCAAGCCAACAGTACAGACAGATAAAAAAGAAACTGGGGTTCTTAATGATATTGCTAAGCTGTCAGATAAACCAACTCCGCAGCCCACCCTGCAACTGTCTACATGTTAGGTAAACAAATAAATATTCTACGGTGTTTCCCTGAAAATAAGACCTAGCTGGTTCTAATGCATCTTTTGGAGCAAAAATTAAGATAAGATCCTGTTTTATTTTGCTATAATATAAGACCACGCTTTATATAATATAATATAATGCAAGACACGGTCTTATTTTACTATAATATAAGACGGGGTTTTATATAATATAATATAACGTAAGATCCAGTCTTATATTAACTTTTGCTCAAAAAGACGCGTTAGAGCTGATGGTGCGGCTATGTCTTATTTTCGGGGAAACACAGTACATGTATAAGCCAGCTTGAATCATGTGTCTGGTTTATTTTTTCCCAGCTAAAGGAATTGCAGATGATGCTCAAGGAAAGTAATGAAGCCTTTAATTAGTGGCTGTCCTGTTTGAATAGGTGAAAAATTTAGCCCATTGTAAGGAGATGATTAAAGAGGGGAAACGGAGTAGACATATAGAGGTGATTTCTTCAGTTTTCAAAGTGCCACCAAGATGAAGAATTAAAAAAAAAAAAAGAGGAACGTGAAACAACTGATGGACCATTGAACAATAAAAATCAGCTGGTGTTGCCTTATTTTAAATCCTCAAGTTAATTGCTAATAAGAGTAAAAAGCTTTTAAGGTTTGTATGCTTGGAGCTAAGATCCCTGACTCCAACAGCAGAATCTATCCACAGCATTCTTTTTAGTCCCATACCTCAGAAAGTTCCTTTTTGCTTTTCAGATGTTGTTTGTTGAATGGATATAATAATATTCGTGATTTTAGAAATCTAAGACTAGATCAAAAAGGATAGAACCATAAATGAAGGTGCTCATTCTGTGTGTGTGTGCATGTGTGTGTGTGTGTGTGTATGTGTGAGAGAGAGAGAGAGAGAGAGAGAGAGAGAGAGAGAGAGAGAGAGAGAGAGAGAGAGAGAGATTGTAAACTATTCTTTAAATTTATCACAAAAAGTCTATTTTATATTCACCAACTACAAAGCCAACAGCCTAAAATAATGGCCTTGGTAAAAGGAAGTTGATTAGAAATTTAACATGAATTTAATTGTTTATTCTTTATCTCCAGATTAGAGTTATCACAAAGACACATCAACCCATAAAATAGTTACCAAATATTTCTTTTTAGACAGCATGAGACAATATGAGAACAGCAGCTCTGAAGCAAAAGAAAGAATTCTTTGCATTACACTGTTAAATGGAACACTTAATCAGCTTTTTTGCCAAGAGAGAACTTCCCATTATGTTAAGTTATAAATAGGGGTGTGGGAAAATATCTACACCCTGAGAGGATGTGGACCTGTGTCTATGGACGTCGGTTGTTTCATAAGGTGTTACAGAGTCAGCATTTGTCAGAAAGAGTAACTCACAAAGACTTTTGGAAACCTTGGTTTTTAAAGTCATTCTTTTTATCACTTAGTCTAAGGTTTGATGTCCTGACTTGGTAAATAGTGCATTTTTCAGGGCAGGTTTCTCAGAGACTTTCCTCTTGCCCCCACTTCACTCCTGCTTTATCCTCAAGCCATTTCCAGAGAATTATTTCAGCTTTCATATATCACGTCATGGAAACACAACAGTAAGATTTGTAAAATAAATTTCAAAATAGTACTCACAGGAAGCCAGCCTGAATTTGCTTAGGTTTAACAAAATAAAGTATATGTTCAACCAGTGGTGGCTTTAAATCCTACCTTTTCCACTAGAGGTTAAAAAAAAAAGAAAGAAAGAAAGAAAAATGTGAGTATTGGTTGTTGCTAGGCCAGATCTTGACCTGAAGTGTGTAGCATTCAGGGTAGAATTCAATTCCCATGCTTTATTCAGAAATCTTATCCATTGAGGAATGAGATCATTTAGTAAAAATTCTGGTGGATTATACCTATTCCTCTCCAAAGGAAGACTTTGACATTTGCACTTTAAGTGACATAATGGAAACTGACCCATTTTTGACAGGACATTAATTTGGCAAAATTAAATAAATGGATAGTTGGAGAGTCAATGCAGAATCGATTCTGGAGCTTCTGGAGTAGCCATAGAGCAAATCACATCCTGAATTGGATTCATCCAGACCTGTATTTCTCACCAGCAATAGAGAAACTGTGAGAAAGAGCTCTGAGCCTGTGTATCAGGAACTGAACAATGATGGAAAAAGTAGTTTAAGCTTGTCTTGATTCAGCCTAGTTTAAGTGGAACACATTTTAGTTCCTAGGGTCTGTGACACAGATGCCTGTTGGATGCATAGTATGCTAGAAGCTCCACTAAAATTTACAAATGTGCCATTTCTCTGTGGAGGTGATGTGTACATCAAAGAGGAAATGCAAGACCCCAATATGCTGTCTTCTGCTCTCCAGATGTTCCTGAAGTGGCTCCCTTTCATAGTGGCCTTTCTCTAGAAGGAAACCTTTGATGCTAATCAGCATTTCAATTAGACCATTGAGGCCCAGAATTCCTAAAGCTGGATCTTGCCTGTGAGGAGGTCATTCATAGGTCACCTACTGTAACACTGTAATCCATGAGGCAGGCATGATTGTACTTTGTCCAGTCCTGAAAACACTACTGTCCTTTTCATTAAGCTGTTGCCCTGCTTCTCGGGTGTTTCTGCCCTTGCACAGTCCCAGGTGATGCTAAGACAGTTGGTGCCTATGGCTGAGAGAACTTCGCTCAATATGGTAGCCAGGAAGTAGCCAGGAAGCAGCCAGGAAGTTGACCAAATCCTGGAATGTCAGGTTAGTCCCTGGACTAACCCAACACAAAATTAGACTCTGGCTTAGATAGAGGAAGTTGGATGTTACTCCTTAAAACCTAAGTCTCTAATGCTGCAGTTTTCAGTTTTATGTTAACATTGTTCGGTGCAAATACAGTCCTGGGACAAAATGTATGATGGTGGTCCCATAAGATTATAATGGAGCTGAAAATTTCCTGGTGCCGAATGATATTGGAGCCATCATAATGTCATAGCACAATGCAGTCCTCATGTGTTTGTGGATATGCTGATGTAAACAAACCTACTGTATTTCTAGGCATATAAAAGTGTAGCACATGCGATTATGTACAGTACGTAACACTTGATAATGATAATAAATGACTATGTTACTGGTTTATGTATGTGCTATGCTATACTTTTTAGTGTTATTTTAGAGTACACTTTTTCTATTTATAAAAAAAGTTTGCTGTAAAACAGTACGCTGTGTTATGTCAGCCTCATGCAATCATATGTCTACACGTCCCTTGATTGCATCATTGTCTCTGGTGCCTCGATTTAATCTCATGTTGGTTTTTTTCATCACGGCCCTTAAGCATACAAAATCCATTGCTAATGTTGCCAGTAAGAAGCCACATCAAGTCTTGGACCTGGAAACAAAATTAAACGTGATTAATGAGTACAAAGGTAGAAAATCAATAATGGTTTTTGCTCGCCAGTCATGCAGGTCCTATTCCCCCAGAGTACAATCTTGAAGAACAGGAACAAAGTGACAGAAGTTGTTAAAAGGTGTGCTTCAGTAAAGGTAATGAGACTACCAAAAATTTGAGCAGGGCGTATATCGGATAAGGAGAAACTTCTAATGACCTGAATTGAAGACCAGAAGCATATCCTTCTCAGCACCATCACGATCACGGCCAAAGCAAAAAGTTTGTTTTTTTTCTGTAATGTTGAAAGAAAAGACTGGACCTGACTTCAATGTTGAATTTACTGCTAGCTCTGCGTGGTATAAATGATTTAAGAATCATTTTTCATTACCTAATGTGAAAGTGAGTGGTGAATCTGTGAGTGCTGATGTAAAGGCAGCTAAAGAATTTTTGGAAACTATAGATAGGCTGATTGTGGAGGAAAATTACTTGCCAGAGCAAATATTCCATATGGATGAAACCTTCGTCTTCTGGAAACGATGCCTGAAAGGACTTTCATCCATGACAGGTTTCAAGGCTTTTAAGGACAGGATAACAGTCTTGCTTGGGGGGCAATATTGCAGGCTACAAATTGAAACCCTTTGTGATGTGGCACAGTAAAAATCCCACCGACTTCAAGCACACACTTCCAGTGTACTGCAGGACCAGTAAGAAGTCATGTATAACTCAGCTCCTCTTCTGACACTCCTTCCTGAATTTCTGTGCCAGCAAAATGGAGAAGTACTTTATGGAGAATAACATACTTTTCAAGATTTTGCTTATTGTTGATAATGCTCCCAGACGCCTCCTTTTATTGGTGATCGTCATCCCAATATCAAAGTGGTGTTTCTCCTTCTAAATATCACCTCTTTGATCCAACCACCGGATGAGGTAGGTCTAGCAGCTTTTAAGGCCTATTACCTAAGGAGGACCTTTCCCCAAACTATTACTGCAACTGAGGAAGACACTGATGCAATTCTGGAAGAATTACAATCTCTACGACTGCATCAAGAATGTTATTTGGGCGAAGGGTGATGTCACCAAGGAATGTATCGATGGCATCTGGAAAAAGACACTTAAGAGGTTCGTCCATGACTTCAAAGGACTTGTGAAGGATAAAGAGGTTGCAAAAATCATCAAGGCTGTGGTCGAGATTGCAAACAGCTTTAACCTGCGGAAGAATGAAGATGACATTGAGAAGCTCCTAGAGATGGTCCACAGGACTTCACTAATGAGGAGTAGGAACTGGAGCAGAAACACATAGCTAAAGAAGAGGCAAGAGAAAAGGAAACTGCAGGAGAAGAAAAGGAGGAAGAACGTCGAAGAAAATTCACAATGAAGGGCTTAGCAAAAGCTTTTACAGACCTCAGCAAGCCCCTTAAAAAGTTTGAAAATATGGATCCCAACACCGAAAGGTTTTCATTAATAGAGAGGAATGTTCAAGGTGCATCATCTGTTTACAAGCTAACCTATGAAACAAACCAAGCAAACCACCGTGGACCTATTTCTGAAAAGAGTTACATCTCCTGAAAAAGAGCCTCAGACAGGTCCTTCAAGAGAGATTCGATAAAAGGCCTCGTTATCATAGGAGATGATAGCTCCATGCATGTTATTGTCCCTGAAAACCTTCCAGGGGGACAAGACATGGAGGCGGAAGACGGTGATGATGACCCTGACCCTAGGGAGGCCTAGGCTAATGTGTATGCTTGTGTCTTGGTTTTTAACAAACAAGTTTAGAAAGTGAAAAACTGAAAAAATTTAAAAAATTAAAAATAGACTAAAAGATTATAGGTAAGGATATAAAGAATATTTTTGTACAGCTATAGAATGTTTGTGTTTTAAGCTGTGTTATTACCAGAGTCAAAAAGTCAAAAAATTAAAAAGTTTATAAAGTAAAAATGTTATAGTAAGCCAAGGTTAATGTCCTATTGAAGAAAGAAGAATACCTTTTTATAAATTTGGTGCAGCCGAAGTGTGTAGCAATTTCCAAGGCCTTCACATTCTCTCACCATTCACTCACTGACTCACCCCGAGCTACGTCACATCCTGCAAGCTCCATTCATGATAAGTGCTCTGTACAGGTGTGCCATTTTTTATCTTTTATACTGTAATTTTACTGTACCTTGTCTATGTTTCGATACATAAATACACTGTGTTAGAGTTGTCTACAGTATTCTATACAGTAACATGCTGAACAGGCTTGTAGCCTAGGAACAATAGACTCTACCACATAGCATAGGTGTGTAGGAGGCTGTACCATCTAAGTTCGTGTAAATGCACTCTATGATATTTGCACAACAAAGAAATTGCCTAATGATGCATTTCTCAGAACATATCCCCATGGTTCAGCAACACAGGACTGTAAAATACAAGACTTTATCTGCTAAAAAATTATGCTCCTTACACAAAACATACCTTTCATTTGCCATAATAATTTTTATTAAAGTATTATTGATATACAACATAATATCAGGTTCAGGTGTATAACACAGTCACTCAACACCTACTGTGTTTCCCCGAAAATAAGACCTAGCCGGACAATCAGCTCTAATGTGTCTTTTGGAGCAAAAATCCATGTAAGACCCGGTCTTATTTTACTATAATATAAGACCGGGTCTTACATGAATTTTTGTTCCAAAAGACACATAAGAGCTGATTGTCCGGCTAGGTCTTATTTTCGGGGAAACAGGATATATACCTTACGAAGTGATCACCACCATAAGTCTAAGTAACTATCTGTCACCATACAAAGTAATGATGGTATTATTGACTGTATTCCCTCTACTATACATTACATCCCTGTGACTTATTTTATAACTAGAATATTGGGCATCTCAGTCCCTTCACCTTTATCATCCTTACCCCAACCATGCTCCTCTCTGGCAATCATCAGTTTGTTCTTCTGTATCTATGAATCTGTTTCTTTTTGTTGTTGTTCATTTGTTTTGTTTTTTAGTTTACACATATAAGTGAAACCACACAGTATTTCTCTTTCTCTGACTTATTTTACTTAGTATAATACTCTATACGCCCATCCATGTTGCCACAAATGTCAAGATTTTATTTTTCTTTTAATAGGCGAATAACAACATATCACATCTTCTTCATCTATTCATCTATCAATAGACACCTAGTCTACTCCCATATCTTGATATTGTAAATAATGTAGCAATGAACATAGGGTTGCATATATCATTGTGAATTAGCATTTTTTATTTCTTCAGATAAATACTCAGAAGTAGAATTGCTGGGTCATAAGGTAGTTCTACTGTGTTTCCCCGAAAATAAAACCTAGCCAGACCATCAGCTCTAATGAGTCTTGTGGAGCAAAAATTAATATAAGACCTGATCTTATATTATGTTAGATAAGACCGGTCTTATATTATAGTAAAATAAGACCTGGTCTTATATTAATTTTTGCTCCAAAAAGCGCATTGAGCTGATGATCCGGCTAGGTCTTATTTTTGGGGAAACACGGTATTTTTAATTTTTTTGAGAAACCTCCATACTGTTTCCCATAAGGGCTGCACCAATTTGCAATCCCACCAACAGTGCACAAAATTTTCCTTTTCACAAAATCCTCACCGATACTTGTTACTTTTTGTCTTTTTGATACTAGCCATTCAGTCAGTTGTGAGGAGATATATTACTTGCATTCTTCTGATGATAGTGAAGTTCAGCATCTTTTCATGTGTCTGTTGGGCATCCATATGTCTTTTTTTAGAGAAATGTCTATTCAGGTCCCCTGCCCATCTTTTATTTCTTATTATTTTTTTAAAGTTAATCATTTGCTTTTTTCTCTCCATGTTCCCTCAAGCTACTACCCCCTTGACGTCTTACATAGCCGTCACAATACCCTCGACTAGCTTCCCTCTGTTGCACTCCACATCCCGTGACTACATATACCTATATATTTAGTTATAGGTGTATATATAATATTCACCTATATATTTAGTTATAGGTGTATATATAATATTGACATTCAATATTATTCTACTTCAGCTCTTCAGGTGTATAGTGCATTGGTCAGGCATCTACACAGTCTATGACGTGGTCCCTCTGATAAGTCCAGTGCCCATCTGGCACCTTACATGATCTTTACAACACTGTTGATTATATTCCCTATACGGTATTAACTACCAATTTGTATTTCTTAATGCCTTCACCTTTTTCACCCTGCCCCCAGCCCGATTCCCATCTATCGCCCTAATAGATCTAGTACCTATCTGGCATGATACCTAGTTATTATAATATTATTGACTATATTCCTTATGCTATACCCCGCATCCCCGTGACTACTGTATAACAATCAATTTGTACTTCTTTATCCCTTCCCCTTTCACCCATCCTTAACCCCCCTCCTATCTTAAAGAAGTCCCTCTAAGGTTCCTTGTAATACTGGTTTGGTGGTGATAAATAGCTTCAACTTTTTCTTGTGTGGGAAGCTCCTTATCTGTCCTTCAATTCTAAATAACAGACTTCCTGGATAGAGCAATCTTGGCTGTATGTCGTTGCTTTTCATCACTTGGAATATTTCCTGCCATTCTATTAAGAAATCAGCTGACAGTTGTATGGGGGCTCCCTTGTAGGTAACTAACTGCTTTTCTCTTGCTGCTTTCAAGATTCTCTCTTTGCATTTAACCTTTGGCGTTTTAATTATGATGTGTGTCAGTGATGGCCTCTTTGGGTTCATCTTGTTTGGGACCCTATGTGCTCCCTGGGCTTGAATGCTTATTTCCTTCACCAGGCTAGTGAGGTTTTCAGACATTATTTCTTCAAATAGATTTTCAATTCCTTCCTTTTTCTCTTCTCCTCCTGGTACCCCTATAATGCAAACGTTGGTACACTTGATATTGTCCCGGAGACCCCTTAAGCTCTCCTCAATTTTTTGGATTCTTTTTCCTTTTTTCTGTTCTGGTTGGGTGTTTTCTACTACCTTATCTTCTACATCACTGGTTGGATCCTCTGCTTCATCTAATCTACTGTCAATTCCCTGTAATATATTCTTCATTTCTGTTATTGTATGCTTTATTTCTGACTCATTCTTTTATATGGTTTTCCTCTCCATTTTTATGCTCCCTATCTCTCTGTTGAAGTTCTATCTGAGATCATTGAGCATTCCTATAACCAGTGTTTGGAACTCTGCATCTGATAGATTGCTTATCTCTGTTTCACTTAGTTCTTTTCCTGGAGCTTTGTTCTAGTCTTTTATTTGGGACATGTTTCTTTGTCTTCCTATTTTGGCAGCCTCCGTGTGTTTGTCTCTATCCATTAGGTAGAGCAGCTATGCCTTATGTAGTAAGTGTGCTGTGAGGTTCAGTGGTGCACTCTTTCTGGTCACCTGAGCATTCTGCTCCAGGTGTGTCCCTTGTGTGGGTTGTGTGTGCCCTCCTCTTGTAGTTGAGCCTTTGTTGATAATTGCACATCAGTGTGAGGGACTGACCCTTGGGCTCACTGGTTGTGAGAACTGGCCTTGACTACAGTGGAAGAATTATTTTGCTGGGGCTGATCCTATGGAGCAGGATCTGCCTCAGCAGGACTCTGGTGCCTGCCCAGGCTGCCCCTTGGGTGTGTCATGCTTGGAGGTGGCTGGATGATGCTCCAGCTCATTTTGAAGCTGCCCACTGGGGGCACCAGCCCCAGGACCACCTTGGAGGGGGTCCCCTGTATGTCAAGTTCAGCCACAGCCATGCCACACCCAGGGCCAACCAGCAGGAGCCAGAAAGAAATCCACAGATGGCTGCAGCCCATTCGGTACTTGGAATCACCATTAACCAAGAGCAATGCATCTCACAGAGAGTGCCGTGTGAGCTGGTGTGTGGTTGTGATGCAAGAGCCACGAATTGTTGGTGAAAAGTTCAGGATGTCTAAGTTTTTCAGGCAGCCTTTCCAGCACTTCCAAATAGTAAACTTGGTTAACTGTTTGTCCAATTGATACAAATTCGTAATGAATAATCCCTCTGATATAAAAAAAATGTTTGCAACATTGTTGCAACAAGTTCGTGAACTTAATTGTCAGACCCCGTAAGCATGGGTTAATTTCTGTGCTTTCTATCCTGTTACTTTTGATCTGTATGTCTTTTTTTGTTTTATGCCAATACCATACTGCTTTGATTAATAGCTTTGTAGTATGGTTTGAAATCAGGGAACATGTTATCTCCAATTTTGTTCTTTCTCAATATTGCTTTGGCTATTTGGGTTTTTTTTTTTTGTGGTTACATATAAATTTAGCATTATTTGTTCTCATTCTATGCAAAATGCCATTGGTATATAGATAAGGACTGCATATTGTTTGAGATTATATAGTAGATTGTTTTGGGTAATGTGGACATTTTAACGATATTAATTCTCCCAAACCATGAACAAAGTATATCCTTCCATTTATGTTTTTTTCATCAATTTCTTATAGTGTTCAGAGTATAGGTCTTTCACCTCTTTGATTAAATTTAGTCCTAGGTGTTTAATGCTTTTTGATACAATTGTAAATGGGATCATTTTTAAAATTTTTCTTTCTGATAGTTCATTGTTAGTATATAGAAATACTCTGAATTCTGTATATTGGTTTTTTATCCTGCAACTTTACTGAATTCATTTATTACTTTTAATTTTGGGAGAGGTCTTTAGAATTTTCTATACATTGTATCTTGTCATCTGCCAATTAGTGACAGTTTTACTTCTTCTTTTCCAATTATTATGTCTTTTATTTCTGTTTCTTGTCTAATCATGATGACTAGGGCTTCCAATATTGTGTTGAATAAAAGTGGTGAAAATGGGCATCCTTGTCTTATTCCTGATATTAGGACAAAAGCTTTCAGTTTTCGACCATTGAGTATGATGTTAGCTGTGGCTTTATCACATACATACTTTATTATGTTGAGGTATATTCCCTCTGTACCTACTTTGTTGAGAGGGCTTATCATAAACAGATGTTGAATTTTGCCGAATGCTTTTTCTCCATCTATTGTATGATTTTTATTCTTTGTTTTGTTAATGTACTGAATTACATCAATTTATTTATGGATCTTGAACCATCCTTGCATCCATGGAATAAATCCCACTTGATCGTGGTGTATGATTCTTTTAATATACTGTTGAATTTTGTTTGCTGATATTTTGTGGATATTTTTTGTATGTATTCATCAGGAATATTAGTCCATAATTTTCTTTGTTTGTCGTGTCTTTGTCTCATTTGGTATCAAGGTAAATCTGGCCTCATGAATGACTTTGGAAGTATTCCTTCCTCTTCGGTTTTTTTTGGAATAGTTTGAGAAGGATATGTATTCTCTAAACATTTGGTAGAATTCACCTGTGAATTCATCTGGTCCTGGGCTCTTGTTGTTTGGTAGTTATTGATTACTGATTCGATTTTATTATTAGTAATCAATCTATTCATATTTTCTGTTTCTTCCTGAATCAGTCTCAGAAGATTGTATGTTCCTAGGAATTTATCCATTTTTTCTACATTATCTAATCTGTGGGCATATAACTGTTCATAGTTTTCTCTTATGGTTTTTTGCATTTCTGTGCTGTTGGTTATAACTTCTCATTGATTTCTGATTTTATTTATTTGGGCCCTCTTTTTTTTATTTCTTGATGAATCTGGCTAAAGGTTTATCAATGTGGTTTACCTTTTCAAGAATCAGCTCTCAGTTTCATTTATCTTTTCTTTTTTTTTTTTTTTGTCTATTTTATTTATTTTGGCTTTTGTCTTTACTATTTCCTCTAACTTTGGGCTTTATTTGTTCTTCTTTTTCTAGTTCCTTTAGTTGCAAAATTAGATTGTTTATGTAAGGTTTTACTTGTTTCTTGAGGTAGGCTTGTATAGCTACAAATTTCTCTGTTGAAAATGCTTTTGCCATGGCCCATAGATTTTGGACCATTGTGTTTCCATTTATGTTTGTGCCTCTCTTTTTTTAAATTTTCTCTTTTATATCTTTGTTAACCCACTGGTTGTTTAGCAGCCTGTTGTTTAGCCTCCATGTGTTTGTATTTTTTTCCAATTTTCTTCTTGAAGTTAATTTCTAGTTTGATACTGTTGTGGTTGGAGAAGATGTTTGATATGATTTCAGTCTTCTTAAATATATTGAGACTTATTTTGTGGCTTGACATATGATCAATCATGGAGAATGTTGATGTGCACTTGAAAAGATTTTGTGTTCTACTGTTCTTGTATGGAATGGGATTTTTTGTTTGTTTATTTATTTTAATATCTATTAAATCCATCTGCTATAATGTTTCATTTAAGGCCAATATTTTTGTTGATTTTCTGCCTGGATAATCTATCCATTGATGTTAGTGAGGTGTTAAAGTCCCCTACTATTATTGTATACTGTCAATTTCTCCTTTTATATCTGTTAGTATTTTCTTTATGTGTTTAGGTGTTCCTATATTGGATGGATAGATGGTTTCAAGTGTTGTATCCTATTATCGTGTTTATTCCTTCATCATTATGTAATGCCTTTCTTTGTCTTTGGTTACAGTCTTTGTTTTAAAGTCTATTTTGTTTGATATAATATTGCTACCCCAGCTTTTTTGTTTCTTATTTGCATGAAATATTTTTTTTCATCCCTCCACTTTCAGTCTGTGTCTTTAGATCTGAAGTGAGTCTCTTGTATGCAGCATATATATGGGTATTGTTTTTTGTGTTTGTTTTTGTTTTTTTTTTTTTTTATCTACTCCACCACTCTATGTCCTTTCATTGGAGCATTTAGTCCATTTACATTTGAAGTAATTATTGATAGTCATGTACAATATTTATTGGCATTTTACTAATTGTTTTCTGGTTGTTTTTGTAGTTCTACTCTGTTTCTTCCTTCTCTTGCTCTCATGTCTTGTGCATTGATGACTTTCTATAGTGTTATGTTTGGATTTCATTCTCTTTATTTTTGTTGTATCTATTATATATTCTTTTGGATTATGGTTAGCATAAGATTAATATATAACAACCTGTATTTATAACACTCTATTTTAAGTTGATGGTTGCTTAAACTGTAACATATTCTAAAAGCACAATGTTTATGCTCCTACACACATTACATTATTAATGTTGTATTTTACATTGTAAGTGCATATGTGTATATCACTTAATTTTTGTATATGTAAATTATTTTACTACTTTTGTCTTTTAGCCTTCATGTTAGTTTTATAAGTGTTTGATCCACTACTTTTATCAAGTGTTTGCCTTTACCAATGAGATATTTTTTTCTCTTTTATATTTTCTTATTTTTATTTTTGTCCTTTCTTTTCCAATTAAAGATGTCCTTTTGATATTTCTTGTAGTGCTGGTTTATTGGTGATGAACTCCTTTAGCTTTTGCTTGTCTCAAACTCATAACCTCTCCTACAATTCTGAACTTTTTTTAAATTTATTTTTTAAATTGTTAGTAAAATTACATAGATTTCAGGTGTACAATTCTGTATTATATCATCTATAAATCCCATTGTGTGTTTACCACCCTGAATTTTAACTTTGAAGGGTAGAGTATACATAGTTCTAGGTTTTCTCTGTTTTATCATTGAAAATATTGTACCATTCCCTTCTGCAAAGTTCTGCTGAAAAATTAGCTTATAGTTTTATGGGGTTCCCTTGTATATATTCTTGCTGCTTTTAAAATTCTCTTTTTATCTTTCATATTTGATATTTTAATTATGATGTGTCTTGTCATGGGTTTCTTTTGGTTCATCTTGTTTAGGATTCTCTTTGCTTCCTGGATTTCAATGTCTGTTACTTTTCCAGGTTAGGGAAGATTTCAGACATTATATTTTCAAATACATTCCATTCTCTGTCCCTTTCATTCTTTTCCTTCTAGGGTCCGTTTGATGCAAATATTAGTATGCTTGATGTTCTCGCATGGGTCCCTTACACTATCCTCTTTAAAAAGTAAATAAATAAATACAATAAATACAATAAATATGTGCGTGTGTGTGTGTGTGTATGTATCTGTTGAAGTTCTTACTGCGTTCATCCATTCTTATCCCTAGTTTGTTGAGCATCTTTATTACCATTACTTTGAACTTTTTATCTGGAGATATGGAGATTAATTATCTCCATTTCATGATTTGTTTGGTTTTTTTGGAGGAGAGGGCAGTTAGTTTGTCCTGTTACTTCATTTGGAACATATTCCTTTGTCTCCTCCTTTCGCTTATCTCTGTTTGTTTCTATGTGTTAAATACATCAGCTATGTCTCTCAGTCTTGAAAGAATAGCTTTATTAGAATGTGTCCTGTGGGACCCAGTGGTGCAATTCTCCCAGGTCAACAGAGGCAGATGCTCCGAGGGTGTTCCCTGTGTGGGTTGCATGCACCTTGCTGTTGTAGTTGGGTCACAGTTACTGCAGCCACACCAGTGAGCAGAGTTGACGCCTCCTCAGGCTAACTGGCTGCAATGACTGCCCACAACTTCGGTGGACAATCTGGTTTTTGGAGCCGGGCTCCCCAAAGTGTGAACAACTCTAGAAGGTTTCCAATGCTGGCCAAACTGCCTGCTGGGTGTATCACTGCTTAGGAAGGACTCCAGTGTGGACTGGGGGCAGCCACCATATGTGCCAGGTCTGGAGCCACTTTGGAGGGGCTCCAGCCCAGATTGGGTAGGGTGGGACCTGAGGGGCGTGGCAGGGCAAGACAAATGGCATTAGCCAGTTTAATGGAGAGTGTCAGAATTGGTATCGGCTATGATGGGCCAGCTAGATGGAAGCAGAGTAAAATAAAAGAAAGAAGTAAATAATGGCATCCACCAGTGTTTTCACCCCCAAATAAATTCTCACTGATTCCTGCCCTTCCAGCATTCACCCTGAAGTTAGTCAATGTAATTCCTTCATTTGTGATCCAAGTGCTTTTCAAACTGCTGCCTCTGCTCTGGAGCAAAGAGCCATTGTGTTTGTACATGAGTCCTTGAAGAACATAGTCTCAGTTTTCTACAGCCCTTCAGCTCTCTCATAAGAAACATAAGCCCCGCTGGTTTTCAAAGCCAGATGTTATGGGGGCTCCTCTTTCTGTTGCAGGTCTCCTGGGCTGGGGAATCTGTCATGGGGCTTGGACCTCTAACTCCTCAGGGATTAACACCAGGGTTTTCATAACACTCCTGCTGTGGATCACCACACCAGGGGTATGGGTTCTGGCAAGACCATGTCTCGTCCCTACTCCCCATCTTAGTGTGGCTTTTTCTTTATATCCTTAGTTGTAGAAAATCTGTTCAGCTGGTCTTCAGATCATTTTCAGCAACGGTTGCTCTATATTTAGTTCGAGTTTAGATGTGTCTATGGGAGAAGGTGATCTCAGGATCTTCCTACTCTGCCATCTTGACCCCTCCCTTCTGCCATGATCTTAATTGGCAGAGTTTGGTCACTCACATTTTTTTTTTAACATTTTTTAAATTAGTTTCAGGTGCACAAAACAATGTAATAGTTAGACATGTATCATTTATATCCCTCACACAGTAACAATCTCCCTCCCCCCATCGACTACCCCTCTGACATCGCACACTGCCATTATATTTCCACTGTTTCTATTCCTAATGCTGTACTCTACTTCTTGTAAACATATATATATAATTGTAGGTGACATTCATTATTGTTCAGCTTCAGCTTCAGGTGTACTGTGTTTTGATCAGGCATCTATATCATCCCCGAGGTGGTCTCCCAAATGGGACAAGTGTCCATTGGATACCCTACAAAATTTTTACAACATTGTTGATTACATTCCCCAAATTGTCTTTCGTATCCCCATGGCAATCTTGTGGTTACCAACTGTGCTTTCTAATCGCCTCAACTTCCCCCTTATCCCCACCCCACCCCTATCTAGCAACCCTCAGTTTTTCCTCTATGTCTCTGAGACTTTTTTCAAACTCTCTTTTAGTTCACTTTGTCATTCAAACCATAAACATCAGAACTCCGCACATTCCTAAAGAGGGGTCCTAAGAAATGCATGTATTGGTTCTATTTGTATCTTAATGTTGATCTAGCTCTAGTCCTTTCTATCAGAATCCCTGATGATAACTTTTATTTTCCATCACATAACATTTACTCTGATCCTGGGATCTATTTTCAACAAATATGCATAAATTAGACATTATCACTGGGTTCAGTTTCCAATATTTATTTCCCCTCTCGCACCACTCTTTTATCCACATGTGTTGTCCTTGAATGAGTTCTGTGGTCTATGAAGTTTAATTATGAACTTAGCCTAAATTGAGAGTGCCTTGCTACCTTTCCAATATGATATGATTATCACACATAAAAATCCTGCTTTTTGGTATTACTCTTTCCAGGAGGAGAAAGGGGAAAATTCTCTGAGCTTTATAATTATTGTATTTCTTGAATCCATGATGCCTTGATGAAAGATGCACCATTATTTTATGTGCACCCCCCAAAAGAAAAAAAGCTCAAGACAAGTAATCTACTAATAATATAGTAATCTTCGAGAATATAATAATATAAAAGAGTTTATTGCACGTGATTGCTACATGCTTATTGTATAAGTAAATGAAAAGACAAATAAGCAAAACCACCATGTAAGATAGGACAGCCAAAAAGTTTGCATTTCTCAATATTAGCAGAGTGGAGGAAGAAAAAATGTTTTCCCCTGATTATTTGAACTCAAACCCAGCGCAAACACAGATTTGCAATCTGAATTCACAGAAATGATTGTAAATTGGTGTTGGATTATAAGACATACTTCAATTTCAGAGATGTTGAAATACTATTTTTTAAAGTTCGTTTTAGAATCAATGAAAGGAATTCATTTAAATGGTTTAGACGTTGTAGTGTTGTTTATAAGTTTGTCTGTATTTTCTTAACTTTTAAAAGGTTTGAATAAACATCTATATCTATACTTTATTATCCTGCTTCAAACTGGATTTCCAGATGTCTTAATGTCATTTATTACTGGATAAACCTCTCTGGGTTCAACTTGATGTTTTCTTCCATCCTCCATAAGAGGGAACATTTTAGAGGCTAATGTTCATAATGAGATGTGCACATTTTAAAGACCTCCAGAGCAATTCAGTATTGTCTTGCTTAGGGCAGTGTACATCAAAATGCAATTGTCAGGTGTAAAATAACACTGAAAAATATATTCGGTCTAACAGCTGGCTTTATGGTATTGGTTTTCAACACTCTTTTTCCATCAGATACACAGTAGACTATCATCTTACTAAATTTTGCAAATTAAGTGGTATCAAAATTCTCATTCACATTGAATGTTTGACTCTTAAGAAATACCCTGATGCTTCCTATGACATATGTGCAGTTGAATTACTTTCCTGCTGACCCGTATATCCTCCCAAGGTGTCAGCAAAAAATAATATTGTCATTATGATAAAGTAGAAGTATGAGATCATATTGAGTTAAAATAATTTAAAATGATCCTCTTTACATCAAAAATGGCCTGAAAACTAGCTATATGCAAATGTTTCTCTAATTCAATTTTGATCGGTGTTTTCTACTCTGGAACATTAGTCCAGTGATTAATATTAATTACATTTGGAAAATGTTGCACATTCTGTTCCCCTCTTGAAAAGTCACAATACACATTGGAAAATTAAATGCTCTGAGAAGCCTGGTAGTAGGGAAACCTAGTCAACTTTTCACAGCCATTTTACCATGAAACTGTCTTTCGTATGAAACTTATTTTCCTTTGCATTACACATCATTTAAAATGGTAGAGCACAATTATTCATTTTGACTCTGTTAGCAATGACTGGAGAGGCAGGCAGGGGTCAGCATGGGTGGGACCTTATGGGCTATTTTAATGGGAAACCACTGAAGGGTTTTAGGTAAGAGAGTGATCTAATCCGGTGTGCTATAGGACTAAGGAAGTCAAATCCTCTTTATTAATAAAGAGTTTATTCCTTAATTTTTTCGTTCATTCAACAAATGTTTAATGAGTGTCTGTTATATGCCAGGCATTGTGTTAGATGCTAAACAGGAAGACTCAAGTGATTGAGTAAAGGGTAAATTATAAGACGATAAAATGATGGTCATCCCCAGGGTTGGAATCTTAAGATAATATGTTGGAGAAGTGTCATGATAGAGAAATTCAATTTAATACACATTCACTTTAGTACCATTTATGTGCTAGATAGCCGTTTCCTTTCACAGATTTAGGGGTTGAAACTAGTACATTCCAGGCTGCTGGGGAGCTTACAAGCTTCTGGGTGGAGCTGCGTCTGTTTAGTGCAAAGTGTGAGAAACATTTATAGAGTAAGAGCTGAAGAAAGCAGAACAGTCTTTTCTTTGCCCTGAGACAATTCATAAACTTGAATATTGAAGGAGACTCCATTTCCACTATCCACTTACAATAATCGATCTTATGTTTTTTAGTCCCCATTTTAGAATATGCTATGCCATAGCTTTCAAAAATACTGCAATTTGTTATCAAAGACTATAGACAAACATAAAAAAGAAAATCCAAGTAAGTCATGGTCAAGGAGTTGGCTTGCTCTATGACCTAGAGACTAAGCAAGGATTTCTAGAGTTGTCTTGGTTCCTGACAGATTCCTACATTGGGTTTCAGCCCACATAGATTCTTACAATAAAGTCCCTTGTTGTAGAAGGTAACCTGGAGAAGGGTCTCTGTTCATGCAATAAAAACCACAATACCAACAACCAAAAAACCTGATTAGATGCACTGTAGCACTATAAATTAGGGGTGATCAATAACAATTACTTGGGAATGTGTTTTTTAGCTATTGGTGTTCAAAATGGTTTTCCATTATGTTCTTTTACTTACATCTAACCCTAGCAAAATCTTCATCAAAGCCTTTAAGTTATGACATTTTTTATGACAAAGAAATAACATTTTTATTATTTATTGACATACATCTATAAAACTTTTTTCCTAAATGTGTGGTCTATATATTCTTTGATCACCCTATTGTATTTCAACAAGTGGGGAATATCATTTTTTTATAGCAAGCCTAGCAACATAGTTTAGTCTTTCCCCCAATATGGTTTGTCAGAATAATTTTTATTGATATTTTTTTAAAAAACTTCTTTTAACTTCAATTGTTAGTATTGGTAATGCCATGTAAGCTTTTAGGATTGTTGTCAAATTTGAAAAATCTTTATCAAGTTTCTTTCGTATTATGCTCTTACAGAATGCTCACTATTTGTAGTACGGCTATTGGTTTGTGCCCTCCAGGCACAGGAATTCAAATAAAGTCTATTTTGTACTTCCCATAAAAATGTATGATGTATTTATAATTGTATATACAATATATTTCTAACTGGACTGAATTTCCATTTTGACTTGGTGTCAATGAAAACCAAATTCTTAGCTTAAAATTTTTATATGTCTAATGAACGGAAGAATTTTCCACAGACGAGCTTCTGGTTGCACACATTCCAAACCTCGTTTCTACTCATTACCCACATACTTCTGGTGTTAAGTGCCCCTTACATCAAGGTAAATCCCAGTCGGACCCTTGGTCTTGCACTTTTGTGTCATAACACTGGCTAAGTCAATACCGTGGGTAGTCAGAGTATTCCTGGAAGCCATTCATATGTATCAGGACAACAAGCAATAAGCAAACTGTAAACAACATAAATACACCTCACTAAGTACGACCTAAATCTACCCCAATTTCAACTTCCTCTTAGCTGGATCTCAAAAATGCCCTTGATCCCTCCTGTGAAACTTGACCAGAGAGGAAGTATAATGAAGGGTATTCCAGTGGAGAGAGACAGTAGGCTTAACCAACTGTAGTTTAAATATGTTATTTCGGTCATTTTTAGTAAAACTTATGCTCACATGAACACATTGGTTGGGCCCCTCCCAGGGTCTGGGAAGGGGCTCACAGTGTTGAAAAGTCTGAAGCTTAAATTTCATTAGCTTTCCACCTCTGAGTTTCAGTTTTGTCATGTTTCCAAACGACAGACTTTTTCTGTCCACACTATACCTTTTTCTATTGCGTGCCTTCCTCTTACAGTTTCTATGGACTCTTGTGGAACCCAGTACTACTTTCTAACTTTGTTTACTGTAGCCTTTCAGCTTAATCTTCCACTGCTTACTTCTTTTCTGTCGAGAAGTGGTTGCTTTTGGCCTAAGTACCAATGCCTAGAACAGTTACCTGTGACAAGGTAGGGCAGAGTGGGGGACATGCTGCATGCTCTGAGTGGGACTGTCCCGAGGCGTCACCAGGTTCTCATATCAGGGAAGTAGCAAAGTGAGTCAAGGAAGTGAGCCAGCTGGGTGATGAGATGCACTGCTCTTGGTTAATGGTGCAGTGAGTATTCAAAGGAATACTACCTCTCGATTACTGTGTTTCTCACAGTTTTCCCATCACAATGCATTCTTTTCATCACATTATTGACACATTACCTTTAAAATGTTTATAAATGCACCACTTTGGGAACATGTGTTCAGGGAGAGGAAACTGCTCCCCTGACCAAAGCTGTGCTTCTGGGGGACTTCCCTTTGATGAAAGGTATGGGAATATCATTCCCATATAGAGGGATTTGGGGGCAAGCAGGATCCATGACTGGCATTTCAGGTACAAGTAAATATTTAAATATTGAATGTGCTTATATAATGTAGGATTTCTCATTTGGCAAATTTGGTTACATCTAAATCAAAGTAGTAATATTGTGAGCTATCTGGTGATATATGGAAGGTTATTTTCTTCTTCTTTTTCTCCTTCCTGTGCATCATCTCCCAAATCTTTGCCTCCACCCAGATCTCCCACCACTGAACTTCTCATCAAACTATCCAAAGCTAATACTGTTAAGTTCAGCCTATCTGCTGCTCATTCATCACAGTTTCTTGTAATAGTCTTTATACAAATTTGTTTGTAATGGATTATTTTTTAGTTTTATATTCATAGCAAAACTGAGGGGAAGGAATAGAGATTCCCCATATACTCCCTGCCCCTACACAGGCATAGCCAACCCCACTGTCACCATTTCTCACCAGAGGGGTACATTTGTTACAGTTGATGAACCTACATTGACAAATCATTATTACCCAAATCCCACAGTTTGGTTGTTCATTTTCTTATTGTTGAGTTTTAAGAGTACTTTATATGTTTTGGAAAATGTTCCTTTATCAGATATGTCTTTTGCAAATATTTTTCTCCCATTCCACAGCTTGTTTTTTCATTATCTTGACAGTATCTTTCACAGAGCAGAAGTTTTAATTTTAATGAAGTCCAGCTTATCAATTCTTCCTTTCATGGATCTCGCCTTTGGTGCTGGATCTAAAAAGTCATCTCTAAACCCAAGGTCATCTAGTTTTCTCCTATGTTATTCTCTAGGAGTATAATATTAGGATGGTGCAAAAATAATTGCTGTTTAAAAGGTTAAAAATAATTGCAAAAAAATGAAATTACTTTTGTACCAACCTATTCAGGTCTGCAATTCATTTTGAGTTAATTTTTGTGAAGGGTACAAAGTCTGTCTCTAGAATTATTTTTTTGCACGTGGATGTCCAGGTTGTCCCAGCACTATTTGTTGAAGAAACTATCTTTGCTCCATTGCATTTCCTCTGCTCCTTTGTGAAAGGTCAGTTGACTCTATTTATGTGGATTTATTTCTGAGCTCTCTATTTTGTTCCATTGAACAATTTGTTTACTCTTTTACCAATACCACACTGCCATATGTCATTTTCCCTTTTTAAAAGAACTTCTTTACAAATTCCATCAATTTTTGTCTGAAGAAGTCTTTTTTTCTTCTTCTTCTTCTTCACTTTCGAAGGATATTTTGCAGGGTACAGTATTTTCGTTAGTGCCTTTTACTCTCAACACTATAAATATTTTATTCCACTCTTTTATTCCTTATGTGGTCTGAAGAGAAGTCTGATATAATTCTTATCTGTGCTCTTTTATGGGTAAGATATTTTCCTCCACTGGCTTCTTTCAAGATTTTTCCTTTATCTTTGATTTTCTGCCATGTATATATAGTATGCCTAGGTATAGTTTTTGTTTGTTTGTTCACATGTATCTTGCCTCGTATTCTCTGAGCTCCTTGTGACTGCACTTCTCTTACAGATCTAAGAAATGTTGTTGATTTTTCAGTTCAGTTTCTTCCTTGTTAGGATGGAATGGCAACTTCCAAATTGCTTACTTCGAGCTGGCTCTTCAAAGGAAGAGAGCTTGCCTGATTTCTGTTTATCTCACTGGCACCTAACACAGAGCCTCACCCATAGGGAGCTATCACTAAAATGTGTTTAATGCCTAACTGGTGAGTAATAAATTAATGAATTAATGACTTTAGCATTCTAATGACATTGATTTAGTGAGAAAAGTTTCCTCCACCTCAGATTTCTGTTTCCTACATCTGTTGGTAAAATCTTGCCCTTAAGTTGCTTCTAACAGTTTACTTTCTTTATCTGAAATTTAAAAAATATTTATTATGCTACTCAAAAAAGATTTTAATTAATACTTTTATTTTATTTTTATACATGTATCAACTTTGAGTGGGTTTTGTTTTGTTTTTGGTGGGGGGTGTAAGGATAGTTGTAATATGTGAGACATTCATGTAAAAATAAACTTCCAAGAAATTTCTCAAATATTAACTCCCCATGAAAAGATGAATAGAAAGAAATACTGAAGTTATGGCCTTCTGTTCCATCGTTTTATGGGTTATGATAAAATAATGCTATATAACGTTCGTAAGGGTGAGGTTATTTTATTCTGTCTTTTTTCATAGTAGGAACTTCTTTCAAAAATACTATTCTACTCCAACACAGTCTAGTTTCTTGAAATCTAAATCAACTAACTTATTTCGAGTATCTGAGATGAGTTTATGCTTTTTATAAAGTTATCATTTTATAGAAACCTTTTATCTTTTTGCCTCATCCTTCCTTTTTTCCTGGGTATGATTAACTCATGAATAATTCAAAGCCTTTTTCCTCTTCTACTACCAAACAATAATTTTAACCATGGCAGTTAACAGTTGTGAAGGATTTTATGACTATTTGAATCTACAAAGCCTCATTCTCCCATAGCTCAGAGAATGTAGATTTCATGTGTTTCTAGCTGCTTTGAACGCAGGTTTAATTCATATCAGGGTTTTGTTCACCAGGCTCATGTCGGCCTCTGAGGAGGTGCCCTGTTAATCTTGATCTCTTTCAGAATGGCCAGATGATGAATTCACCCAGGTTTTCCTTTTCGGCTACATTTCCCTCAACCCACCTAAGCGTCTTTCAACAAATAGACTGAGTATCTTAATCAGTTTTTCTTCTCTCTCATCACACCTCCTGTCAGGATCCTGGAATTATGCCTAGTGAAGGAAAAAAACAGTGAAATCCCATTTAAGCTCATCAGCGGGATTTCCATTAGATTTCTAGGCGCCACCACTGAGAGTTGCAAAGTCTCCCATTACAGAAGCTGAACAAACTAGGTGTTTTCAGCATTCCTGACTACCTGGAATGGAAAACTATTACTCACCTTTTTATTCCATTTTCCCCTTTTCCAGATTGTCTCCCATTGCTCCACATATCCCACTCCCCGTCTTCTTTGATGTATCTTTCTCTCTCTCTTTCCTTTGGTCCCTGGATTTAGTCTGCCATCAAGTCTGGCCAGCCACTTTCTGGATTAGACTTTCCTGGATTCTCCCTTCCCCCAGCTGTTAAGTATCTCTCATGTTTGCCTCCCTCCAGCCTCATGATGTAAGGTTTAAGACTTAATTTGCACAGTTGCATCTTTTCCCTATGGTACTATACACTTCCAGTTATATTCAAATAATGACAGAATTTTTTTTCCCCCTAAGGGCAAAAAAAAATCACTTGACTTTCCAATCACATCAGCTACCGCAAATACCGTTTATTTACTGTCCCTCCTCACTTCTGTGTCTTCACCAGCTTAGATAGGCAACAACTCAGTTTTCTCCAAACTCTGAAGTTCAGGAGAGAATGAAAATGGAAGATGATAAAGATGACACAGGATAATCAGGCAGAAGATGGCAGGGGCACTTTTCTGAATGTTCTATGAATGTCTACAGTTTAAATTACAAAATTAACTTTATAGATTTGGTCTTGGACCACCCTGTGTGCTGGCATTGCAAATGCCATTCAGACCAATCAAAAGGTGAGGTGAGAGGGCAGGATCCTTCTCAGATGAGTGGCAAAGATGATGCCACAGTCATGTTCCTGCAAGTGTTCACTTGAGAGAGAAGAGAGGGAAAACTTGGAAAAAATAAAAGGATGGGAAAAAGAGTTACATATGGCTCAATTTTATTTAAAACTATTATAGTTGTACCAGTAACTTTGAAGATCATTTCTAGCAATGACTGAAATTTTTCAAAACAGTGTATTATGTTTAGATAAAGGAGACTTAGAAAGAAAGAGGGAAAATAAGGCTTATGTCAATTAATACAATCTTGTGGGTATTCCTCCTTGCTTGACAATTTCATGGCCCTGAATAGCTTGGTTTGGCTCTACTTCTTTTTGAAAAAGAACTACTTTTGGAAAATGTTTCTGCTTTCTCTGAAGGATTATAAGTAGAAAAAGTTACAGAGAAGTTACCCAACTAATTTATCATAAATGTCTTTAAACCTGGTTGTTTAGCTCTTATTGGGAATGTTAAGTCTTGAAAAAATTATATATCCATTATCAAATTGGCAAGACATACAGATTGAAAACAATCCAGTCATGTTTTAGATATTCTCCCCAAACACATCTTTTCTTCGCCAACTCATGATGCTTCAGGCCTAAAGAGCAATCCCTTTTTCCATTTCTGAATGGAAAGCATGATTGGGGAGAGAAATCATGCAGTCTTTGGTGAAGAATACCCTGTTCAAAGAACTTGCTCATGAAAGTAAAAGTAAAATGGCATGGCTCATTGTTATAAGGAGGTTTTCCTTCTTTACTGAAAAACTGCTCATCTGTTTCTATGAAGTAACAGTCTTTAACTGATCCAAAAGAAATCAAAAGTTTTTAACATTAGTATCTGTTGTATTCTACTCAAGCTGCTCAATTGCATTTTGCCCCAATACAATGACTAGAACTCTTGAGATACAGAGTGAAATTTGGTTCATGTCCTTAGTCTGCCATTTAATAAATGTGTAGTTATTGGAAAGTGTTGTGTTTCCTTATTTGTAAAACAGGGGTCATGGTAATAGTAGCTACTTCTCAAGGAGGCTGTGAGGATTGTATTTGAGAATGAATGTGAAAAGCAGGTTCAAAACAACAACAGAAGATGTCTTTATTCACCCAACAAGCATAATTATTGAGTTCCTACTAAGTATCAGGCTTTGTTTCTAATACTGGGACTATAGAAATGGAAATTGAAACCCATCTCTATGTCACTTAGCCATCTAGTAAAGGCCATATTCAAATATCTAAGCAAGGAGATAATAGATTGAATTAAAGTGTATACAAAGTACTAGAAAAGGAGAGGAAACGCTCAAACCTGCTGGGGGGGCGGGGTGCGTGGAGAAGAGCTTCACAGAGGAGATGAGCATTTGGGCAAACTTGAAGAATGAGTAAAATGTAGCCAAATGAGCATACAGTGGGAAATTGGTTCAGGAAGAAGAAAGAGAATTTGTACAGAAACAGGTGTGAGGGAACATGGCACATTTACAATCTGCAGCTGAGAGGGAAGAGCTGAGCTGGAAAGATAGATTTAGGAGTTTTCATCATATAGGAAGCAATTGAATTTAAGATCGAATGAGAGATGATGAGAGCTAAGGCTGGTTTCAGATGGATAAAAGATGAGACACCCATGAAAGAGAATGAGAAGTAGCAGCCAGAGAAGTAGATGGAAAACGGGAGGGAAGTAATAGTTTTGGAATTAATGGAGAAGATCATTTTAAGAAAGGAGTGGTAACAGTGTCATATACAACCGAGAGATGAAGCAAAAAAAAAAGACTGAAAAGTAGCCACTGAATTAAAAAATGCAGAGATCCTTAGTAACTTTAGTGAAGATCAATGTGAAAGCATTACTGCAGTGTTTTTGGGTGTAAATAGGAGGTCTGAATGTGAAAATAGTAAGCTTTTGCTCCCCTTTGGCTGAGAAGAGGAAGAAGAGAAGGGTGGAGTCATTGTCAGAGAAGGAAAGGGACAAGGGTAATAGGGAATGTTGATTTTTATTTTCAGCAGCTAGGCTATGAAAAGACGAAACTGTTGGGTTATAACTAGGGAAGACATTTCAGTTCAGAAAGAAAAGATGGGAACATGTTTTTATGTTTTACATATGTATAGCACATATATCTACATAATTTAGAAATTTTATTGAGTTCTTACAGAGTACATCTTGATCATTTTATCAATTAAAATGTGAGCATGCTTCTCACAGGATATGGCTGAAAAGTAAATTCTAGAAACATGGGTAATTTTCTTAAAGCTGGGACAAATAGCTATACATCCCTTCATTTAAGAAGTAGATTGAGCATCTGCTATGTGGCAGTTGCTGCACAAAGCTCTGGTGATACCATGTGGGAAGGCAATTTTGGTCCCTGCCATGCTAGAATTTACAGTCTAATGGAGGAGGTGGACACCAAAGAAAAAATTATAAAAATCAATTTTTAAAACATAATTATGTTCAATTATTTCCTACGTAGGCAGGCAACCTCATGTTTCAACCTTTCAACTTTCTTACACCATTACCATCCAACAGAGCTTTCTCATTTTATTTCAACTGGCATTTGTTGGGCGTTAGAATGTTATCAGGCAATTAGCTATGCATAAGCGAAAACAAGACATACCTTCTGCCATGATGAACTTATAACTAATTGTGCAAATTGGACCTAAACCTTTCAAGAGTAAAATGTAATAAAACACCACGTATAATAAATTCAAGTAAGGGATAAAACGCTTTTTATAGGAGTTCTATAGGTTTGCTGTGATATACATAAAGCATACATTTTAATTGCGATTTTAATTAATTAAAGTCATATGAAGTTAGAATTGTAAGGAATCCTAATGATGAGGTAATCCATAATTTTATTTTACAGATGAGAAAAGTAAGAGCCTGAGAAATGAGGGATTTGCCTAAGATCCCACTAGCCTAATTTAAAAATTCCAGATCTAATCAAATACTTCCATTTGCATCAATCAGATTAATGTTTAATAAAATAGAAAGACGCTTATAATACAAGGTTAAATTTTTTTATTACCAGTTCTCTGCGATATCCCTGTTCCAAATGTGTTTTTTTTTCCCCGGTACTCCCAGTATCTATAGTAGCCAATGGGGTTTTCTAAGTGGACAGTGATAACATAAACATATAAATAATGAGAATTTGTTTCTTTCTTTTCAATTCCTATATATTACGTCTTTTGCTCTTTTCATATTGTACTGGCTAGGACATACATTATAATAAAGTGCTGATAACAGGTATCCTGTCTTCTTCCTGAGTTTAAATGCAAACTTTTAACATCTTAATAATGATTTTCACGGTTAATGTATATTTTTGGAGGAGCACTTTAGTATATTAAACAATTTTCTTCCTATCCCTCGTTGAAGTATTTTATTATGAATGGCTATTGAGTACTTTGCTTGAATGTTTTCTTTTGAGAAACAACAATAAAAACAACCTACTGAGCAGTCACTTCTAGAAAGGGTGCCTATATTGATAGTTTCAAGAACTATAAGGAAAGAAACATCATTCTGTCATTTTTGCTAATTTTGGTAGAATAAATGTTCTGGATCTATAAAAAAAGAAAGAGTGGATATTGAATTTATTAAATGATAAGTCCTGGATCTAATGAAATACCTGAATCTTTTCATCTATTCATGTAGTTAATTACATTGGTATATTTAATCAATTCAATTTGATTATATTATATTTTTATAATTACTGGATTTATTATCTGATTTGTCAAATATACACTAAAAGAGAGAGAATAGTAAAATACATCCTAATGTTATCGCCTAACTTCAAAATTTGTCAGTGTTTTGCTGTGCTTGCTTTACCTGTTGCTCTCTCAACCTGTTTGTTTTTTAGAGGGGATTACTTAAAAGCAAACGTCAGATATCACCCATAAATATTTCAATATGCAGCATTTGCTGATGAGGTGTTAAAATATATATCAACTATGCCATTATTGCATCTAGCAGAATTAATGGAATTCCTTAATATAATCTAATACCTATTTTATATTAGTATTGTCAGGAAAGTCCCAAAGGTATCTTTTTACATTATTTTGTTCCCCTCCAAATCATTATCTAAACAGGATCCATAATTGCCAATTGCCAAATTATGATTGTGTCTCTAAAGTCTTCTTTATTCTATAACAGTTCTCCCCCACCCACACTCCCTTTTCTTCATGACATTAAATTGTTGGGGAAACCGGGTTATTTGTCCCAGAATGTTCAACATTCTGAATTTGATTGATTGCTTCTTTATGATGTTGTTGCACTTACTTTTCTAGCCCCACTGATCCTGTTAAAAAAAGTTCAGATCTCGAAGCATTATTGAAATTAGGGTCAATTTTAGTCAAGAATACTTCATAAGTCCTTCCAATTTCATCACATCTTTTGAGGTACAAATCATTGGATTTTCCCACACTGAGTTGTGTTAAGATTGATCAGTGGACTCAGGAGGAGTCAGCCAAATTCCTGCATTGTAAAGTTTCCCATCGTCCTTTACCTAATGGTTATTGTCCACATGTATTCTTTCATTAAGGGTTGTAAAATAATGATCTATTTCTATCATTAATTTTGCATATGTTAACTAAATCATTTTTCATAGAACTTTCCCTGACCAACCTTTTAGGTACAATGAAATAGAGATCATACAGGAAAGTGCGGATTTTTTTACTTTTATTTATCAACTTTCAGACTGTGACTTTTGGTCTCAGCAACCACCAGTGGTAACCAATGAGATGATTTTGTTTTTGTTTTTTTTGTGTTATTTTTTGGTATTTTCAGTGTCATTATGGACTTCTGGGCGTTATGTTTTTGAAGTGTTTCAGTAGTCAAATATTCTTTTTATTTTCAAATTGTCTCATGTCAAGCCAGAAGGTACCCCTTCACATTTTACCCTTTGCCTCTTCTGACGTGATTCCATTCGTCTTTAAAAGCCTCCTTGTTTTCTGACACAAGATTTCCCAAGCTAAGCTTACTTATTTCTTTTACCAGACATGAAATTAGCCATTTCTCTAAGAAGCTCTGGTTCCTTTTATTGGGTAAGATTTATTAATATTTTGAGTTTATTTTTGCATGTATGTTCAACAGTGAAATTAGTCTTTTACGTGCGCACACACACACACACACACACACACACTGCCTTCTCTTGTTTAACTATAATTTTAGTAGCCTCGCAGAAAATTCAAGGAGTGATTTCTCTTTTTCTATACTCTGAAAGAATTTGTGAGTGAAATTATTTGCTCCTTAAGTATTTTGTGTATTTACCTTCTCAGGATGGTGGTTTCTTTGTGAAAACATGTTTCTCTATTCATTCTATTTCTTTAATAATTAGTTTACCACCAGCTCAACTATGATTTAAAGAAAAGAAATACAAGTTTTCATATTTTCCATAGCATTTTTAGATGTTTTCTATGGAGAGAGTTATCTCAGCACATCTGGTACAATATATTGACTCATGATTTTTTTAAAGTGAGGGAAAGATGGAAGAAAAAGTTTCAATTACCCCAGAGTCTAACTCTTCATTCCCTTTTATTGTTGAATTGTTGTGGCTTCAAAGTATTGGTTGTAAAGTCTCTTTCCTCACACAACTTCCTGTCCCATTTTTCTGGTTTTCTATCAAGGCAAAATTAGTCAAGACATATTTATGGGATTTCCAACAGAGCTTTAAAATAGAAGATTGGCCACAGTGTGATATCCTGGTTAAATTTTCTGTTTCTCAGATACTGATTACAAAAAAAAAAAAAAAAAAAAGTGGCAGAATTCTGTCTAATTTATTAAATCTTTTGTAAAATTACCAAATCTGAATTGTTGGAGAATTACAGTGAGTAACAAAAGGTCAAAAGGAATTGCCAGTTTATCAAGGGTAGTTAGATGTGGGTACATTTGGTACTTTTAATTGGTTTTACAAAACTTATTTTATCTGCAGTTGACTATTTAAGTATGAGTGCAATAAAGCCTCTAAAGCTTGTATCATAAAATTCTGTCATTTTATCAATTTCAAATTCTATTTATTTCAAACAGATCTATACTTCAAAGAAACCAAATCTGAGATGTCACATAAAATATGCTGATTAATGCAATTATTGACATAAGGAATATATAGAATGTTCTCCCTATAGATTAGTTATAAAGAGTTAGCTGTAATCAAAACATAATTTTTCAATAAAATGGGCAATTTCTTCATTATATTGGGAGATTAATTTTTTATTTATTTGTTTTAACATAACCAGCTTTTTAAAAGCATTTTTAAAAAGAAATAAGGACTTTTACTTCTGGCCAAGATGAAGTACAGAGGCTGATTTACCCTCATGCCTGAAACAACCCCAAAACAGACAAAATACATGAAGCAACTACTCTCAAGAGTGAATATCAGATAATGAATGGCAATGAACTCTCAAAGATGGTAAACAAATTAGGTTTACCTGAGATTGTTCCAGCTCACCTCCTTGAGTGTTTCCAGGCTGTGGTACAGGGAGGAGGAACCTGGGCAAAACCTGGCAAGTTCCCTGAGTTGACAATATGATCTTTGAATTGGGAATGCCAAGACTGAGTTCACAGGCAGAGGACCAACGAGGAGAAAACTACACAGAGAAAGATCTCCAGACACCTGCAGAGGGTCCCATTGGGTATCCAGCTGAGGAATACTCAATGCAACGCAAGTGAGAAAACCACTCACTGCCAGGAAAGAACTCCCTGAAAGGATTAGAGAAAATACCTGGCACTCACAGAGAATGGTTAGCCCCGCAAGCCAACCTGGAAAACCTCACAATTTGCAGGGCTTTGGATAGAGTGCTAGAAAAGTCTTGCCTCAGTAATGAAGAATAGTTATGCCCTAATCTAAGAACAGCTCTGGTTCTGACCAGCAAATCGTAAAAGCAAGACCCAGAAGGACCAAACTGTTTCCAATTAACTTAACTGAAACCCAGAACAAAGCTTAAGAATATTTGTGTAAATACGAATATTTCCAGTACCCAACAAGGTAAAATTCGCAATGTCTGGTAACCAATCAAATATTAGCAGGTGTGGAAAAAAGAAAGAAAATACAACTCATAAAAAAGGAGCAAAATCAGTTAATCAAAACCAACCCAGAATTGACACAGATGTTAGAATTAGCAAACAAAACACATTAAAAGAGTTATTATCATTGTATTTCATGTGTTGAAAAAGTAAAGTGAGACGTGGAAGATATAAAAAAAGAACCAAGTCAAATTTCTAAAGATAAAAACTATAATGCCTAAAATACAAGATCACCAGGTGGGGTTGGTAACAGGTTATATATTGCAGAATAAAAGATTTGTCAACTTAAAGATTTACTAATAGGAAGATCCAAAATGAAATACAGAGAGACACAAAATTTAAAGGATAAATCATCAGTTAGCTGTGAAACAGCTTCTGTTAATTGATTTCCCCTATGTACGATATGTACATTTTTTTACAAAATAAATGGGATTTTTAAGTATAGGTTATTTTATAATCTAATAATGCAACAATATGTTGCAAACATCTTTGCTTATACATACAACAATAGCAAAACAATTTATCAGATTGTACACTTTAGAAATATATGTCAATATCCCTCAATACAGCTGTTACAGAAAAATAAATGACTAATACCACAGCTGTGCTTGCTATAAGACAGATGTGTGATTCAAAGAATGATGCAATAACATGTTTATTTTCCTCCCCAAATGAAGAGATCAGATGTAGCATGAATAGATCAGATGTAGGTTCCATAGAATCTCCCAGGAAGTGTGCATAGGGGTGGGGGGGGCGGTAGTCTTTATAATTCAAGACAAGATGGCAGGTATCAGCACGGTGTGTGTGCCTGCTTACCTATGTCGGTGGAAGTGCAGAGAATAGGAAGAGGAGGTAGGGAAGACAGTAAGAAACTGTTCTCACTGGAACTGAGAACTGAGGAGGAACAAAAGGTGGGGACATTATGAGTAATTTGGAACAAGAGTTTTGAGAGTTAAATTCCAAGGAGTTCATAAAATTTGAACTCCTTGCTAGAAAATCATTAGTTTTGGGGCAAGTAAATGACATGACGGAAGTGGTGTTTCAACGCTAATCATCTGACTGTACATCCATGCGTTCATTCATTGAATAAATGTTGAGTCTCTAACCTATGACAATTACAGGATGCCCTGGAGAGAGGAGTCTGTATTACAGTTATCCACATGTGAGGTGATAAGGACTTGAACTAGAGTGGTGTATGGAGCATGACCAGACCACCGTAGACTCAGGATCGGCATTAGAAGGATGAGGGTTGGCCAAGGAATCATTTATATAGTGATAGGGTGGACTCTTGTGTGCTAAGCTGGCCTTTCCGTAGGCCTCAGTCAGAAAGGCAGCAAGCCTCTAGCTCTGACTTTCTCTGACTTGGTGGCTTTCTTCTTCCTTTCAGGCTGCCAGGACCTCCCATCTTTGGGCATGCCTTTCTGAGGAACTAGGGAGGCACTGGGGCTGCATCACCTCACCTGTGTCACTAAGCCTATATTCTTCCTGTGTTCTTTGATGGTATCATTGACAGCAGTGGGCATGTTGAGTAGGAGAGGTTTTGAGAGAGAGGCATTCAACACCCACTACCCAGAAAGTTCTTTACAGTTTGCTGAGTGAATGGAGGAATGAAACCCTTTTGAGTTCCTTATATTTGTGCATTCCTTAAGGTATTTCAAAAGAAAGGACTAGATGCAGAAAAAAACAAACTATTATCTTGAATGCCAATTCTGAGTGACAATGGCTGCCTGGAGTTCTAGGTTGAGTGAAAATTTGAGGTCGTGCCTTGATTCTATAAGAGAATATACTGGGTGCAATCATCAATGTCTGCCTGGATCAAGAGAGAAAGAATGGTCTCAGGAGATGAGAATGGAAGGGTTAGCAGAGGAAGAGGTTAGTTGAGGAAGAGGTCTGCCTACTGGGTCCCTATCAGCAGAGATGGAAGCTGAAGCTTTACAAGTAAGTGAGCACCTGGAAGAGGAAATGCAGAGACAGACATCACACGTCACTGAGGTTCTTCCCTAGCACCCTCTCCAAGTCCCAACCACCTTTCAACTGGGCTGCATGGGTCATGTGGCTGTAGCTTTTTTATTGAGACGTGTTTAAGTATTATGAGCACAGATTGCTACTGATAACAGAAAGAGCCTGACATTTGCAGTCCTAGCGTTGAATCCTGACTCTACCACTTACTAAACTGTGTGATTTTAGACAACTTTCTTAACCTTTCAGACCTGGTTTTCTCACCTTTAAGAGTATAATGACAAAAGCTTGTAAGAATTTTGCAATAATGCAAATGAAGTGTGCAGTCAATAGATGTTCAATAAATGGTAGTTATTACAAGTATTGCACACTGGAAGGCAGTACTCTACCAATGGGATGTTACTTCATTATAGAAATAGACTGTTATAAATGGTCAAGGATTTAAGAATGCAATATATTTATTTTATAGAAGATATTCCTGTCATTAGAATTTACTACATAATACTAGTAAGTAATTTTAGTATTAATTAGCCGAATGCTGGAACTGGTGATAGCTTTTTGATATAGAATTAAGCATATTAATGGTAGCCATTTAAACGTTATACTACATATATATATATATGTTAAAGTATCATAAAATTGACAACTTGTAACTGCCTCTGGCTCATCTCCATTTCATTTCTCTCTGGTCTCCTATAAACTCTCCCTGGTGAATTTTTTTAGTTGAAAGTGCAGTATATTCTGGCTATTGAATGAAATCTTATACGCACAAAAGCAACCTTAAGCACTGAAAAGTGTATTTAGGATATTTGCCATTTTCTGAGTTTTGGTGAGGTCCCTAAAATTTTCAGTCATATCAAAACAGTTCTCTCTCTCTCTCTCTCTCTCTCTCTCTCTCTCTCTCTCTCTCTCTCTCTCTCTCTCTCTCTCTCTCTCTCTCATCTAATTATCTAGAATCTCCTATGAGTTCTTCACACACAGCAATGAATCCCGTCTTCTAAATCAGGAAATGCACTCTGACTTCCTTGTGAATAATGTTGAGACACATTTCTATGCTATTCAGACAAATCCTCTTTGTGGTATTTATGGGGTTTCTTTATCATCCTCTTTCTAATAAGATAAGCCGTGATTTTGCCCCTGCTTTCCTGAACCTCATTTCTCATCCACATATATACTCTTCTCCAGCTACTCAAGTTACTTGAACCTTGCAAGCAGAGTGCCCCCTGGGTCCGTGGTGACATTTTCCATCTGGCCCTACTACAAAGAATATCTTTCCTGTCTGGCCTTTGTGAAAGACACCACTGAGGCCTCCACCAGGAAGCCTTCCTAGGTGTCCATTAACAGATGTGTATCTTTCCTCCTCTCTGTTCCTATAGTGTCTGGTACGGCACCCCTCTCTCGGCACTTATCATATTGTTCAATAACTGGTTGCTTTCTTCTCCATCTTTCTTTACCTAAACATAACCCCCTTGTGGATAAAGACTTTATCTTTTTTTCCTAACACCTATGTCAGTGTCTTGCACAGAACAGATAATATTTAAGTGCTATTGAGTGACCAAATGGAATACTTTGCACCCTAATAGTTCTTTCTTAAGGTTGACAAGAGCACTGAGTTATTAAATAGTGCTAATTGTAGAATCTTCTGGAAGATCTCACTTCAGTGTGTCCTGTGTGAAAAACCTTTGTATACGATATAAAAATTCCTTCATTGTAGTGGCCAATTTCTTTTATTTCTTTCCTCTTCCTGGAAATCTCTTTAACTGAATGTTCCAAGTCCTTTTGCTAGTGACCTGCAGGCCCCAAGGAATTACACGTATAGGAACTTACTTTGAGCCTAAAATGGTTTTTGCTTCAGGGAGAGAAATTACTTTTTGGACAATTGGAACTGGATTTTCTTTCTGTGTATGTTTTAGATAATAATGGGGGGGAAATCATAAATTAACCAAAACCTAGAAAGAGGACTTTAAACTTGTTGTGTGGCATAGGTCCCCTGTGCAAGAAATTTGCATTTTAAGAGATGTCAACAAAGAATTGATCGCCCAGTATGTAGTCGCTGATCTGACTGACACCCCCTTGAATCCTTCCTCCCATCCCCATTAATAATTAAGCATGCAAACTCATGCACTCAATGTCCCTCTTTCTTGGACATTTCTTGAGAGAGAGAAGGAGTGTACATGAATGCGTTATTTTTTCCTTCAAAAAATCTTAACGGAGAACCTGTTAGAGGTGAGGCCCTGTACTAGGCACTTAGAGAGATGCAGTTTCCTGGGGATAATATAGTTGCTAAGTGCTGTGCTAGGCTGAGGGCCTGGAAGAGAAGAAACATTTAAAAACAAGGGGAAATGGTATTATGCCTTATAAGAGGTGCAAGGAGGGCTTTTGGAAGTCCGGGAAAGGGGAAGGCACAATGTGTGAGCTGCATTATGGAAGATTAGATGTTGAAACCAAATCTTGCAAAGTGAGTAAGAAATCTGTGTCTTATGTGCAATATAGGGACAACATTGGATGGTTTCCATGGCCTTTTAAATGAATGTGGGTATTTACAACGTATATATATCTTCAGTCTTAAATTTTATGTCTTCATTTTCCCAGTACAAGATTAGGAAACATATCCTTTAACAGCATGTATCCTTCAAGTCTTTCTCCCACAGGCTAATGGGTACACTTTGGGTATGTCGATAATGCTTCCGAGTAAAGGGCAAATATGTACCTCAACATGAGAACATTACCATATCCTTATTTAAAGATATGCTAAATTCAACCTCAGAGAAATTGTGACTTCATTGGTATCTCTGAATGTCTTCTAAAATAAGATTAGTTTCCCTTGGTCTGGGATGGTTACATATGGCCCCGCTTAATGACGAGAGAGTGAACAAGTAGCTGAGCTATTAATGGCCTTCCATTTATAAAACGCTTTTAGCCGATCCAAGCACAAGCAAATGAGGGTGAAAACAGTTGCCCTGCTGAACTGCAGCTATGAGAAAATGCTGCACCGCCCAGCGACACATTCGTGAGTACTTGGGGCTACGTGCTGTGCTGGGCTGAGGGACTGGAGAGATGAGTCTTGTCCAGACTCCATGAGAGCACCCACGGCCCAGTGGGGCAACAAGGAGCGTACACTACCATAATTGAGAAATAATAAGCTCTCAAGAAAAGTGAAACAATTACTGTAGGTAGATAATTCTTTGGGAAAGCTTGCACAGAATTGATGCCATTTGATAATATTAAATAATGAATCTTCAAGTCAGAAAAATGGAAGAATCAAAACACCGATCCTATATGAAGGGAAGAAATCCCTACCCACATTGTCCTGTTTATTACAAAGAACTAAACTGATTCACTCACTTATGGACTTGATCGAGGTACTTCAGATTGTCTTTCTGGTGGTAGTTTTCCTTGAGCCATTCAGGCGAACCTACCCCATCTTATGGTACAACCGGGGTGGGCCTTCTTTTCAAGCAGAATCTGGAGGTTTATGGCAGGCCTCCTGGAGCCATCCCTTTCTGAACTACCATACTCTTTCACACCATCATGGTACTTCAAACTCCTCCACTATTCAACGATTATGCCTTGGTCTTCAGATGACCTCTTATCCAAATAGCCACTCAGAAAGGGTTTGATTCACCACCTATGGTTTGGGTGTTAATTGGCAAGTGCCAGAAAACATGGCTGAAATACTAGAGGAAGAATTGTAACCGTTAAAAATCACTGTATTGTACACCTGAAGCTAGTTAATATAATACTGTATACCAACTATACATAAGTAAAAAAAAAAAAATTAAATTAAAAAAACACATAAAATACAAAAATTTAAAAAATAAATAAAACTAAAAGCACTACTGAAAATGCTAAGAGAAAGGACAGGGGCTGAAACTGGGAACCGATAATATATATATCTGCTTTACATTTTTACTTTAGGGGTTCATTTACATACTTGCGTTCTCTCTTGCGCTCTCTCTTACCTAAGAAAGGAATTGTGAAATGATTAGAGTGATGGGAGTTCCCACGTTAGAGTCTAACTCCCTGGGCAAGATGTGTAGAAAATGTACACATTCAATCTTATCACTGCCGTCCCTTGACCGAATTTCCTACCCTAAGAGTTCTCCTTTGCCAATACTCCTCCCAAAAATATACCCTTACCCAAGCTCCAGAAGTTTAATACCCAAACATTGCCAAAATTTCTAAGAGAACTTCCAATGCCAGAGAGAACTTCCAATGGCCAAGACAGTAGAGAGCTGGCTGGCATAGAAGAAAACGTGTTCGATAGAAACTTTTCATTCTTCATGAAAGTTATTTTCCCTCCCTAAAGGAATACCTGCATTTTCAGCTTCCCTTAAGTTAGTTTGGCAAATAATTCCCTAAGTATAAGAAAAGACCATGGGCCAAGGGATGTAAGGTGCTCAGTATTTCTTCTGCATTTTGGGACTCAGGTTCTTGACTTGCTGGTGGCAACCAAAATTGTAAAATGATCTACTAATAATAACTACTATTTCTTGATTGCTTACAGTGGTTAGAAGTTTTTCTCAGCATTGTAAATACACTTTGTGCTTCTGAGGTAATAACATCACCAATGATGAGCGCTTAGGTAAACGGTGAAGGGTCACAGAGTTAGTGCAGGTACATAACTCTGAGCCCAGGGAGTCCCCCACTCATCCACAAAGTCACACTGTCTCCTGGGAGGAAACTGAGGCCCAAGGTGACTTGGCTAGCTGGATTCATACTCAAGCCCAAATGGAGAGCCTGCACACGCTCTTCATTTCTGTGCTGTTAGTCTGAAATGCGCAGCCCCAGAGCTTAACCAAATGAAGAATAGGGCACAGTTTATCTGTTTATTTTTTCCAAGGAGGCTACTCCTTAATGAATCAGGTCGACTTGATAAAAGGTTTTATGACTAGGTTTGGAGAACTGCGGTGACTTGGAAACATTTGAATCACTTAATGTATATATCTCATATAAGGCCTAGCGCTGAAATTACAGTTCTCTTGAAAGACTTGAAGCAGAATGGCTGTATTGATGTTTCCGTTATTATTATTCCCAAATGGCTTTCTTCTTCCACCTGGTAGTCTAGTCATCTAAGACATACGCTGAAGTAAGTTGGAAAAACTGGGCTTAAATAAATCCAACTAAGCCCCAATGCATACAATTCTTAATTATTTAAGAATGGATTTAGCAGTCATCAGCTTTGGTTAGGATGATTTCAGTTTAGATTTGTATCACTTGAATTGCTGAATAAGGATCTTTTCGGTTACATATGCTTTCGATGGATTATTCTAAGAATAATTCCTATATTTTGGAATGAAAGCAATTTGATAGGTAGCAAAAACAGGTAATCCAGATGTTTCATAAATGTATATTGCTAAAATATTACAGAGGTGACTTTTATGTCAAAGCAAATAATAAAAGTCACCATAAACAAATATTAAATTGTAGAAGGTAAATAAGACATACACGGCAAAGAGAGATATGATTTTTTAAAAATCTCCACTATTTTGTGCTTGTTGTCTTACAAGCCTGCCGCTTTTAGTGCAGTTTAAACTTAAGCTACTTAACTGGCTTTGTCCACATTCTTCTCTTGTTCTTGTACAATCTCAAGAGCTGTTCAAGCTCAGGCAGGAGCCCAGGACCTGCCTAGAGGCTTGAAGCTTCAAGAGGTAAGCACAAAGCCCTCCAGGTTATGTTTTCTGAAACCTTTCCATTAACTAAAACGTTTTGCTTAGGCTTGTGGCTAAGTGTTGGCTCTCCATGCTGAAGCAGGGGGCGGGGCCTGCTATGCCATTCCAAATGAATTCAGAGATGATGAAATCCTCTCAATCCCCACTCATTTCCCATGACTGTGTTCAAGTGGATGTGGTTTGCGCTTAGTACACGGCAGAGAGCGGAGTCCCTCATCCTTCTTCTGTGCCTTGTCCAGGTCTTTGATGTCTGATGTTGCAAAGTTCTGCAATGCTGGAGCTGTCAGGCACTTTGCCACCCTTCTCCACCTCCCCGGTCCCCCACCAAACTACGTTAGTTTTTGAGAGTTACCTTTTGTTTTCAACATCTTACAGTCATCCAAGCATGGTAAAGCAATTTTAGATCATTATATAATTTTTCCACAAAATTCAACAGGCTTTTATAAAATCTGTTAGGTACCTGGCATTGTACTTGCCACTAAAGAAAATACATGAAGGTATGTGACATGGTCCCCAAAGATTGCAGGGATCTCTCTTGCAGAAAAAATGAAAAATAAAAAGTCATACAAATACAACAATTGCAAGACAAGTCAGAGCACAATCCAACAGTAGCATGTAAACAGAAGGAGGTAAATTATGCTGTGTATAAAAATGAGGCAATATACATGATTTTTGACCATTTCCACTGTATTTTTCTTTAATGTGCATAAATAAAAAGCCTCAGTTCTTTTGAATGCCTTCTTTCTTACTCATTCTGATCTTTTAGCGTGTAATCCATAAAAGACCATTGCTCCCTCCATAAATCTTCTTTAATTCAAAGCATAACTCTCAGAGTTCAAAAAATGAGCAGATTAGCCATTGCTGTTCCTCACTGAAATCGTCGGTGTATAAACATCTCCCTGGAGTCACAACTACAATCGACCTAAAAAATAAATCAAGAGTCAGCTATAAGTTCCAATGATTTATCAATGAGTTTTTTAATGGTGTGTGTCTGAATTATAGCATTTTTGCTATAATGCCACCTCCAGTTGCTATGTTCATTAGTTCATAATATTTTTAGAGTTTACGTATGTACATAAATATACATACACACATATGTGTATTTGCATCTATAAATTTTGCATTTCATAATGGCATATTCTTTGCCACTAGATCAGCTGCACTATTTTTGGAAACATTACTCTCTTTACTTGGAAATCAGAACCTCTTAGTCAATCTAAATATGACTTCATAACTTTTATAGCTTTCACTCCATGCTTTTGCAAAACATTATTGTAATTGCAAAAGAGTTCTGTGTGGTTAGAAAAAAAAGGGGGGTACTTCTCACGACATACCCTAAAAATGCTCTGGGTTTCTGTTTGGTGTTGGGACCCTGATGTGACTGATGTGTTTGTGTGCTAGTGTATGAGCAGAAAATCTAAGAGGTTAAATAAAACAGTTTTGTTTTGTTTTTTAAAGTTAAACTGAAATTTTTACTCTATTGCTTCTTCAGTCACTAATTAAATTGAAGTTGAATCACCCAGAATAGTGCTTTCAGGGTTCTCCCTACCCTGGAAAAAAGATTAACATTAATTTAAAATGCAGAACATCATTAATTTTATTCATTAGGCATAAGTAATTCTCTTACTAATTCATCATTCTCCTTGAGGGGGGAGGGAGGTTCTAACAGCTTTGTTTCTGTTTTTTAAACACAGGCTTTTTTTATTAAATGAAATTTCATTTCATTTTAAAACTCTATTGATTTGATTGTAGTAAGTTTTAAAACAGGACTTCTTAAAGTTTTATATACATAGGAATGATCTGGGGATCTTGTGGAAATGTGCATACTAATTCAGAAGGTCTGGAGTGGGGCCTGAGGTTCTGCTTTCTTCACAGTCACAAGGTAATGTCACTGCCGCTTGTCTGTTGACAACACTCTAAACAGCAAGATTTTAAAGTATCATAAGTATGTATTATTGCAAGCCTTCATCAATAGCGTTATTTTTCTGTGAACCACAATGGCTTCCAAGGGTATATTTGCCTGAGTTCTCCTTCTGATGCCAAGTTCAGCATTTCTCACTCTTTGCATTGCTTATATTAGAGGTTGCCAATCCAGAAGAATGTCCCAATAAACCTTCTTAGGGATTTGGAACTAATCTGGTTCTAACCTTTCTCCAGGCATGTGTTTATACAGACTTTGAAAATGTTCTAGCTGTGTGTAGAAAACTAAAACATGCTTTCGATATCGACATTTAAATGAATTTCATGTGACGCCTGCAGTCTCATCCCAATCTGACCTCTACTGTTTTCCTGATCCCCAAGCATCACAGAACTAAAAGCAGCTTGTGAACTCCATTCTACCAGGAATACTGAGACAAGGCCAATCCATCCTCTTTCAGCTGTCCTAGTTCTCTGAGAATCCCTGCCACCAGCTGCACACTTCTCTGGCTAAAATGAAAATTGTATATCTCCAAGGAGGAAGTAAATATTTGTTGAGTAAACTTGAATAAGAGGAGCAAGAAGTGGATGATTTTGTCCCGCTAAACAATACTTATAAGTACTTTGAGCTGGGGCAGGAGGTGGGTTAATACAGTTTACCCTATAGCAATTTAGGTGTAAATTATCTCTACAGACATAAAACTGCAGGCTGACTGGGTCATGTGGTATTTGCATATTTCAGGTCCCCACAGAAATGGTGGGGAAATGGTGACCTACTGTCCAGGTGGGTGCACTGATCACTGAGTGCACCCACCTGGACAGTTGGTCACCATTTCCCCACCATTTCTGCTCCTGTGTGGACCAGAAATGTGGAACATTTATAACATGTACATTAATCAGTGCACACGCATGCCACATCTGTGCCACCAGCCCCTTGTCCCCTACTGGACAATATCAAAGAAGTAGATTTCAATCAAGGCTGACTAAAGGGATCAGCTCAGGTTCAGAAACGTCCCAGAGGTGTTTTTATTTGTTGAAATGTTGAATTTATAAGTCCGGAATACAAGCGCAAAGGAGTGCTGCATAGATGACTTTCAAGAGTCTGGCACCGTCACAGGCAAAGCCCATAAAACATCCCATTTGTGGAAGAAGCCAACAGTGTATCGATGTGGCTCATTATTCACAAGTCTCTTTTGGACTAAGCTTGTACATGTTTATACAGAGACAATTATGAACATCCTCTGAGATATTTCAAGACCCAGATTCCTGAAATTTGGAACAAATTTCACTGGATATAAGAATTTGTGTATAGGACACTATACTAGAAATTCCAAATCTTAGAGTTGGAAGCAACGTGAGAGGTCATTAGTCCAAACTCCTCTCAAAGCTGGAATCCTCTCAGCCGCATTCCTTGGCAGATGGTCATCCAGCCTCTGCCTGAACATTTTCAGGGATGGGAAACATACCACTTTTCGAGAAAACCCATCCCCTAATGACAGCTCCAAATGTTGAAACATTCTCCCTAATATACAGCTCAAATGTGCTTTTCTTACATTTCCACCCATTGGTCCTATTTCTGCTACGTGGAACCATAAAGGATAAATCTTCGGCTTCTTCCACCTTAATGAAGAAAAGCCCTCAGCTGCCCAAAAGTCTTCTCTGCTTCATATTAACAGCCCTAGTTCCTCCATCTTTTGTCCCCATGACCAACCCTTACCTACCCAAATGAGCAGGTTATCAACACCCTGAAAATACGATCCCTAGAACCATATGCAGTCCTAGGAAGTGATCAAATCAATGCAGATACAGCAGAACTAATATCCTTATAAGCTGGAGTTTTATTTATTCATGTGGCATACAATTGCAAACTTTTTCCACCAGCCCTGTGACCCTGCTGACTTATTCTGAGTTTATAAGAAACTAACAATCCACAGAACTTCCACGTGAACAGTGAATGGTAAAACACTGGTCTCTTTCCCATTTCCTATTCGATGATACATTTTTCTTTTTAATCTAAATTCAGAATCTAACATATATCCCTTTGAGGAGGCCAGCACATTAACTTTGGTCTATTGTTCTAGTTGATCAAGATTTTTTTTTTTTTAGTTACACATCACAGCTGAGTGCTAACCACAGATTACATAAACATCTTCCATCAGAGCATTGATGAATATGCCAAAGATGACCACGTCTTTCACGTGTCTCTTTATACTGGCATTGATTTGTTAGTTTCACTAGACCAAGCAACGATCCCAGTACATAGTAATTGCTCAGTGAATGTTTGTTTAATTTAATGTACAGGTTTTAAACCATCCATGTATGATTCAACTAGACTTTCCTGTGGCTCACATTGTTCTATCTTGCCCATTGAACATCACCAAAGATGCTTTGACAAAATGCTTTGCTAAAATCAAATGCTTTGCTAAAATCAAATGCTTTGCTAAAATCAAATGCTTTGCTAAAATCAAATGCTTTGCTAAAATCAAGCATAGTCATGTAGTAGCAATGGGCACTGGATTGAGTAAGTAGACCCCGATGCTAATGCTTGCTTGCTATGGGCCTCAGATAACCTTTTTTAGTCTTTGTTTCCACTTTATTTTTAAATGGCAATTATTATTATCTGCCTTGATGCCCATGCAACTATTGTAAGGAGCAAATGTAGTAAGCAATACATGTGAAGATAGTCTATAAATTAGTACGTCCTAACTACACAGACGTTAGAGCTCATGATTATGTTACAGCATTCCTCTGATCTCCTAGTCAGCCTAGTATTGCTTAGGTAAGAAAAATAAGGTTCGTTTGATATCACTTGTCCTTGATGAAGTCACACTGGATGCTAATGACCGTCACTTTATTTTTCTATATGCTCACAAAGGACCCTCAGATATAAGAATTCTATATCTGGAGCTAGCTGTTATTTTGTCCTCAAGTCTCATTCTAATTCTAAAGCTTTCTTCTCGAGTCCTCCACTGATTTCATTCCTTTTTTATAACAGGTGGTGAGGCTGACAGTTGATCTGTGTATGAAATTGCTGAAGCAATATGAGACAGACCACCTTATTTCACTCCTCCAATAGTGCTCATCATTTGCGCTATTTTCGGTATCGTGGTGCTTCTGTGAATCAACACTAATGTCAGTACCTTCGGTTGTGGGTTTTGGTATCTTCAGATACCAGCAGGTGTCCCTACCTTCTTTGTTTTCAATTTTGACTTAGCTTTTGAAACCTTAACTCTACTGGAAAATTCAGTTTCCATTTGCATTTACTCAAAATAGGCCACACTGTTTAGTGATCAGCAGGATTAGAGTAGACACATTTTCGTCTTTCTAATTTACTGTGGACACACACACTAGTTTAAATCTTTAAAAATAATTTTGGCTAGATTTTTTTTTAAACAATAAACCTGTTTTGTTTTGTTTTGTTTTTTAAGGAAGAGGAAAGCACAAATCATGCAAAATGAGAAGAGCTGAGTAGGTCCTAACAGACCCTTACCTTGCCATCTACTACTAGAAAAACAAAAACAAAAACACCTCATTTGTATGACTTCATCACTTAATGGTTGTGAATAATTTTAATGACCATTAACTGGTTCTTAATATAGATTCAATTGAAGGCTCATTCTAATCAAAATTGTATCAGTTTGTATTTATTGCCCCTAAAAGAATCAATTCCTTCATGAAGGGAAACTAAGAGAACCATTCCTTATTTCCTCTGACCTGAACTGGAGCATTTTACCCATTGATTATAATGTAAATGAGTAGAATTTGTCAAGAAGAGCAATGAATTGACTTCATTAATACTGCTGTTTCTAAAAAACATTTGGAACTTCCCTTGTGGTGCTGAAATTGGGGAAGCCAAATCACTTTTAGTAGATTTGATCTGGAGGTGTAAAGGTGATACACCTCAGATAAAAATTGGGCAATTACTCATATAGGTCAAGTTATAGGCACAATTTGAAAAGGAAGCCATGATTTTATAACAAGTTTTATATTAAATCCCAGAGATCTGAGTAGAAAATTCACGTTATTCATACAAAGCTAACTAAGCCTGAATACTGGCTAGAATCTAAACTACACACTTAACATAGACTAGGAGAAATAGTTCCACAAGTTTCAACAGACTAGCTCATAAAACTCTTAATAGACCTGGTCCATAATTTGTATATGTCCTGACATATAGAACATGGAATTTCCACTGGATTCAACACACAATGTGCCCACAGAATGCCTTGCTGTTTAGGGGAATATTAATTGCAATTCTCATATCTTTTCACCATGCAAAGAACTGTTAGAAACTATAAATTTTAGTGTTTCACACAGGTTCATTATGATAACAAGTTGTCTGGCAAGGAAACACTGAAACTTTATGTAGCTTTTCCAACTCAGGAAAGGTAGTTGGTAGACCATAACTTCAGTAGCTTAGAAAATAGCCATCACAGAGAGAGTACACATATATTTAGTCCTACTCTTAGTTCCATAAAGACAGAGCTATTAAGAGGTTTTCCAAATCTCCTTGTTTAAAAGAGTTCAGTGTCATAAGAGCTTTGGGCAAGGTCCTATAAGCCCATTTTCATGGAAAAATCAGGAGACTATGCTAAATTGATACAGAAGAAATGATATTATTCCCAGAAGCCTGAGCACCTATCCTTTCTGTCCCACCTCCCAACAATAGAAATTAAAAGTCAATGTTGGCAAATTTTTATGGATATCCATTATGTGCCAGGAGCTATTCTATACATTCTATAGTAAAGAACAGGATGAACAAAATTCCTGGCCTTCATGCAGCCTGCATTCTACTGGAGGAGGAAGGTGGGACAGATGAGAATATAAAACTAGAAAAACAACTAGTGACAAAGGTTTTGACAAATATAAAATATCCATTAGTGACAAGGATTTGGACATGATGGAGATGGCTGGGCAGTTCCTGTAGTTTGAGGAAGTGGTCAAAAAATTCTGAGGGGTGCCTCATATCCAATCCATTGTCCTCCCTGAAGTCAAAGTGGTGTATTAGAAATGTATTTGGTGAATGTCACCCCCAAACCTGACTCAGATGGCTTCCCTTTACTCATAGGACCACATCCATATTCTTTTTTTTATTAGTTTCATGTGCACAAGACAAAGTAATACTTAGACGTTTATCATTTATATCCCTCACACTGTGTGAACCCCCCTCCCCCATCCACTATCCCTCTGACATCGCACAGAGCCATTACATTTCCACTGTCTCTATTCCTAATGCTCTACTCCGCTTCTTGTAAGTCTATACATATATATATATATATATATATATATATATATATATATACATATATATATAAAATTATAGTTGGCATTCATTATTGTTCAGCTTCAGGTGTACAGTGCAGTGGTCAGGCATCTACATCATCCCTGAGGTGGTCTCCCTAATGAGAAAAGTGTCCATCAGATCCCTACAAAATCTTTACAACATTATTGATTACATTCCCCAAATTAACTTTTGTAACCCTGTGGCCATCTTGTGATTACTGACTGTTTTCTAATCCCCTCACCTTCCCCCTTATCCCCACACCCCCGCCCATCTAGCAACCCTCAGTTTTTCCTCTATGTCTCCAAAACTGTTTCTGATTAGTTCATTCACTTATTCTCTTCTTTAGATTCTACATATAAGTGAGATCATATGGTATTTGTCTTTCTCTGTCTGACTTATTTCACTTAACATAATGTTCTCTAGGTCCATCCATGTTGTTGCAAATGGTAAGATTTCTTTCTTCTTTATGGCTGCGTAATACTCTATTGTATAAATGTACCACAGTTTCTTAATCCAGTCATCTACCGATGGGCATTTCAGTTGTTTCCATGTCTTGGCTACTGTGTATAGTGCTGAAATAAACAGAGGAGTGCATAAATTTTTTTGAATTAGAGTTTTGGATTTCTCTGGATAGATACCTAGGAGTGGAATTGCTGGATCATAAGGTAGTTCCATTTTCAGATTTTTGAGATACCTCCATACTGTTTTCCATAGCGGCTGCACCAATCTGCAATCCCACCAACAGTGCACAAGGGTTCCCTTTTCTCCACATCCTCGCCAGTGCTTATTGTTTGTTGATTTATTGATGATAGCCATTTTGACTGGGGTGAGGTGGTATCTCATTGTGGTTTTTATTTGCATTTCTCTGATGGTTAGTGAGGTTGAGCATTTTTTCATATGTCTGTTTGCCATCTGTATGTCCTTTTTAGAAAAATGTCTCTTCAAGTCCTCTGCCCATTTTTTAATTGGGTCGTTTGTTTTTTTGGAGTTGAGTTGAGTGAGTTTTTTATAAATTTGTGATATTAACCCCTTATCAGATGTCATTGGCAAATATCTTTTCCCATTCAGTAGGATCCCTTTTTGTTTTATTGATGGTTTCCTTTGCTGTGAAAAATCTTTTTAGTTTGATGTAATTCCACATGTTTATTTTTTTCTCTTACTTCCCTTGCGCGAGGGGATATTTCAGTAAAAATCTTACTCCGGGTAATGTCTGTAAAGTTTCTTCCTATATTTTCTTCTAAGAATTTTATGGTTTCAGATCTTACATTTAAGTCTTTAAGCCATTTTGAATTTATTTTTGTATATGGTGTAAGGAGGTGATCCAGCTTCATTTTTTTGCATGTGTCTGTCCAGGTTTCTCAGCACCATTTATTGAATAGACTGTCTTTACCCCACTGTAAATTCTTGCTTCCATTGTCGTAGATTAAATGGCCATATCGGCATGGATTTATTTCTGGGCTCTCTATTATGTTCCATTGATCTATGTGTCTGTTTTTATGCCAGTACCATGCTGTTTTGATTACTGTAGCCTTGTAATATAATTTGATGTCAGGTATCGTTATATTTTTAACATGACCCGCTGGCCCTGCCAGGTCTGGTTCTACCTGAGTTTCCCATTTCATCTTGACCCCTGCCTCAGTGTGCTGTCATCACTCCATTCAGCATTCAGCGCTATGTGTCTTCAGAATCATTATCACAGTTGGAATTTTTCATCTGTCTGCACGATTCTTTGATTAATATCAGAGTCCACTACTAGACTGCAAACCCCATGAAGGCAGGGACCACACGTGGTTTTGCTTATCACTGTATCCCCAGCACTTGGCACAACCTCTGGTACATGATAGATGCTAAATACATGTTTTGGAATGTATGAATGCATGAAAAATCATGCAGGGATCTCAGATATCATGGCACAACTGTTCCCAATACCAGTCAGTTCCATGAGCACACAGTCTAAAGATTCTTTTCAGATATATTTAAAAAATTGTTGATTGCTCACTCAGCTAAGGGATATTAAGTACCTATTATGTATAGGGACCTGAACTAGATATTTAGGGAATAAAAAGATGAAAATGCAAGGCCTCTATCCTTATAGAATTTATATCCCATTTAGTCTTTTCATAAGTAAGATAACCTTTAGATAGACTGTAGTAAGTATTCATGCATTAGGTTGGTGCCAAAGTAATTGAGGTTTAAAAGATTAATAATTGCAAAAACTACAATTACTTTTGCACCAACCTAAAATTTATCCAACTGAAAAAGTATATCAGGTACTATTCCATGGTGAGTCCCTGACTTTGCAAAGTTATGGTCCAATGTGGAAACAACACTTAGTCAGATATTCACATGAATACATAAGTGCCCCTGTGGTATGTGTTAGGAAGGAAAGCACTGTATGAGGATTTTCATAGGACTTGGGAGTGGGGGGTCTAATCTATTTCATTGGCTGGGACAACTGAAGTCCCGGGAAGCGTTCTGAGGGGGAGCATGCTAGGCAGAAGTGACAGTGACCTTGGCTCCACTTGCTCTCTTACTGACACCAAAATATGGTCGTGTTGGAGAATATGTGATTAGTAACCACGTGGCCAAACACCGGTGCACCAAATGGCTTGCTTCTCATCCCATGCCGTGTATCTCAGTGCGCTCATGGACAGAGCGCAGACCACAGGCTGCATTACTACTCGGTCTTAATGCAAGCAGATAGTCACACACCTAATTATAAAGTCAGAGCCACACATACCCACCTTGACCATAGCCCTCCGGTTTCCAGGGCAGCCTGTGCAGAGTAGCCCCTGTTCCCTCCTAGAGACCCCTATGACCTCCCAACAAACCTGTCCCACAGGGCAGCGCCAGTAATTGAGCAGCTGTGTCCTGTGTGTATGTCACAGGAACTAAATAAGATGACGTTACTCCTCACATCAACACAACCTGAATGTGTGTTCATATTTTTGTTAGTTTTACCCAAAACGATCAAGATCCCAACAAACTTTATTTTCTAAACCTACAATAAAAGTAAAGAAGGGAGGGAGGGATGGAGGAAGGGGAGGCGGGGAAAGAGAGAAGGAGGGAAGGAAAGAAGGAAGGAAGGAAGGGAAAGAAAGAGAGGGAAGGAAGGGAGAGAGAGAGAAGAAAGAAAGAAAAGAAAGAAAGAAAGAAAGAAGGAAGGAAGGAAGGAGGGAGGGAGGGAGGGAGGGAGGGAGGGAGGGAGGGAGGGAGAGAGAGAGAGAGAGAGAGAGAGAGAGAGAGAGAGAGAGAGAGAGAAAGAAAGAAAGAAAGAAAGAAAGAAAGAAGAAAGAAAGAAAGAAAGAAAGAAAGAAGAAAGAAAGAAAGAAAGAAAGAAAGAAAGAAGAAAGAAAGAAGAAAGAAAAGAGAGAAAGAAAGAAGAGAAGGAAAGAAAGAAAAGAGGTCTATGAGGCCAGGACAGAGACAAAAGAAGAATGTGTTAAATAATATTTTACCTTCTCCTTTAATGACTAGCTAGAAATTTAAAAACAGATAACCCTGGGTAAATCCAGAAGGGCAGGCTAAGGAAATGACAAGAACAAGGTCCAGCGATAATAGAATTTGGGGAACCTTGGAGGGTTTGTAGTGGTCTGGACTGCTTTGAGGATTGCACATCTGAAGATTAGTGGGAAATGAGCAAGAGGTTGAAGAAGATTGCACAGGACCCTAAGTGCTAAGGGAGGGACTGGGAGATTCATGGTGTAAGACATGGTATAGGGCCACACTCACCCTTCATTCCCCCCATACCACCCTGCAGTCAGCGTCAGAGAAGACGTGTCCGTGGATTGCAACCTACCCAGGTACTCAAGTACATAACTCCTTTAAGGGTCTGCTCTTTCTCAGGTATCATCCTCCTCTTTCTTTCCACTGGCTGTTTTTCCTCAGCTCAGTTCTTTTGTGTTTCGGGGGACCTTGATCCTGTATCTTCTTTAATTTCCGCCACCTTGTCTCTGTCTTTATCTCCACAGACAAGCTTCTTCAAACAATAGTCTACACAGATTCTTTCTACTTTCCCATGTTGCTCATTAAGGCTTCAACCCACTGCTGTCTCCTACACTAACTGCTCTTGCCAACATTATGACGGCCTGCCTTTTGGTTGTTCGGCACACACTCTTCAGCCCTTATTTTACTACATACCTCTCTGTGACTCCTGCCTGCTCCCAGAAACATCCTTTTCCATTAGTTTTCAGAACCACATCTGTTCTATTTTCTTAGCCATCCTCATGGAATCCTTTTCCTCTAACCATACCTTCTTATACAGTGTTCTCTGGAAACAGACTGTGCGGGAGAGAGTTCTTGGGAGTGCCCTTGGGAGATAATACGGGAAGGAAGAGAGGAAGGCAAGAGTGGGCAGAGGGAAAAGCTGACCCACACTGAGACGTAGCTGAGCCTAAGGGGGCTCTAGAGTTGGACTAACCCTTCAGAGTTGTCCCAAATTGAAACCAGGGGGCTGGCCCTTTGTATCTGGGCCTCAGCCAGTCATTGGCTGTGGGCCACCATCTGGGAGGGTTATAATCTTGGGTATGGCAGTTCCCTGTGGCTGAGAGATTTCTATTGAGGGACATTGGCTGTTATGGGGACCTCACACTCTGTACATCAAAACTGAACTCACCACCTCCACTGCTACCCTCTTACAAACCTACTGCTTAATTCTTCATCTGTTTTAATGGCAGCAGCATCCAGACAACTGGATTTCTAGAACCAGAGATGTTCTTTTCCGTCTTCTCCTATCCCAATTCCAAATAATTTCCACGTCCTGTGAATTTTACCTCATTAATATCTCATGTATCCAACCCTTTCATTCCATTTCTACTGGTGCTACTTCAGTTCAGACCTTCATTTCTCCCTCCTATTTCTCCCAACGGGACCTCTTTTTACAGTCGTGACAGCCTGTAGTCTATTACTCTGTTTTGTACAAGCTTAAAATCCTTTATCTGCCTTCTCTCTGCTAGCGGGTCAGGTCTGAACTCCTTAGGATGTCACAAAAGTCCTTTCCTGATCTGTCCTCCCTGGCTTATCCCTCCCTTTCTGAATTCTCCTTGAATACTGTTTGTAGCTAATTGGCTCTCCAGCGTCTGATTTACCAAGATAATTCTTGAGAGTTTAGGAAGGCAAGCCCACAACACTAGATCACATTATATTTGGAGGGGATTTCTTCTCAGTCAGGGAAAAAAAAAAAAAAAACCTTTGGCCCAGAACAGTGATAAGCAAGGCATTTCATTAAATACCAGTATTAATCTCAGGGGGTCATGTGACCTTTTGAGCTGCCCAGCTTTGGCAAGAAGACAGCACCCGCCTGCTACATAGCTGGGCTAATCTGAGACTGAATGTTGCCACTAAATCCTTATTGAGCATGATTTATGCACCCAGCTGTTAACACTGATACACGCTCAGTGCCAAGACCAGGCGCCATTCCCTGGCACTTACACCTCCCTGCATGCTAATCCAGGCTCACGCTGGGATGGGAAGGAGAGGAGCAAGGTCACCCCCAAGTAAGGGGCAGTGGGCACTCTTGCTACCGTGTGCCTGATGGTGGAATGCCGTCTTGTTTATTCTCCACATGCCAGATAACATTACGCAGAATATAAATTCTCTTCATTAGCCTTATGTGACAGGAAAGCATTCATTGCACATTTCTGGTCTTAATCATGGGCAGAGAAAGGGCGAGGAGAGGGAGGGAGGGAGAGAGGAGGAGAGGAAAGAAGAAGAGAGGAAAGGAGAGAGGGGAGGTGAAGGGGGGAGGGGAAGAGAACGGAGGGGAGGGGAGGGGAGGGGAGGGGAGGGGCGGGAAGAAGAAGGGAGAGGAGAGGAGAGGAATGAAATTAGAATAGGAATGATAGCAGAAGTAGAGGGAAAGAGACACTATCACCCCAAGCTTGTTATTCTTGAAAAATAACTTCTGGTGAAACAGAGCCCCTCTCTGAAAAGTGCAGGGCCAAGTTTTGCTTTAAGAGGAGCAAGCTCCCCTTTTGATCTTTTGCGAGGAACCCAATACCGCCACCCCCATGGACAGCTGAACTCAGCCTCCCAGCCCCTCAGGTGGTGAGGGATGTTTTTGCTTTGGTGTCAGCAGGACCTGAGGGCAGTATTTGGGAACCACGGCTGGCTTCCTCCTCCTGTCCCTAAGCCCCACGCCTTCGCTAGGGTTTCAAGCCTGTCCCTCCCGAGCTGCCCTCTTGCATTCACTTTCTTCTTGAGCTCCTGAATGTTACCCTAGAGGGGGCTGCAGCACCGCAGGCTTCCGCCTCGCCGCCACCATTTGCTGTTGTTGGCTGCAAGTCCCGAGCCTCTAGGCAGCCCGCGAGGACCCTGCGCTTGGCTAACCCAAACAGACAAGCCGGCTCAGGGAGAGTCTGTACACTGCCAGCCGCCTGTCTCCCAACCCCACCCCCGCTTCTTCATTCGCAATCAGATATGTGCATTTCACCAAAGGCGCGTTTCACCAAGTGTGCTGGTCCGTGGCACTCCAAGCCACCCTAGCTCCCTTCAGGAACCCTTGTGCCTTCTCCCATCTACTATACCCACTCCCTTGCTGCACGTGAAGAGGGATTGAAAGGTCTTTTTCTTTTTTTTCTTCTTAAATGGATCCATACTGGTTTGCTGCATAGTTCCTTTTGGAAGCTCCCTGGGCATTGCATTCTGAAAGCATCTTAAGGAACACAGTGTCTTCCTCACTAGGTGGTGACCAATCACCCTGCCAGGAACTTGCATGTCCAGCATTGGCAAATCCCATGTCCCTGGGGCAACATGGTCACTCCTCGTCTTCATTTTCCTTTAAAGATATATTCCAGCAAAGCAGTAAAAAAATACAACTTCTTAATGACTGAATTTACTCATTGTTGTTCCTTACTGAAGACATTCAGTTTTTAGAAATATATGGCAGATATACATAAATGAGAAACGGCATCATAATAGCTAACTTTTTAGAAAATTGAATGCTTGCATTGTACTCTGTTGGAAGCCGTATTTTCTCAGATTCTCAAGCAGTGTCCAGACACTTAATCAATACTCACTGAATGAAGGCCAGGCAAGGTGTGAGGCGCTTCACATTATTATCCACTTTATCTTCATGCAGTCCTATAACTTGATAGATAATGAAATGGACACGTAGAGAGGAGACTCTGCCCAAGGTTGTATAATAAGGAAGTGGATGACCCTTCGACCCTCCGCCCCCAGTGTGGTTTGAGCGTAGGCTTATAATCATTACAGAACATTGCTTCGTACCATCCAGTAACTTGCTATTTGTATTCAATTTTAAATCTTCCCCCAAATGCTGAGTTATCGTCACTGTTGCATTTGCTAGCTAACCACTGCAGATCATGCTTAGAATTCTCTTGTTTATAATATTCTCAAGTAGACTTCCACCATTATACTTGTTATTATGCTTTGACATTTGCAGGTAGTTCTACTATAGGTATTTCTGCAAAACCTTGCATCCTGGGAACCATGCGCTGAAACTAACAGGATTTACATGAAAATTCGAGCAGGCCACTCAACACTCAAGGAACTTTGTGAGCAGGACACCCACAAAAGCAATAACAAACCTGTAAAGACACTGGCACCACTTAAAAGGTGTGTTAGATTTTTAAGAAATACACTATAAATATAGGATTTTACCTTTCAACCAAAAAGTAAAAGTAGCTTAATAGATGGAGAGGTAAGGAAGGGGAAGGTAAAGGCTGCTGAGTAATGGAGAAAAGGCAAAATGCACCAAGATGGGAGACCAGTAACAATCACTTCCTAGCAGAGCATGTGGCCTAAGAGCAGAGAGGAAGATGTGGTGAACGGTGTGGGGCACACACCTGCAGTCCTCCACAGCTGGCCGACTGCAGGTGTTTTAGCACACCTGTGTACAGCAAGGCTTGGGGAAATCAGGGATCCACCAAGGGAGCTCCTTACGAATCTGCCATCATGCCTCTACCAATCACATATGCAGAGGAATATGCCTCGCAGCAGGACTTCCTGCCCCAAACAGGCTGCATTATCAGAGGGGCAAAAGAACCTATCTTATACTTTTCGGATCTGCAATGCTCAACCCTTTCCATATTCCCAGCACCTGGCACTTCCTACCTTTTCAAAACATGTTCGTTTGCATTTCCCTCTCTCATCAAAGAACATACACAGGTATATGTACATGTACATGTTACTCTTACATTGTTCTAAAACTGTAAATACATGTTTTACCATATATAAGTTATATATAATAATCGTCTCTGATAAATATTTGGATACTTGCTTCAGAAAACAAACAAGAGTTAGCAGTACTATATTTTCCCTATATACCCTTTAACTTCATATTTTGTGTATAGCATTACTTAAAATAAATGTTTCAAACCGTGACAGAATGCATTCAATATCCGCCCTAACAATTACTTAGTTTTAGATTTTGGAATCATTATCCATCCATGCATCCATATACCCATCCATTCATTCAACAAACACCTACCGTGGACCAGACACCACACTAAGATTTAGAATAGAGTTATCAGTCTAACAGAATTACTTCATGAAAAATATCTTAGGTTAAATTTTTGGATAAATCAAAACACTTTATGTTAGTAAACAATAGACTGTTTCAAATGTACATCTCTTTAATTCAAAGTCAAATGTTTCTCATTTTATAATTAGACTGTCCTAAAAATTGCCCAAAATTAATATTATGCATTCCACCATGAAGAGATTATCATATTTTGGAGATTTTTCCGGTGAAAAAATGTTTTTCTAATCATTATGGAGAAGTTAAAGCAGGAGAGGGGAAAATCAAAAGAAATTTTGTTTTTTGGTTTAACAGAATACCAAGAATGTTTTACTTCAAAATTAATTTGGTTGAACTATTAATATTTTAGTATGTAGCTTTATGTTCTCCATGAAACCATTCAAAGACCCACATTAGCCACTCACCCAAGATTAGCAATAATTTATCATGGGCAATTAGAAAAGAAAATGTTGGACTATTATTCAGCCATATAAAAGGATGAGGTACTAATTATACTACAGTATGAATGAACCCTCAAAACACCATGCTAAGTGAAAGAAGCCAGATGTAAAAAGGCAACAAATTATATCTATATTTAATGTCTATTTATATTTAATATCCAGAACAGAGACAAAAAAATAGATCAATGGGTGTCCGGGATAGGGGGCAGGGAGGACTGGGGAGTGACTGTTCATGTCTGTAGTGTTTCTTTTTGGAGTAATGCAAATATTCTGGAATTGGATGGCAGTGATGTTTGCACAACTTTGTGAACATAGTCAAAATTACTGAATTATATACTTTAAAAGTGAATTTTCTGGCATGTGAATTATGTCTCAATTTTTAAAAAGGAAAGAAAATGCCAACTCCATTCATTCTTCTAATAGTTAAACTATTCTGTGGGGCAATGCAGACTAGTAAGAGATTCATGTGGGCTGGCAAATATTAGTCCTTAGTCACAGGCTGCTATACATGCCTTGCATCTAATCAGTTTTAAAATAAGACAGGATTTCAGATCCAGTGTTTTCCTTCTGTTGGGGATAGAAAGGAAGGTCTGGGAAATTCACCATGAACTGGAAAAGAATTCACTACAGAAAATACAAACAAATCTGAAGCCTCATGTGTAATGTCAGAAGATGAAGAATGGCATGATGCCTCTTCAAAGAGCTGCTTAGTTTGTAAAAGAAATCTATTTTTTTTTTCTATAATACGAGATGCTAAGACAAAAAAAAAAAAAAAAAAAAAAACCTTGAGATATGTGTGTCCCGTGAGGCTTAGAATGTAATGATCTCAGCCTGGGAGGGACAACATTTGAAATACAGTTTCTCCAAATAGTTGAACATAAAGTTTTGAGCTATGTTACCTGGAACAAAAGGTCCTCAGTTCAATTTTCAACTAAGTTTTTGGTGCTGCACTATATACAAAAAATTAATAGGCAAAAGATATAATGAAACATTTTGATACCAAATAAAAAAAACTTAATCCATTAAATGACTACTTTGGAATGGACAATAATGGACATTATGCTAATATATGCGCCAATTGTGAATAAAGTTTTCACTATAGGAAAAGAGCTACTAGCTTTTCGTCATGGCCTTGGGGATTAAAAGTGTCCCCTTCTTTAATACTCTTCATACATAAGACTCAAAATATCTTCTGAAAACAAAAGCTAGAGCCCTATTCTAAAAGAAGCATTGTATCCAAGAGTTTAGTTAAGTTTTGCAGGGAATGTTATCTCCTTTAGGTTGTGTAATAAACGTGTATTGTTATCTACATAGCAGACTCCAAGCTTCAATCTTTCTGTGGTAAAATTTCCAAAAGTTTAAGGAAAATGTCAGAGGGAAAGAACAAATATGATTTGCCATTCTCTGAAATTTTGCCAAGTGTTTATTAAAGGTTTAAGTCCCATCTTCTATGGAGATTTTCAATGGGAATTATTAAAGTTCAAAGTTGGGAGATGGTGTCTTTTCAAGTGACACCAGACATTAAGAGCTCAGTTGAATGTATGTTTTGTGCTCTCCCCAAAAGGAGAAAAAACAAAAACAAAAACCTCAGTTCAGTTATCTTTTTCTTTAATATATATTAAATCTTTCAAATGTGCTAGATATTTGTTTTCACAGTCTCAGAGGCGGAGCTTAACTACAGAATTCCAAAAACGGGTTTAATAATTTACCGCCAGCTGCTGTGATAAGGAGGAGAACCTGACACTTTACTCTTTTCCCTTTAAACTTTTTAATAATATGGAGCTCCTGACAGGTGGCTTTGCCATCACTATAAACTTGGTAGTTAAGGAGAGTGCCACGTACTGCATGCCAGTCATTTGGTTGGTGCCGTCCTCCAGGAGGCAGCCCAACCAGGGCAAAGCAAATGGGAACTGAGTTTCTGCCACAAGTTAGCAGAGCACCTGATTTTATAGAACTGAATGGGGCTTCCGGCTCCCTCCTGCCAGCCCCTCCCTAGTCAGGCTGGTGTTAAACAGTGTCTTTACAAGCCTATGCTTGCAATTTCTAACCTTGCAGTTGACACTGCCATCTGCTTAAAATGAAGGCTTTGGGGGCCTGGATATACCTCTTTCCAAATGTCCAGCCATGCAGGGCTTTGAAAATCTGGCCTTTGATGTATTTAATAGGGATAAGGAAACATATATTAAAGTCAGTTCTGCTCTACACACTAGGCCACAGAACTGAGTCAATACTAAACGTGTAATTTCATCTTCAGTTTCTGTGGAGCTTAACTGTTCTAGCTTTCCTAATGCTGATGACCTCATAGGAAGTCACTGATGAGCTGACAACCTTTTATGATCTAGCTGAGGACACATGACTTTTGTCTTTCTCCTTCAGTGTATAATGAATACCAGTGCCTGTATAAATGTTAAAGAATTATCTGCAAATGTAAACTAAACCTTCTTAGAAGTAGATTGAAGGCAAAGCCAGTTTTTCGCTTCCAGAGTTTTCTCTTTTGCTCTGTAATCAGCCATGGAAATTATAGGTATAGAATTCATTCAAAGTTGGAAGGTGGACTGAAGGGAATGTTAGTTAGCAGATGAAGACTGGACTTTATAGGACAGATTATGACTTTATCAATCACTTTGGGGTGAATCAAAGGTCTGATTAATTTGAAGTTTTTTCTCAGCCTGGGTGTATACTGATTTTGAGTTTCTTGATGAGGTATGGAGAGATCTTCTGTATACTTGTGGCCTCTACTGTAGAAATGATGTCATTATTGGGGGCTGTATCTAGAAGCCATTCAATTTAAAGCATAAAACGGACTAAAGCAAGCTTGCAAGGGAAGGGTTTACCACGGCATCGAGAATACTTGAGAATGGCTTCCTAGTTTTAGAGAATTTTTAGAATCTTCATTTTTTTCAGTTATGCCATTAATGGAGAAAGGAAATTTATTGAGTATCTACTAAGGGTCGAGCACTGTGCTAAGGGCTTTGCTGATGCCATTGCATTCAACCCTCGCATTGCTTTTGTTTTTGAGCTAACAGATAATATGTCCCTTTTACAGGTGAGGTAATTAGAGCTCAGAGAGACAAATGAACTTGCTCAAGTTCGTGCAACTATTAAATGGTCGAGATGGGATTTGAACTCAGGTCTTCCTGATTCCAAAATCCATGCTTCTCCAGCGTTGACACAAAGGGAAAAAAATAATGAAAAAAATAGAAACAAAAAAAAATATATATTATGTATACGTAAAATTCTGCCAGTCTTCATTATTTTGAATTTTAGCCTTAAAGGATTTTTTTAAAAAGCAAGCTTTGAGGATTAACCTTCAAGCAGGGTCCCAATATTTCACCTGTGCATGCCTTTTCTCTGTGGCAAGACTATTCACTCCCCGAGGAAATACTTATGTCGTTTGTTTTACCTTAAATATTTGGTAAAACAGCAGATGCACGTGGTAATGGTAGTTTGAGTAAGGGCTAAATCATGTACACAGGTGTGAGGATACACAAACATCCTCACAATTTTCATTTTCAATGCAAAAGTGCCATATTGAATGTCTTTCCTCCTACCAAAAAAAAAGTCTGTGAATTTTATCAACGGACTAATGATGTTAACTGCTAATGTCATTGTATGTAATTCACAAGTATTGGATATGTATTTAGCAACTGCTAATATTATTGAGCAATTTCTTTGTGCCAGGTACTTCTCTACATCCTTTACATGTCTGATTTAATTTTCTCACAATAATCCAGTAGGGTAAGTAATATGTGGTTAGCCTCATTTTACAGATGAGGAAACTGATTCAGAGAGTTTAGGTTACTTGCCTAGGATGAGATAGAATATTCTGGATTTAGGATTCAATCCCCGTCAGTTGGATTCCAAAGTTCAAGTTCTTAAACATTGTGGTATTCATCAATCAAATAAATGTATGTACTCATTTTCCTTGGTGAGGATGGTTTCTTCACAAGATTGAAATTATCATTGGATTTTTCTGACAGTGCTAATCAGATACTTTCTTCACTGGCTCAGTTTGATGGTCCCTAAAAGTACAAACTGGCTCCAAAGCTCACCAATCTGTCACTCCCAGGAAGCATGTATGTTTTATACGCCGGAAAAAACAATTCAGATCATTAATAATGAAAGCTTTGACCCTGCTTCTTTAAGACGCAGCAACAAGTTGAATGTTGGACTCAGTAAGATGAAATCTTTATTGCTCATCTACGTTCCTAAATATATAAAAAAAAATGCCCTCATAGTACATCTTTTAATCACAGTATATGTAAAATAGTTCTTCACCACCCTCTTATTTACAAAATGAGCAGTTAATAGTAATCTTGGGTATTTGCGTTATTGCAAGGTTTCAAAGCTTTTTGTCATTCCATTTTATTGATGGGGAAACTGAAGATTTGAGAGTTTTGCTACAAACAAAGAGTTTATCCAATGATTGGACCAAAGAAGAAAATACTAACCCAGATCATACACAAAATGCCAAAAGTATTTGATGCCCTATTTGATTGGAGACATTTTGAAAAATTTTTGCTTCAGTTGAATTTTAATAAAATGTATTTGATTGACTGTTATTTGTATTTATGGAGAAAGTCTAGTATTTTTAAAACCTACGTTAAAAAAATTACTTTTCTCAAGATAATCAGAACAATGTACTAAGTAAAAATAATAATGAACCAATGCTTACCATACACCCAATATTTTGTCAAATGCTTTTTAGACATTACTACATATAATCTTTATAGTCATCTTGTGATATAGGTATTATTTTCCTTATTTTATAGAAGAAACTGTGGTTTGGGAAGATTAGAAACTTGCTCAAGATCATACAAGCAGGAAATGATAGAGCCAGGGTTTGATTCCAGATCTGATCTCAGAGTCCAACATTTTTTTCTCCTATTGTACAATACTCACATTAGCCCAATTGTGTGAATACCTCTAGCAGGAAGGCAGATGTTTTATAAATGTCCTATAAAGTAGAGAAAGGAAAAAGCAACTCCAAAGTGATCTGTTAGGATTGAAGTTCCAGAAACTCTAGATGTGGGCTTAAGTCTAAGACAGAAACTAAATCTCACTCCCAAATTCTCAGTGGGAGAGTATGTCCTGGGGTTAAGGGGGGGGTGGGTGGGTATGTTGACATAAATATTAGTCTGGATTTGTGCTGGCGTACATGATTTTCTCAGCATCTAAAGATATGAATTGAAAATGTTCTGCTGCTATGGATTTACTTTTCGTTTTTCAAAAATAAACTCTACGGGGTTTATAGGTGGGATTAAAAATCAGTCAAAAGGCTACCAAATTACAAAAAGTACCAATTACAAAGTGCTAATGAGCAAGGATACAGATACAGACAGTATGAACTGACATGTTTATCATAGTGTGACTATGCAGAAACTGGACCGTACAGAAGGCCAAACAGATGCATTTCAAGTCTGGACAATCTTTGAAAGCCAACTGAGATACACAATGCACGTTGGTTCTGGAACTAAATGGAATCAGCAAAGCCAGTATCATATATCTAGATATAGATAAAATGCATCTGGGTGCACACATATATTTCCAGCAACACATGTTCTTACCTATGTCATCTAAAAAAAATAGTACTCTTGATGTTTAGGCATACTGTTTGCCTTAGAGCAGAATTAGGCCTACCTTGGACCTTGTCCAAAGAGAAGGTTTAGTTCCAAAAATACCTTGAAAAGACTTCATTATGAGGTGACTTCCCATAAAAGGCAATCACCAGAATGGACTAAAGACAGTCCTGAGGCGCAAACGTTTCTTTAAAATTTAAAATCGACATGAACTTTAAAAGAATAAAAAATAAAAAAAAATTGCCTCTTGCTGGAAAAAGAGGTGAGGCAATCACAAGATCTGGGCTACACAATCACTATGCTGATTGTTTACATAGTTTTTGACTAGTTTGGAACAATGGTAGTAGAGAGTGTTTTGAACTCTGTTTACCACAAGTAACAAAAATCAAAATAAATATCCAGTTGGCTTCATAATGAAGCAAATATTTTCTGTATTATGTAGTAATAAAAGTCAGTGTGCACTGTAAATAAAGTTTGCTCTAGGGCTTTGTGAAAAAAAGCCAAATGTCTAATGACAGCCAGAATTCTACTACAGAGCACAGAGAGCTTAGAAATTAGTCACAATCCCTGAAGCTGAATGTTGCAGCGTGTTTGGTTTGGTTCTTTTTTATTTTGTAGAAAGGGGAAAGTGTAAAGCGCCGGTAGAATTGGCTTCATGCCCTTGGTGTCATTACTCATTGAAATAATGGGGAAAATGAGTGCCAAACCTATGGGGCGTAGGGGAGGAGGGAGACACCACACAGACCTCAGCTCGGAATTTAAAAGAAAGGGGGAAACTTAGAAGGAATGAAAGAAAGAAAAGCAATAATATTGTCCTGAGGATCTTTACTAGGGGATTCAGGCTGTTAGGTTCACCTGATACACAACAAAATGTCCTGCAATTTTAAGTGTATGTTTGGGGGCTTCGCAGGTCATGGGGTAGATTTGCCCTCATGGAGCACTTCGCTAGACCCTGTCTGAATGTCCTTCTGTTCATTCTTTCTTGAAATTGAGCACCTTCCTCCTAAGAGTCTGACACACCTCTCTGCCAAATGAGTTTGCTTCTTTTCTCTACCTGCATGCCCCTGAGGGCCTGATGGCAAGAGCGCTTTGAATGTAGAAGAGCCCAAACTTTTGATGTATAAAAAATTGCAGGTGTCGAGTACACACTGTTGTGCATTTGTAGGATGTGAGCAATGCAATTTGGTTTATAGGTTTTATTCCAAAGATTTGAAAACTTTGGAAAACTCTTTTCAGGACTCCAACAAAACAAGAGGTCTCTCTCTCTCTCTCTCTCTCTCTCTCTCTCTCTCTCTCTCTCTCTCTCTCTCTCTCTCTCTCCCTCTCTCTCACACACACACACACACACACACAGAATCTGTTACACCAGAAAACAATAGAGAATAAAAATCAACTAATAAACAAAACCCCACTCTCAATAATAAATCCTTTTATAAATTTCTGAATACCCAGTTAAGAATCACTCTGGGTGTTTTGTTCCATTATAATGCTTTGGTTGAGCTGCTCAGGAAGAATGTCAAGACTGAGCCATGAAGAAGTTTGGCACGGACAGCTAAGGGTCTGCTGCCAGCCAATGTGAGAAGGACACAGGGCACTGGATGAGCTAGTCATCCACTCTGTGTCCAGGGAAAATTATTCCTATTGTAATTGCAAACTGAGAAGCTTGAAAACCAGAACAATTAGATCAGAGCCATATGTCACAACTGCCAGGAAGAAAGGAGAAAAAATTATGAAGGTCATGACCTATCTTTCAAAATTTTTACTTTTAAAGTCCCTAAAAGAATTTATAAAAATCATCTACTATGGGCACATTTTATTTGATATTTAAAATTTGTCATAAATTAAAATGACTTCAAAGAATGTAATATTTGGAGAATTATAGATATTGACAATTCTAGATCTGGTATCTTAATACTATACCAACTAGACACTCATAAACATCCATTAAAAACATATACTGGACGTTTATCTCATTCTCTTTTCCCTTTGAACTCATATTATCCCAATGTAATATTTTTTATGATGGAAAGTTTTCCCTTTTCTACAAAATAAAAAAGAACCAAAGGAATGATCACTAACAATCATATTTTCTGGAGAAAAAAAAAGAAATATATTTATAAAATGAAATTTAGTTTTTGTCAACTTTTTTATGTTCACAAGTCTCAGTTTTGAAAAAATTTTTCTGGATAGTGATATTATTTCAGTTACTACCAGTACTTTAACAATAACAAAAATAATGCAAATTTTGACAAATAATATGCTCTATTGAAATTATTAGTCTAAATAAAATATACAGGACTTTTGTTTTCCCAAGTAGTCCATCTATCATGGATAAATGTTATTTATTGCCAGAATGAGACAGGGTTACTTATGAATCCTATTTCTAATTTTCACATTTATTCACGTAAGTGCTAAAGAACATTGATTACATAAAAGAAATGAATTTGCGGGTTAAAAGAAGTTTTTAAATAATGTAACTCAATTCTTTGAACTCCTTCTGAGTTATATGCCAAAAATCGCTTAGTGATTAACCATCAAAAATTATATTTAACAGTTTGTCAGCTAACAACTCAATTATATCACTGAAAAGCAAAGAATTATAAATGGCTTAGCCAACAAAATGATTTGTAACACAATCGCTCAAGCCATTTATCTTTTCAGTTTCTGTTTTACCACAACTTATCAAATGTTTATTAATTGTTCCTGTTGCTCTTTCTCTTAGTGGCTCCTCATTCAACTTAATATGTTCAGGAAGAGTTAGGAAAATTGGAATATAGTTAATTTAATATACCTTTGCCAATAAAATATGTTTTGATAAAATGATGTTATCAACATCGCATGTTTTAAATATACTTTTGTCAAAACCTTATAATTGCAAAATACATATCTGACAAAGGACTTGTGTCCAAAATACATAAGGACTCTCACAACTCAGTAATAAGAAAAAAATAACCCAATAAAAATTGGACAAAAGATCTAAACTGATACTTTGCCAGAGAATAGATACAGGTGACAAACTGGCACATGAAAAGAGAACTGACTTTGGATGGTAAACACACAATGTGAGGTATAGAACTATACACCTGAAATCTGTAACTTCACTAACAGTTGTCACCCCAATAAACTTTAATTGGAAAAAAAAAAAGAAAGAAAAGATGTTCGACCTGATCAGTCATTAAGGAAATACATATTAAAACCGTAATGATGTATTACTTCGTATCCAGCACTATGGCTAACATTAAAAAAACTGACAATACCAAGTGCTGCTAAGGATGCAGAAAAACTGAAACTCTTTCATTGTTGTGGGAGTGCAAAATGGGACAGCCACTTTGGAAAAGAGTTTGGCAGTTGCTTATATTAAGTTAAATATATGCTTGCCATAAAGCCCAGCAATCCCATTTCTAGGTACTTATTAAAGAAATGAACATATTTATCCAGGTAATTATATGTACAGGAATGTTTGTAATCACCCCAAACTGGAAACAAAACAAATGTACATCAGCCAGTGAATGGATCAACAAATTATGGTACATCTATATAATGGATGTATATTCAGTGATAAAAAATGGGAACAGGATTAACTACAAAGGGACACAGGAGAACGTCATGGGGTGAGGGAAATAATTCTATATCATGATTGTCGTGGTTGTTACACAACTGTATACATTTGTCAAAACTCATAGAATCGTATACCTAAAATGGGCAGATTTTACTATATACAAATTATACCTCAATATATCTGATATTTTAAAAAAAAAACAGACACACAAACAAGACATTTTGTAGCTGCATATTTAACTCACTCAATTAACGAAAAAGTATTTGCTGTCGATGGAAAAATATTTCCTATATAATTTAATCAGGGAAAGAAGTCAGAAAAGTCTGACTTCATTTTTTAATGGAAATGAATGTGTGTTCAGTTACATGAAAATTATATCACTTTTTAATTCTAAGACAGATTAATACATTTATTCATTTATATATACATATATACATGCATACACACGTACCAAAAAGAACTTACTATTTTCTGGATAAAATAAGTTAATGCCCCTTTAACATTCCTTACCAAACTTTCTTTGTTTTGTTCTCATCAGATGCCCTCTGAAGTGATTCAGTCTTTGACAATAGTTGGATAATGGAAGAAGCAATAATAGTTAAATTATAATTGTCGTCATTCCCATTGCCCACTCTGCAGTACATCTAGATTCAGAGTAACTTTACATAGACAAAAATATTCTGTTTCTGAAGCCACACTTGGTCTTTACCGAAAATTGCATAAAACAGGGGAAGACAGTAACTCTATTGTAGGTTTTATGGTGACTTGATTAAAGGAAGCTTCATTGAAACCAATATTTTGAATCACTATTTTGTTTGGTGTTTCTAGTTTTATGCCCTGAGATCATACACCAGTGCAAGTTTCATGTACTTTTGAAAAGTTAAAGAAACATGCTTTAGAAAGGGGAACTGGGATAAGAAACCCATCAGAACACCACAACTGCGTGTGCATTTTCCAGAGTTCAGTTTTAGGAAAAAGCATATGCAGAAATTGAGAATATGGAAATTCTCCCCCTTAAAACAATTATGTTTGCATATTCCTTGGAAAGGCTTCGTGTACCCTCATGCATACCATGCATAAGATCACACTGTGCATTGAATGTTAATGGTAAAAGAACCACATATGATAACCCGCTGTCTATACATATACACATATATATATAGCGTGATAGCATGTGTGAATATATATGTAATATATATAAAGCTAGTTCATCGTCAGTTCAGAGACGATTTAAATCTATAATTTCCGTTTGATTTTATTCCTATAAAATAAAAGTAAGTACAGCTTTACCTATCCAAATGAGGTTGTGTTACCTATGTTATGGTGATATGATCATGCAGAAAAGAGAAATTACCTTACTGAAACCGTTATTTGAGCAACTTTCAGAAAAGCTTTTGCTACTTAGATAAGTACTAGCTTAAAATTTGTATGATTCAAACAGCTCTTGTGTAAATATATTTGTTTATCTGGCTACCCCAGAAATGAAACCTTGAAATTTTCAGTTCCATGTGTTATTAATTTACTGTATCTGAACGTGTTTCGTTGCATGCAATTCTTCAAATCTGAAAAGGTTGGAGACCAATGATTTGATGCTAATGTCTCAAATACGCCACAGGAGTATGCACCTATCACTCACAGTTGTTAGTCTGTCAACTCAGCCTTGCATTTTGTGCTACAGACCAAGAATCCAGAAAACACAGCTCTGTCCCATTTTCTCCCTCAGTATTTCTGGTTTTCAGTGTTGCTACTTGTCTGTACTATTCCCCTTCCTTTATAATAACAGAGCCAGAACTAATGAGAATTTAAGATTTCATTGTGTTTTATATAAAAATTATTGTATACAAAAACGAAATGTTTACTGATGAACAAATAAGAAAAATAACTGTAAACTTATGCAAAACCAACCACATTTACTTAGAAGATACACATGACTTTTTTAGGCCTCATAAACTTTCTACTTTTTATTACTACTTTTAAACATGGGGGTAAGAACAAAATAGCATTTTGTGTTTCACCTGTTTCAGTACTGCTACAATTTTTCCTGTTTGCATAATTCATAGGAGGTGGATGTGTGTGGATATTATCTATATGCCCGATTGATTAGGATTTTTATTACATCACTTCCTGTGGATCTCTGAAATGTATATGCTATTGAAAACTGTTTAATCCATCAAGTTAAAATTACTGTTCTTTGCAAAGTAAGCTTTGAGTATGAGAAATTTAATATGGAACCTGATAGCCTCCTACTTATTAACATTATGATTTCTTTCAGTGTTTTACTGCTTGCTTATAAATACATTTTTTGTTAAAAAAGAATAGTGCATTCATAGTCACGATTGTATACAGGTACAAGTTGTTCACTTTTCTCAAACATTTGGAAGAAATACAAACAAAAACCATATGTTTTAAATATCCACAGAATACCTTTCTCCCGTTTTGCTCATATGTTGCAAACATTTTTTAAGCTGGTACTATTCCCAAGGAGTACCACTTATCCTCCAGTTTTATGACAAGAATCCATATATATATATATATATATATATATATATGTATATATATATATACACACACACACACACACACACATATATATATATAAATTTTTCACTTAAAGGCAATTTTTGAAAATAACCTAGCATTAAACTCCTAATGTATATTTGTTCATCTTTAGAGCAGTCATGTACATAGTTCTAAAAGTCTCCTAAGTAGTGTAGAAGATATTAGGCAAACTTCAAAGGGCATCTAGTCCACTCTCCTTCTTCAGACCAAAGTGTACGTCAACTGATCCAAACAGATGAGAATACAATTGGTTTCTTAAAAGCAGTGATTTTTAAACATTTTTAGGCATGGACCCAATCTAATAAAAGTTGCCAATCCTCTTCCCAGGAAAAAAAAACAAAAAACACATGTATATACATACACCCACAAAATTTTACATTGAACTTGGCAAGGATCACCATACCCATCCTTGAGAAAGGGATTCAAAGATCCTAAGTTAATAGCCCCTCTTTTAAATTTTAAAGGAGACCCAAAATGCATGCTGCATAACTCACTGTGCTTTGAATATTTTCTAATCCAAAAGTTCTTATCTCTAACTAAAAGCCCTCTCATTTCAACTGACTTTCTTCATGGAGGTCATAAAGAACAGTTAGTCACTATTACCTTTCATATTCAGATTCTCGAAGCCCATATTAAGCCACACCTTGGATGTGTCTTCAGTAAGATAAATAATCCCAGCTAAGTAATTCCAGTTTGGCTATACCTTTTCTCAGAGGCCCCATTATTTAATTCTTAATCATCTTTGTTGACTGCCTCTGAACAGTCTTCAAGTTTTCCATAGTCCTCTGAGATTATTGAGCCTATAATTATTCCTGACTGTAGCAAAGGTCCACCTGATGGCCTTACCGCTGAACTAGCCTTATGTAACCCACCATCCTGAGCGTAGTAGTTGCACTCTTTCCCTGCCATATTAGAAATCCCGAGCTAAGAAGCTACTGCAAATTTTATCACTTCTCCTCTTGATTGCTTATTCTTCTAGATTTTCCTTTTGCGATACAAGGTATCTCAAGTTTGCGAGCTGCACTTTTCGGTCCTGTCATTTCCAGAACTTGAGGGTCATTGTTTACAGCCCACACTACAGTTAGTGGAGGCCATTCACTTAGTACTTAATGGATTCTTTTAAAACAAACATTGACTAACTGAATTTCTCTTCTTCAGTTAACACATCGCTATTTCATTTTCTTTTGAAGTTAGGAGATTTTTAAATAACGGCTAAGTAAATACCAATGCTCACACCTACTTGATTTAATCTCCATGGAAACTCTGGTTACTTTCTTCTTGTTTATTGAGAGATTGGTTCAAAGGTCACGCCTCAGAGAACATCCTGATTTTAGTTTGCATCCCAACCCCCCTATGAGGTCACTCCTGTTTTTTCTTTGTTATAGCACTTACTACTATCTACAATTACCCTGTTCATTTATCTGTTTAATTTTTCTTCATACCTATCCCCCTGACTAGAGTAAGCACCACAAAAATCAAGGCTCTTATCAAGGCTCTTATCTGGTCGTCTCATTCATTTCTGTAGCATCTAGAACTGTTCCTGACAGATTGCCAACCCCTTGGTAAATATGTGTGTGTGTGTGTGTGTGTGTGTGTGTGTGTGTGTGTGTTTTAAAATAACTTGTCTCACCCCACCCCCATTTATCATACTTCAGAATCTTGAAACCCCATGTCCTAAGGAAAAACTTCTGTCTTTCTAAGTATTTTATGTACATAATTATTATTTTACATTGCTATGGACTGTCCAGTTATTGTACTAACTGTAAGGTTGAATTTTAAAAGCACCAAAAAATGTTTTGATGAATAAAAGGAGATGGAAATACTGACTCATCAGTTAAAGTAAAATCAAATTACAGAAAAAAAATTTTACAGACATACAGCAAGAAGACGAGGAGAATTTTTAGATAAGGTATTTCCACTTCTAGAATATCCCTACGGGTCCTGAAAAAGTCCTTAGACAGAAATTAAGACAGGATTAAGACCGAAGTCCTTTTAGACAGGACGCCAAAGAAGAAAAAGGAATGGGAGAAGGCTACAGTGCTTTTCCTTTCCCCTCATGACAGAAAAAGAATTCCTAGTTGTACATTACTGTGTGCATATTATACTATGTGCATATATATATATATATATATATATATATATATATACACACATATATATGTATATTTTAATCCCTTGGCTAGCCTATATTCTGTCTTAGCTCAGGCACAAGCACACTTAGATATAGTTGACATCTACTCTCCACCAGGGACAGAAAAGGGGATTTACCTACATCTCCAGTCAAATCCATTAGATGAAAGAGGTTGGGCTCAGTGAACTTGGCTTCTAATGATCAAAATCAGTGGGTGAGTTGCTTCTGCTTTCCTTTGATGAAAGAAACCTTTCCATTCACACCTTACCTCTTTTCTGCAGTTGTAAATGAGATCTTCAGGATTTCATAGAAGTAATTATAGAATTTGAAGGACTTTTGAAAGGCTGCTTTCATTTAAACCAATAGTTTTCAAACTTTTTTGAATGTATCCCACAAAAAAATATACATTGTACATGGTGACCTAATATGCATACACCTACACTGAAACACACACACACACACACACACACACACACACACACACACTTCTGAAATAAAACTTCTGTCAAACAATGTTTACTCTTACTATATGAGATACGCTGGATATTTTCTATTCTACTGTGAACTATTTCTTTTTTTCCCTTGTATTTTTACTCTTGGTTGTTATACACTAAATTGGTTTCATGACCTGCTAGCGTATGACTACTCACAGTCGCAAAGTAATGCTTTAACCATTTCACAAAATGATGAATGTGAGATCTGAGCACTTTACCTCGTTTTGCCCTAACCTTTCATGGCCATTTACTGTTTTTTCTCATTGGGGCACCATCCTCCAAATTCAATTATGGTTCATTGGCTTATTTCACAAGATTTCCAGAGCACCCTTAAAAGAAAAGACTTTATTGAGGCTTAATACACTTGAGCCAGAATATGCTGAATCAGTGCAGACTTTCCGTCCAATGAGATGAAATTTCTGAGTGAGTTACAAAGACACTACTTCCCCATGGATAGTTTTGTTTTGTTTTGTTTTTTTTTAAAGCCAGAGTCGTAAAATTTTAAAGCCAGAAGAGACTTTAGCAAATCTATTTCAGCCCTTTGATTTGATGTCAAAAATATCCCCATGTACATTCTGAGGAGTTCAGAGCATGAGTCTTGTTCCCTTATCAACAATATTTTAAAAAAACAGTATTTGCTGCCATGAGCAGATATATTCTAAACAAACAGAACTTTCTTTTTTTTTTAAGAAATAACAGAGGACTAAATATTTTTAGTAGTATAGAAAATACTAGAAACATTATTTCTAGGATTTTAAAGGGGAGAATGTTGGTATCTTAGCTCTGTTTTTTAGAAGTTGCCATAATAACTGAATTGTAGAAGCCTGATACTATGACCCACACATCTGCTTGAGGAAACACTTCTATGGGCATGGATGTTCCATTATTTAGACATTCAACAAATATAATTTGAGAACCTAGTATCTGCTCTCAAGCAGTTACAGTATAGTGAAATATAAATGCTTGTTTTTGTATCACAAATTATGTTATCCAGGAAATAATACATCATAAACAATGTGTATTTCATGGTCAGGCTTTATTAGTGTTTTGTTAGACATATTTGATCTACTACCCTGGATCCTAGTTTCTTGGCAGGGACCTAGACCTTTTGATTTCAAGTCTTCTGTTGTACTCAGCAAACTATCTCACTAGTTATTTTAGTCATTAATTCAATAAATATTTTTGAATACCTTAGATCTATCAAGCACTAATATTTTTTGAATACCTTAGATCTATTAATCACTGTCCTAGATACTGGAGTTACAGAAATAAGTGGGAAAGACTAAGTCTCTACACTTAGGGAAATTACACACCAAAGGGACTGACCCATCGTGAGTAGAGAAAACATCCCCCACTCTCCTCCGCCTTAGTTAATCAGACCCTTTGGAAAAAGTATTGAACTATGTCAAATTTGCAAATATTGATGCCCAGATCTCCAACAGCACTAGGGAGATGGGTGTTTAAGAAGTAGGATTCATTAGGATATTTAAAAAGTGAGCTCATTAGCCCACATTGCTGGGAGTTTCTAAGAGCAATCCCTAAGTATGATTCTTTCCATTTGATTTTAACCCCTGCAAGAATAATATTATTGATGAACCATAATTGACAAAGACACGGGGAGGGAAGAAAGGGATACAAGGAATGTGGGAGGAAGGCAGGCTGCAGGGGAGGAAGATATCCTCAGAATAAAGAAGCAAGTATAAAATTCAAAGTATACTGATCATATTTTCAGAGTCATGACTAGACATAGTAACAAGAAAACCTACTAGTGCTCCCAACTCAAATAGAGTTGAATCTAGCAGAACTGGGAAAACTGTTGGCACTCTCCTTCCAGAATTGCATTGTTTTAATGTTCTGACTCAAGACTTAAGCATGACATTTCATGATGGGCTAAGCCTTGGAGCAACCACACCCTATTCTTGGCAAAAGTATATATCATATTACATTACCAAGGAGAGCACAATGGAAAGTTTCTAAAATAATAAATAAACACCGTATCTTATTTATAAATCTTGTCAAGGCCTTGCCTAGCTCCACAGCGAAACCCCTGTTTGTTTGCTGTATAGGATGCAGCATGCAGAGTAACTGCTTGAACAGCAATCTCTTTTTCAATTTCAGCTTCTTGAGCCCTAACCGAGGGGGGACTATCCTCTTTAGTGGTAAAAGTAGATCCAGGTTTTATGGCTGGACAGAATCCAGGGCACTCAAAGTGAAGCAGACGGTTGTGAAGAATTATTTATGGCAGGTTTTGTGATGCCTGTGTCGTACTCTGATTTAATAGGGGAAAAGTGAAATCTGAAGCAGAGTGAATTCAATTTCCAAATTTTACTAGGTGTACATGCAGGTTTTACACGGGGGTACTATCGCTACCCCCAGTTTCTTTTCATGGCTTTCATTCTTTGCGAAGTGTGTTCTTCCTTGAGCAGACCCGTGAAAATTCAACATCGGGTCATCCACAGTAAGTCTCCAGGCTAACACTTCTGAAGGCTGCACAGTGGACCTATTCTGCTGTAGCACACAGCGTGTGACTTCCCTGTCTGTGATGAGCAAACTCACGTTTCAGTGGAAATTGCCCCTCTAAAAGAACGGGGAATAATTATAGAATCCTTAAGCAAATGGCACCACAGATTACTTTTGCTAACTGTTCATAAAAACGTTATAGTGGCCTATCATTTTGCAAGGAAAATGAAATCTATGTGACCAATCTAATTTTTAATAAGTGGAACTTTTAAAGCAAGTCTTGATTATTTTTCCACACCTCATATTCAAGAGAATGTTGTGAATCTCAGAATGTTGCGTAATTAAAGGATAAGCAATATAAATCTTGGTTAAGAAGCATAATACATGAATGTACAGACAAGTAAATATCAGTATCAAATTTTATATTTCAGATTTTAACATATATCAGAAAATATTGTTGATAAGACTATCTCATGTGCATAATCTTTTTCTCCTTAATTTGGTGAGCAAATTATATCAGTACGGTTCTTATCATTACAAACAGACATGTTAAGTACATCACTTTTGTTCATAGTAAAGTAGATGAGGATGAATTTCCCTTGCATTTTTATTTAATCTACCCAACCTCTTTCATTAGTAAATGGGTATCTCAGAATAAAATTTAAAGAATAAAAGAAATTGCAAAACAATAAACTTTAAATTTTTACTGGCAAAACAATAAACTAGTTGCCTTTACCTGTCTAACACAGACCTTAGGAGTGAGAGGAGGGAGAAATAGAATAAGATGCTGAACCAATAATGGTCTTTGAGGAAGCAGGCAGGAAAGGGTTAGAGCTGAGGAAATAACACTTGATCCCCCTGGTCCATTGGTTAACAGGAAGTATATATAAATATTATAAAGTCTGTGTGTATATGTTTAAGGTATACATAATATAAATTACATATGTGTATGTGTGCAAAGTATTTTTAAAAATAATGAAATGCTTATGGTCCATTACCCAGCTTAAGAAATTGATTGTTACCGATGTCTTTGAAGACTTCTGTTTAGAAATGAATTTACTCACTCAACAAATACTTATTCATTCAACAAATATTTATTGAGAATTTACTATGTGCCAGATCCTGTGCTAGATATTGGATACTGTGGTTAACAAAATTGGAACAGTTCCTACCCTTATGGAACTCATAATGTAATGAGGGAGACATTAAATATATAATCACACAAATTAATATACATACAAATATAAATGAATTATAACTATCAACTACGAAAGGTCCTGTGTAAGAAGGTGTTGAAAACAAACAGGAAAGGCCTATTTATATTGACAGATGCAGAAGGCCTCTTTGAGGAACGTCTAAGATGCGCCATGAGTAACTGTTAGAGCATAATCAGTAGAAGCACGAGAGGACGATCATTCCAGGCAGCAAGAAGAGTGAGTGCAAAGGCCCTGGGATCTCAGCTCCATTTACATTGAAGTCAAAAGACCCATATCCAATCTACATATGTGAAAACTTAGTCCAGAGAAATTCTTCTCTAATATTTGCTTTCCTTTTGAGTGAGGGTGGCATTTTGAAGCAAAGTTGTGCTTGCTTCATTTATTTTTAACTTGTAAGAAATTTAGTAATCAGATATAATTCAACATATCATACTGAGTTCCACAGTTATTTGGCACAAGGATTAGTAGTTCACATCAGGCGATTTCATTGGGATTGCTTTTACATAGGTAAATTATTTCTTTATATTCTTTTTCCTCTTCTTTAAAATTTTGCATTGTACTATATAGTAAATCTACAGCACATAAAAGTCACCATTTTAAGTGTGCAGTTCTGTGGCATTTGGTACATTCAAGTTATTGTGAAACCATCACCCCCATCCACATCTAGAATTTTTTTAATTCCCCAACTGAAACTCTATATCATTAAACATTAATTTCCCATTTCTACTCTCTCCCAGCTCCTGGCAACCACCATTCTACTTTGCCTCTATGAATCTGAATACACCAGGTATCTCATATAAGTGGATTCATATATATCTTCAAGGTTTATCCCTGTTGTACCACATGTCAGAATTTCCTTCCTTCTTAAGGCTGAATAAGATTCCATTGTACATAAATACCACATTTTATTTATACATTCGTCCATCAATAGATACTTGGGTTGCTTCTACCTTTTAGCTATTGAATAACACTGCTGTGAACATGGGTATACAATATCTGTTTGACTCTGTTTTCATTTCTTTGGGGTGTATATTCCAGAAGTGGAATTGCTGGATCATATGGTGATTCTTGGTTTAATTTTTTGAGGAATCAAGCTTGTGCTTTTTTTAATTCATTCATTCGGCAAATGTTCATTAGACTACTAGTGTGTGCCAGGTAGCTATGCCTAAGGTTGGGAATGATCAGACAGCACTCAGACCCTGCCCTGAAGGTTTCCAGTCTAATGTTTGAGTAGTTTATTGTTGTTTCTCTTTTGATGGTAGTAATGGCTTACAGGTGATTAATTAACTCTCCTTCCTAGTCTTCTGGAGATCAGTACTATATTTGTACAGTGTATGGCAAGAGTGCCCTCATGACCCCAAGCTTGACCAACTCGAGGCTCTGAGTAACTGAATCAACTACAACCAAATGCAAACAGTACATAGTCCTATAAATCAAGTGACTCGGGACATTGCCAGCCCCTCCCCCTTATATTTCATCTGTAAGAGTAACTTAAAGAGAAAATCATTTCAGCCTAATCAGAAATTTGATCAATGGAATCTGTACAAATGAAATTGTAGTATTGTTACATGAATTCTTCTAAGGTATTAAATTTGATTATAGGGGAACTGATTTTTCCATTTGAATGGCGTTATATCAATGGAAGTATTAGGTTGGTGCAAAAGTAATTGTGGTTTTTGCAATTACTTTTAACCTTTTAAACCACAATTACTTTTGCACCAACCTAATAACATATAAGAAACAATGATTCAGTTTGAACAAGTTTTCTTAAATAACTTTAAAGTTTCTCTAAATAACTAAAGATAGCAAAATGTGAACATTAGCAAAGGTGATATAGGCTTGAAAGTATTATAAATCATGATGGCAACAAAAATGAGTTTAGGCACCATAAGAATAAAGAAAAACTGTTTTCATCAGCATGAAATCACTCTCTTATTTCACCAACTTATTCAGCCCTCCCTTTTTACAATTATGGTATTTTATATTATACCTTCTTCCAAACACATTGGAAGAATATCTAGAGTAAAATTACAATGCAAATAATAATAATAATAATAATAATAATAATAATAATAATACTGAACCACTTACATGGAATAAAAAAAAAAAAGTGAAAACCAAGAAAGAAAGAGTGAGGGGATTTTTAAAAACCATAGGCTGAGGAAAGATTTAGCCACTGAGCACAGATTTTTGTTCTGAGCTTCTTAATAGCCAATGCAAAGATGGAAACCAGTAGAATCATATAGCTCTCATTATCTAAAAAATAAAACATACCAGCATTCAAACATGCTTTCTGTATTTGACCATTATGTTTTGAGAATTTACCATAGGGATTCTTACATAATTAAACTACATAAGGAAAATTGTCCTAGACAATTTTACAAGATGTCAAAAGTACTGGGTTTTGCCATGTATAATGCACACTTTTTTGCCCAAATTTGTGAAAGAAAACTAAGGATGCACATTATACATAGGTACTAATTCCATATCTGTATAAATGTTTTTAATTCTTTAATTTATGCTTATGAGTTAAAAGTGTAACTCTAAAAATCAATAACAATATCCATATGCAAAATAATACCCTGGAATACGATAACTGGTTTTGGTGAACTGAACGATGAACTTGCAATGATGAAGAGTTCTTGGCATTCTATGATGCATAAATATCACACATTTGTTACCAGTATATAAAATTTCTTGTACCATAAAATGTTAAAAAATAAATGCTAAAATTTCTTTAGAATACAAAAAACAAGTACCTAAATGTAAACAAATAAAAATTTAAATTCAAAAATTAAAATGAAAGATTTTTTTCCCTGAAAATTTGGGCCAAAAACATGGGTGTGAATTATACACAGCAAAATACAATATTTCACACATGCATATTTCTATACTGACCATTCATTAAAGCCAAAGGCATAAAGCTTGTTCATAGATCTGCTAAGGCAATTCTGCAAGAGACCAGCATGACATGGGCCAGGCTTATTTATATCTAACTGATGGTCTAAGCTGATAGAGGAACATATAACTTTCCTATTTATTTAATAGTTTTTCATAGTCCTGCCACCTATATATTATGTCAAAAAAATGTGTGCTGTATTAAACACTTTTCTCTCATAAAAGTCTGGAGGTAAGAAGTCTAAGAGCATTGTGACATTCCAAAGTCTCAGGGAGCCAGGGCCCTTTTTCTAGTGTGTACTATCCACCTCAGATTTATTTCATGGTCAAAGTTGTCTGTTCCAGCCTCTGCATTATCATTCTAGACACAAAAACAGGAAAAAGTGAAGGAGCATATGCCCTTTTCTTTAAGGACATTACTTGGAATTGCACCCACTACTTCTACTTACATCTTCTTAAGAAAAGATTTGTCACATGGTCACCACACATAGCTGCAAGAGAGGCTAGTAAATGCCTCTCTTGTGGGTGGCCATGTATGTTTCTTAACAAAACGGGAAAAAATGATAGATATTGGGAGACGGCTAATATTTCCGCCACAGGTATGTTATTTAATTTTTTCCCTTAAAACGCCAGTGTTTAAAAACTAAGCTGTTGAGAGCAAAAGTAAATGCATATGATTGTAGTAACCCTTCTACTTACAAGGCAATTCTGAGGCTGACAAGAGCATTTCTATCTCAGTCTAAATTATAGAAAACTGAGGGGAACACAGAGGAAGAGGTGGGAGGAGCAAAGGGCAAACATGTAACCAAAACCAAAAACTAAGCCTGTGTGACCATTTGGACAAGGGTGTACCTCTCCAAAGCAGACCGTGACAAAACCATTATACTTACTTGCTTTGGACTTTGCTCCCTCATTATTTTGCACACACCAGACATGCCTCCACTGGTATTCCTCCTAGAAGTATGCTCAGGTGACACACAACAGACTTAGTCTGCTGGCCTTCAATGCAAGAAACCTTAAGGCTATGACTCGAGTCCCTCCCAGCTATTCCCAAAGGCTGTTGTGATTGGCTCCAACCCTGTAATCACATCTAACAAGAAGGGATTCTCTCCTTTATCCTTGGAACCCTATACTTTCTATAACTACTAGTTTCTGTGCTGTGAAACCAATTTTAGATTTTATCTTCTAGGAAATGCACATGTAAAACAACTAAATCTGGATTCTTTTACCTATTACTCCCAATTGCACGCCATATTTGCCCCTCAGGACACCTACGTATTGATGATATTTTTGTTGTTGTTGGCTTGTATTTAATTCTCTATGTTTTTACCCTATATAATTTTTCTCCCTTTTGGCCATGCTTACCAATTTCCAAATTCCTTCATGAAAGTCTTTTCAAGAGAAAAGCCTGTTGCATTTTCAAGTAGGAAAGAAAAAATGTCCTGTTTTCCCCCAAAACTCCATGTCCTTTTCTGAAACCTAAACAACAACAACAAAAACTATACTATAAATTATTTTTAGTTGTAAGTTCGTTTTCAGTATTTCATTATTTTGCAGGTTTTTAAAAATTTTTTGACAACATTTATAATTGTGATATGATGTAATCTTTCTAGCTTAACAGGGAAACCAATAGCTGGTATTCACAAATATAACCAACACGTAACAGGAATAAAATTGCAGGCTCACAGTGATCTATTTTATTTTAGAAGAAGAATATTCTGATTTTCCATGGTTTACTTGATATTCTGAAATTTAAATTGTATTTCAATTTTAATTTGCATTTTTGCTTAGTTTTCAGAGGCCATCTTTTCTTTCATAATCCTGTTTGCTTTTTTTTATCTTGCTTTTCTTTTTTCTGCTACCATATCTGTAGACATAGCATATGTTCATTAACTGATATGTTAATTTAACAAGAATATTTCCAATGTCAATTATGTTTAAGATTTTGTGAAAGTGCTGACATTGAGCTATGCTTTAAAGGTTAAAATGGATTTTAGTAAGGCGGAGATGGGAGAGAGGGCCTTCCAGCCAGAAAGGACAAGATGAACAAATATATGGAAGCGGAAGGATTTGGAGTACTGGGGTAATATCAGGTATTTCAATTGGGCTAGAGCATGATTTTCTATTATCCTGGGACTGGAAGCAGATCAGGGAGTCCTTGAATGCCAAGCTGAAGAATTTGGCTTTTCCATTTTAATCCCGCTCTCTCTGTGTTGTCTATAAATCTGTTAACACCCCTTCACCTTATTGTCTGGCTCTGGTATAATTATTTTATCTGTGGAGGATGATGTCATGGAAATAGTACTGAACTAAGAACCAAGGGCCTTGGATTTATATATTACATTTGGGTTTAATAGATGAATATTACAACTATAATTCAAACCTCAGCAATTAGTTTGGTGTCTCTGTAGGTCAAAAAGGCTACAAAGGCAGTTTATCTGTTGCCAGAATTTTCTATTTTTCATGCCTCGCACACAGTAGGTGCTCTATAAGTTTGTTGAGTGTAATTCAATAACAAACTTCTGAGATCTGTGACATAACCCCAACAATGTAGAAAAAGGGAGAAGAAGGGAGGCCGGTTTGGGGGTGGTGAGCAATTCTATCCTCCCAATGCAGGTCAGTGTTCTGTTATGAGTTTGTTTTTGTTTATTTGTTTGTTTTTTCAGGGGGAGAGGAAGTCTTAGAATTAGAATCTAAATTATGATAACGATTTTTTCCAATATTTTATTAGGATTTTCAAGCACACAGAGAAGTTGAGGGACAAGTACAACGGACACTCATACACCCATCACCTAGCACGGTAGTGGTTTAATGAGTACTTACTTTGTATCAGGCCCTGAGCTAGACTGCAAACCCCTCACTCCACTTCCCACAAGAATTCTGTGGTGCAGAGTGTTACTCCTGTTATTTAACAGGGTAAAACAAAACAAGCAAACAAACTGGGCTCAAGGACTTTCAGCAATTTATTTCCTTAAAGTCTTCCTGGTAATCTGTGGAACAGCTAGAATTTGAACTGACTGGTTCCAAATCTGGGTTTTTTGCCTTCCACCAAGCAGTCTACAGAATTCCTTTCTGCTCCTGGCTAGGGTCACATATTCTAACCAAGTACCTACAGAGTGAGAAGCCCTGAATTAAGAATTGCAGGCAATAGGAAGAAATGCGAACTAAGGCTCTTAGCGCTTCAGGCAGCTAGAAATGAATCACCTCGAATTTTAAAATAAGTTGTGTTCCTTCTGTATAGAACATGCAGTACTAAACACTTTGTAGGGAAAAGGAGACTCTGGGACAAATAATTTAAAAACATGATTTTTCCCCCTTTAAACAGTCTAGAATAGTGGGTCAGGGTGAGTAAAAGCATGGGTCTCACATGTTCTTGCTTTCTCTGCTTACTCTGTTCTCCTCACCTGCAAAGCCTTTCTCCTTTTCTTTTCATCTCATAAAAGTTTCTATATCTCAAGGTCTTAGGTCTTTTTCAATTTCTATTTCTTCCATTCGGGTACTCCTCCCTGAGCCCTCAGACTGGCAGGGACCTCCCTTGTCTAAACTCCTGTGTCCCTTTGCTCTGCAAAGAAGCAGTGTTGTTTAATGCTTAGGAACACAGATGGCCGGGGTTGAGATCTTGACCCTTCCCCTCTCTGGTGGTATGTGATCTTGGGCAAGTTATTTAATTCTCTGGGCCTCAGTTTTCTCCTCTATTAAAGGGGATATATCTGTCAAGGATTCGGTTGCAGAGAACAGAATTTACCCTCGCTAACATAAGCAGAAAGTATTATATTATAGGGTATCAATTAACTCACAGAACATTGGCATCACCAATGAAAAAAGACTCTAGTTTGAGCTTCCTGAAGACTCCATGCCACTCTGCAGCAACCGATAACCACAGGAGCTGCTGCCGCTTTCATAACGAGGAAGTCACCTGCTGAATAGAAATATAAGGAATGCAAGAACCATGTCCACCTTTTCTGATCCAGCTAGTCAGCTGCATGCCCCAAGCCTGCCTCTTGACACAGAGGCAGTGACTGGCTAACATGGCTGCAGACAAACCACATTGCTCTGTAGCCATTTTTACAAGCCCAGGAAGCAAAGTGTGGTCTCTGCCTCACTTCTGCTTTCCAAATTATATCGAAGTGTTTCTAGTGGTCAAATCTAAATTACATCCAGCTCCCTAATTGCAAGGGAGTCTGGGAAATGTAGTTTATAGGTTTCTGACCTCTGTGTTTCAGGAAGGCACTGGTTGGGATGAATGTTGATGGTTTATCCACCATAAATAACATCCATATGAGGTTAGTAAGTGTACCTACTCTATAGAGTAGTTATGAGAATCAAATGAAATAATAAATATGTTTAGAACAATGCCTGGCACATGAGAGACTCCATAAATGTAGCTATTTTCATCAACTTCTCAGAGAGTTTTCCAGGGGAAAGTCAAACCACATTAGATATCACTCCAATTTTTCACATGCTAATAAGTAACTTTGATGAACCCACTTAGGAGCCCCAGTTTTCTCATCTGTAACTGAGGATAATAATTGCACTCTGCCTTATAGAGTTTCTGCTCGTATCGTATTAGGTCATGTGTGAAAGATGATTTAAAAATTGTAGCAGACACTCCAATTGCTTGGGCGTTAAATGGATATTAAGTAAATTGGAGAACCACAGGCTACTGCTCAAATTGTAGCTCTGTCCCTGAGACTAGCAGTCACCTTCCTGTAGTTTTATCTTATCCATTCTCACACCATTTTGTCCTCCATTTAATTTTCAAAATTAGCCAGGGAAATCAAACAACTTCTACACATGCCCACGAGGATAGCAAGGCTCAGGCACTGCCACAGCCACCTCCTTCAAGAGGGGAGATAGGGTCCTACCCAGCTTGTCAACAATCCCCACCCCTGAGTTCTTTCCAGAAGACCCTTTGTCCTCTTGACCCCAGTTACTGCAACTGGAGGGCCAAGCGAGGAGGACCAAACCTCAGGAAGAGACAGGTGGCTCCAGCGTGAACACTGTAATGTACTCTCCCCAGGGAGAGAAATTCCGAGAGTTTAGCTCACTCTTTCCTGCCATAAAGCACACTGAATGTTAACAGCTTGCTCCTGTCCAAGCTGGTGTTTTTTAAATTAAGTATTGTTAAATCCATACCATTTGGAATGATGCTTCAGACAGCTCTGACACTCTTGCTTCTGCTTTCATTTCACCTAATATATTGTGCAGGGAGCCGGTAAACAGTATTACAGCAGCCGGGGCTGCTGCTGCTGCTTCTGCTGCTGCTGCTGCTGCTGCTGCTCAGACACTGGCAGACGGCTTTAATTTAGATACCTGAAGAGGAAAAAAGGAACTAGGCCAACGCCCCGCGCAGATGCCATAAGAGGCCTTTCCCAGGTTGCCGTTAGTATGGACCTAGATTACCTAGGGTTTTATGTTATATTTTCTGGGCACTGAAAAGGGTATACTAGAAATGATGAAGATGGGACACAGAGAAGCTGTAGACTAAAATAAGATACTTCCCATTGTCAGGTAACATATACCCTTAGTAAAACCTGGGTAGACTGCCTTCTGCTCCGTTGTCTTCACTATAAACGTCCTCCTCCAAACAGAATGACACCATTGCAAACACCTGAAAATGTGTGTGTGTGTGTGTGTGTGTGTGTGTATACACACATACATACATATAAGTATTATGTGTGTATGTGTAGGTGTAGGTGTAGGTGTACGAGATGCGTGTGATTCAAAATCCAAAGACCCTATCCAAAGGCCAGTTCTTGCCAGTGGGGCCTGAGGTACGTCACTTCACTTCTCTGAGCCTCATTTTCCACATACATAAAACGGGCTGAGTACTTAACTAACTTCACAGAATAGTCATAAAGGTCCAGTGAGATTGTCAGTGTAAAATCATTTCATGAACTCAAGAGATCTCACATAAACTTTGGTAATAATCAAAATTAGCTCATCCTAAAAATTGACCTCAATCACCCTAACCCAACTCGATTTTATTCTCCTTTTTCTGAAGTTACAGTAAGCTTGGAGTTTGCCCTGCATTATATAATGCTCGACTGTGAAACTATATTTCCTTGTTTCTCTGGGCATCTCCAACAGGAAAGGAAATGCTCCAAGCATAGGGACCAGACTCTGAGTCTTCATGTTGGGCATCCTCCAGGCATTCAATAAATGATTCAGAGCTTGATTTTAAAATATCGTACTGGAGATGTCATCAAAATGGCGGCGTGAGGTGAGCCTCTGTAAAGCTCCCCTGGAATTTACAACTAATCGAACAACAATAACTCCACAAAGGACTCCCTAAACAGCAGACAGGCAAGATGAAGAGGCTCACTACAGAATTCACCTAAAGGTGGGTGAATCACACGAGCGGGGGAGGAGGGAAGGGAGAAGTGCAGAGACAGAGCCGTGCGGGCAGGTGCAGGATGCAGACCTAGCTCAGTGCTCCGAGCTCGCTGCGTCCCGGAACTACTGCAGCTGCGGGAGAGGGAAGAACTCGGACTGCTAGGGCTCCGCTTATGGCCCACAGGGCTGAGGGGGCAGCATATAACATGGCTGAACCCAACGTTCACAGCAGAGACCTCAGAGAAAAGACTGAGGGAAGAAGGCTGAAAACGGTGGTTTAAGCCCTCATTGCCGAGCAGAGAAGGGAAGCCTTGGGCACTGAGACTAACTGCCCCCTCCCTACCCTACTAGAGCTCGCCCCGCCCCCACCTGCCTGGTGCTAAAAGTGGAACAGTAGCAGTGACAGATCAAAAGAACAGAATATTTGCTGTTCTGAGAACTGTGGACTGCAGACACAAATTCGCAGCCCAACTAGTTCCGGCAGAGGGGAGGGAACTGTGGAAGCAGGACCGGCTGTGGTGGTGATCGCTGCCATTTCTCTGGGCCACCTCTCACAACTCACCCCGCCCCTGGCCCCACCTATCTGGGCGGATCCCTGCAGGAGTAAACAAAACTGCTGAAACACACGGGCTTTGAATCTGGTGCAGGAAGAGCTTTGGAACTTCAAAAGCTCTCCACATACACACACGGACACTGCACCCTGTGACCCAGGTGAACTACTAACAGAGGAGAAGCCCGTCTCCCAGGGAATCCCCCCATTGTGTGAAAAGCTGGAATAGTGCAGAGAAAACATAGCACTACCGTGTGAGAGAGACAAAAAAGGCTGCAGTTGGAGAGAAAATAAAAAATTCTACCAACAAGTACTGGAAAACAAAAGAAAGACCTCTTCCTATCAACCTGTTGCAGAAGCCACTCCTGTAGATGTCTAGGAAGAGAAATAATAAATCAGTAATTGCCATGAATAACCAAGGCAACAAGACAGCTCAGAAAGAAACTGAAAAGTCTCCAAAAAAGGAGGTTAAAGATATGGAAATATGTGACTTAAATGACAGAGAATTCAAGATTGCAGTTCTGAACAAACTCAACGAGATGCTAGAAAACACAGAAAGGCAGTTTAATGAACTCAGAAACACATTCAAAGAACAACATGAGCATTTTACCAAACAGATTGAAATTTTAAAAAAGAACCAAATAGAATGTCTGGAGATTAAGAACGCAATAAAAGAAATTAAGAATGAAATAACCAGCTTAGGTAGTAGAGTTGACCAGATGGAGGAAAGAATCAGTGACATCAAAGATAGAAACCTGGAAATTACACAGATGGAAGAAGAAAGAGACTTGAGACTTAAAAGAAATGAAAGAACTTTCTGACTCCATCAGAAAGAGCAAAATAAGAATAATGGGTATACCAGGAGGAGAAGAAAGAGAGAAGGGAACAGAGAATATATTCAAACAAATTGTTGATGAGAACTTCCCAAACTTGTGGACAGAACTGGATCCTCAAATCCAAGAAGGAAATAGAACACCTAATTACCTCAATCCCAACAGTCCTTCTCCAAGGCACATTGTAGTGAAGCTGTCTAAAATCAACGACAAAGAAAGAATCCTCAAGGCAGCCAGGGAAAAGAAGATGGTAACCTACAAAGGAAAGCCCATTAGATTATCATCAGATTTTTCAGCAGAAACTCTACAAGCCAGGAGGGAGTGGAACCAAATATTCAAACTATTGAAAGAGAGAAATTATGTGCCAAGAATAATATATCCAGCAAAGATATCCTTTAGATATGAAGGAGGAATAAAGACCTTTCCAGACATACAGAAGCTGAGGGAATTTTCTAATACACGACCTGCACTACAAGAAATACTAAAGGAGGCTATTCGACCACCATGAACAGGGGCGATTTATGGCAACCAAAACATAAAAAGGGGGAAAGTAAAGGCCTAAACCGGAATATGGGAATGGAGAAAGTTAGCGTGCTGAAGAAAATGGAATACTCTAAATATCAAACTTTCTTTTACATAAACTTAAGGGTAACCACTCAAAAAAAATCCAGAACTGAAATATATACTGTAATAAAAGAAGAAACAGAGGGAAACATCATAGAATTCCACCACACAGAAATAATAGACAGCAACAAAAAGGCAAAGAAACAATGGAGACACAGCCTTACCAGAAACTAAAGATAGAATGACAGGAAATCCTCACATATCAATAATCACCCTAAACGTAAATGGACTGAAGTCACCAATAAAAAGGTACAGAGTAGCAGATTGGATCAAAAAACTAAACCCAACCATATGCTGTCTCCAAGAGACGCATCTCAGCTACAAGGACAAGCATAGACTCAAAATTAAAGGATGGAAATTGACACTCCAAGCAAATGGTACCCAGAGAAAATCAGCTGTAGCCATAATGATATCAGATGAAAGAGACTTCAGGGTGAAAAAGATAACAAGAGACAAACATGGACATTTTATAATGGTAAAGGGGACTATACAACAAGAAGACATAACAGTCATCAATATTTATGCCCCCAATCAGGGAGCACCGAAATATACCAAGCAACTACTAACAGAACTAAAGGGAGAAATTGACCAAAACACAATTATACTAGGGGACTTAAATACATCATTGACAGCTATGGATAGATCATCCAAACAAAAAATAAATAACGAAACAGCAGCCCTAAATGACACATTAGATGAAATGGATATAATTAACATATATAGAACACTTCATCCTAAAACATCAGAATATATATTCTTTTCTAATGTACATGGAACGTTCTCAAGGATAGACCATATATTGGGACATAAAATCAACCTCAGCAAATTTAAGAAGATTGAAACCATACCAAGCATATTTTCTGATCACAAGGCTTTGAAATTGGATGTCAACTACAAAAAGAAAGCAGGAAAAAACACAAATACATGGAGATTAAACAACATACTTTTAAAGAACGACTGGGTCAAAGAAGAAATTAGAGGAGAGATCAAAAGATACATAGAAACAAATGAGAATGAAATTACATCCTACCAAAATTTTTGAGATGCAGCAAAAGCAGTTTTAAGAGGGAAATTTATATCATTACAGGCCTATCTCAAGAAACAAGAAAAATCCCAAATAAATAATCTTAGGTTACACCTTAAAGAACGAGAAAAAGAAGAACAAGTGAAACCCAAGGTCAGCAGAAGAAAGGAAATAACAAAAATCAGAGCAGAACTGAATGAAATAAAGAACAAAAAGACAATAGAAAAAATTAATGTGACAAAGAGCTGGTTCTTTGAAAAGATTAACAAAATTGACAAACCCTTGGCTAGACTCACTAAGATAAAAAGAGAGAAGACACTAATTAACAAAATCAGAAATGAAAAAGGGGAAGTTATCACGGACACCACAGAAATACAGAGGGTCATCCAAGAATACTATGAAGGACTATATGCCACCAAATTCAATAACCTAGAAGAAATGGGCAAGTTCTTAGAAACATATAGCCTTCCTAGGCTGAACCATGAAGAACTGGAAAATCTAAACAGACTGATCACCAGGAACGAAATTGAATCAGTCATCCAAAACCTTCCCAAAAGCAAAAGTCCAGGACCAGATGGCTTCCCTAGTGAATTCTACCAAACCTTCAAAGAGGATCTAATACCAATCCTGCTCAAACTCTTCCAAAAAATTGAAGAAGAGACAGTACTCCCTAACTCATTTTATGAGGTCAGCATTACCCTCATACCAAAACCTGGTAAGGACAACACAAAAAAAGAAAACTACAGACCAATATCTCTGATGAATACAGACGCAAAAATCCTAAACAAAATTCTAGCAAATTGAATACAACAATGCATTAAAAAGATTATTCATCACGACCAAGTGGGGTTCATCCCCGGGGCACAAGGATGGTTCAGCATCCGCAAATCCATCAATGTGATACATCACATATACAAAATAAAGGACAGAAATCATATGATTATAGCAATTGATGCAGAAAAAGCATTTGACAAGATACAACATCCATTTATGATTAAAACACTTAATAAAATAGGTATAGAAGGAAAATACCTTAACATAATAAAGGCCATGTATGACAAGCCCTCAGCTAATCTTATAATTAATGGTGAAAAACTGAAGACCTTTGCTCTACGTTCAGGAACATGACAGGGCTGTCCCCTATCACCTCTGCTTTTCAACATAGTGTTGGAAGTCCTTGCCAGAGCAATCAGGCAAGAGAAAGAAATAAAAGGCATCCAAATTGAGAATGAAGAAGTTAAATTGTCACTCTTTGCAGGTGACATGATGCTATATATAGAAAACCCTAAAGACTCCACCAAAAAGCTATTAGATACAACAAACAAATACAGTAAAGTTGCCTGCTACAAAATCAACGTACAAAAGTCCATTGCATCTCTACATACTAACAATGAAATCTCAGGAAAAGAAATACAAAAAACAATTTCTTTTGCAATTGCAGCAAAAAGAATAAAATACCTAGGAATAAACTTAACCAAGGATGTGAAGGACCTATATGCTGAAAACTATAAGACATTTTTGAAAGAAATTGAAGAAGACACAAAGAAATGGAAAGACATTCTGTGCTCATGGATTGGAAGGATCAACATAGTTAAAATGGCCATATTACCCAAAGCAATATACAGATTTAATGCAATCCCCATCAAAATCCCAATGGCATTTTTTAAAGAAATAGAGCAAAAAATCATCAGATTTGTTTGGAACCACAAAAGACCCCGAATAGTCAAAGCAATCTTAAGAAAAAAGAACAATACTGGAGGTATCACACTCCCTGACTTTAGCTTGTACTACAGGGCTACAGTAATCAAAACAGCATGGTATTGGCAGAGAAACAGACACATAGACCAATGGAGTAAAATTGAGAACCCAGAAATAAAACCACATAAATATGGACAGATAATTTTTGACAAAGAAGTTAAAAACATACAATGGATGAAAGACAGCCTCTTCAATAAATGGTGCTGGGAGAATTGGATAGCCACGTGCAAAAGAATGAAACTGGACTGCTGTCTGTCACCATGTACCAAAATTAATTGAAAATGGATCAAAGACTTAAGCATAAGACCTGACACAATAAACTGCATAGAAGAAAACATAGGTACTAAACTTATGGACCTTGGGTTCAAAGAGCATTTTATGAATTTGACTCCAAAGGCAATGGAAGTGAAAGCTGAAATAAGCAAATGGGACTATATGAAACTTAAAAGCTTCTACACAGCAAAAGAAACCATCGACAAAATAAAGAGGCAACCAACTGAATGGGAGAAGGTTTTTGCAAACAGTGCCTCCGATTAGGGGCTAATATCCAAAATATACAAGGAACTCAACAACAAAAAAACAAACAACCCAATTGAAAAATGGGCAGACGACCTGAAGAGACATTTCTCCAAAGAGGACATACAAATGGCAAATAGACATATGAAAAAATGCTCAACATCACTAATCATCAGAGAAATGCAAATAAAAACCACAGTGAGATATTACCTCACCCCAGTCAGAATGGCTATCATCAACAAGACAAATAGTAACAAGTGTTGGAGAGGCTGTGGAGAAAAAGGAACCCTCAGACACTGTTGGTGGGAATGCAGACTGGTGCAGCTGTTATGGAAGGCAGTGTGGAGGTTCCTCAAAAAATTACAAATAGAATTACCATATGACCCAGCAATCCCTCTCCTGGGTATCTACCCAAAAAATCTGAAAACATCTACACATAAAGACACGTGTGTTCCAATGTTCATTGCAGCTTTGTTTATGGTGGTCAAGACATGGAAACAACCAAAATGTCCTTCGATAGATGAATGGATAAAGAAGTTGTGGTATATATACACAATGGAATACTATTCGGCGGTAAGAAAAGATGATATAGGAACATTTGTGACAACATGGATGGATCTTGAGAGTATAATGCTAAGCGAAACAAGTCAGACAGAAAGAGCAGAGAACCATATGATTTCACTGATATGTGGTATATAAACCAAAAACAACAAAGGAACAAGGCAAACAAATGAGAAACAAAAACTCATAGACACAGACAATAGTTTAGTGGTTACCAGAGGGTAAGGGGGGGTGGGGTTGGGAGATGAGGGTAAAGGGGATCAAATATATGGTGATGGAAGGAGAACTGCCTCTGGGTGGTGAACACACAATGGTATTTATAGATGATGTAATACAGAATTGTACACCTGAAATCTATGTAATTTTACTAACAATTGTCAGCCCAATAAATTTAAAAAAATAAAATACCGTACTTTACTGAGTAAAATATCGTACTTTTCGGTGACTTTACTGAGGTGACCATCTTGTTATACTTGACATGACCATCAAAATTCCAAAGCAGAAATCTGACTCAAAATATCGAGAGAGTATTTATTTCCAAAGCAGGAAGGAATCTAGACTAGCATACAAGTGGCTGCCAGTTATTCTCTTACCACACCGATTTTTTCTGTTCTTCTGCAAATGGTACCATGACCTTTGTTGTCGTTATTCCTTCTCCCACCATCTGTTCTTCCCTTTTGGTCTGCCTAATGAGTGATGTTTATGTGTGAAGAGGGAGGAAGTGGTGCTAGATAAAATATTCCATTTTATAGAACTAGTTGGAACTCTTTAGCGAATGACTCTGAAAGAAGACAACACTCCATAGCAGAAAGCCCCAATGTGTAAAAGGGAGACAATGTAACATAACTTCATAAATGAGAGTTTATTTCAGTCCATCCATTTTTCTAATCTGATGAAGATTTCAGATAACACCAGTCAAGCATTTTCACAGTAACTCATGAATGCTCTTTAGCTTATAAGCATTTGCTAATTTGGGAGAGATTTGTAAAACAAAGCTTTCTGAAATAGAAAAGCATACCCAAGAATAGGGCCTCTTTGTTATGGATTTGTGCTGTCCATTTTCCTAGGTGAGGTAAAAGGTGGATCTTTGTATGCTCTTGACTTTCCTAACAGGTTAAAAATGGGAATTTTAAAGCTCTTCTGTCTTTAATTGATATACCATTTGAAGTAAGTAACCTGAAGTTGAACAACCTGCTTTTCTTCACCTTTTTGAAAAGCAACAGTGCAGGTATGTATATAGGCAGACTTGCCTGTATTCACATGCCTATTATGGCTTCATCAGGTTTTCCACATTTGTGTGTTTCATGCCTCTTGTCAGTATTTTTTTCATTAATGAAAGGAAAGAACAGTGATTCTAAATGTCTTTTACCTTCACCATATATATTTCTTGGCTATCGGGAGATCCACAAAGGAAAAACTTCCTGGTAACACACCTATGGAAATGTAAGGCCAAGTTTGCTATTTCATTCTCTTAAAAACTCAGGGATTTCCTTAACAGATAAGGAGAAAGATGTCCTTGTTTGACAGTTGACACTTTTCTAAAACTGTAATAAAATCCTCCTCTCGTGGAGTCAAATCTTGCTTGCCGGTGGATTAACCAGACTCAGAAGCTTCGCGACCTTCTCTTGGCTTTGTCAACGTTTTAGTGTTCATTGTCACTTCCTCCTGGGCTAAACTGGACTTCACAGGTCACCTCCTCATCCAACACTCTTGCAACACTGGAAGGGAAAAGGAGGTAAAACTCACTTCAGCCTTTTCCTGCTGTATTATAACAGCTCCCATAAAGCACGTGAAGGAGGAGGAGGCTGAAACTGTCAGTTAAAAGGTTTGGGGATTAACTGAGGATTTAATTCATCCTTTCTGTCCCTCCCCCCACTAAATCAAATAGTTGAGAGTTGGCAGTGTGTCAAAACCAGGCTGCTCCTCAACCCCAAATTTCTGCTCCACTCATCCCTGAGTCTTTGTTAAGGGCTTCTTTTTAAACTGGTGGATCTAAATTTCTAATTGTGCCTTAGTGTTAGTAAACCTTGGATGTTTTAAATTGTCACTTTACAAAGAAGCAACTTCCTCTTTTTCAGATCAAGTTAATGACTACACACAGTCACTTATACCACTCTAGGTTTAGTGAGGAACTTGCAAAAACTAATAGTCTCCCTTTTCCAAGTCAGGGGGAAAATAAAGAGGAATTTTATGGACGAGGAATAAAGCATTTGTACAGAACACGTTGAAAGGGCACATTAAGTCAGTTTTTGTCTATGATTCTTTCCCTTTATGGCATATGTTATATATTGACAGGGATTAGGTTTCTCTCCTGAATGGAACAATACGGAGTCACAGGGAGCTACTGTACTTTACAAAGCAACAGGCACAAGCAAATGGCAAAGAGAAATGTATCTCACGCAGAACTAACCAGGTTAGTTAACAGCACAGGGCTTTGCTTCATCGTTTGCAATTCTGCATCTTTTGCATTTCTCTTCTCGCTCTGCTGCGCGCTCTGCTCTCCTTTCTTTTTCGTTCTTTTCCCCCAGTTTTTTGCTCGCACTGTTACACTTTCTCTGTCCCCCTGGCTTTGTTATTCAGCATGTCTGATTAGCAGGAGCCTGATTGGCTGGCTGCCTGCTCCGAGAGAGATTCCATTCAGCTTACCCCCCACCCATCCACCCACCCACCCACCCGTAGTCAGGAAATGTGAGCGGGGCTGATGGAAGCTGATAGGCAGGGCTGGAGTGTTAGCACCAGTACTGGATGTGACAGCAGGCAGAAGAGCACTTAGCAGCTTATTCAGTGTCCGATTCGGATTCCGGCAAGGATCCAAGCATGGAATGCTGCCGTCGGGCAACTCCTGGCACACCGCTCCTCTTTCTGGCTTTCCTGCTCCTGGTAAATGCCTTTTCCTTTCTATATGTTGCTACTGCCATTTAGTCTGGGTGCTGTTGGGGTGGTGTGTGTGTGTCTTTATCTTCAAACAGCAGGTAAACTAATTTATATGATTAAAATAAAAACGTATTTTAGAACTTTAACCCCCACTTCCCAAGCAAAATAAAGTCTGCAAGACTTTGTGGGATTAGAGGTATCTAATAATATCGAGACATGAACTTTGGGATAGACTGCATAGACTTGGTGAGCGGGGACTGTATAAATGGTGGTGTGTATGCTTGGAATTTGGGTGACAGGAGTCCTAAAATCAAACTCACTCACTGTGGTGGTCCTGGAATTTTTTTGAAGGATGGGCTGTGAGGGGCTCTCCCCCACTGCCATATATGAATTCTTTTCCCTCTATGAACATGTGCTACAGACCAGGTAAAAGAGGGAATGAGAGCCTCTTTGCAGCCAACCCAGATTATAGCTCATAATTACTGCAAGTCATCTATGGATACAAGTTAATGCTAGTATTTATGAATTGAGGATTATGGTCTTTGATCTCGGATCTGCTTTTGAAGAATAAAATGCTGACTTTCTGTACGGCTCCTTTCCACAGTCACAGTGATAAGATGCTCTGCTTTTGAACATCAGCACACACTGCATTTTTGACTCAAAGTAAATGTTCCATTGTGACTCATACTTGGTTTTATGGGCAGAAAATGAACATTTACTGTCCAAAAAAAATCTACACTCAAAATATTAATAGCAATGCACATTTTTTAAACCAGAGTGTTCTGGGCAGGCTGCTTAGTAAACCTCATCTGAAGGGTTGATTCCAAAATTTGCACACACTGATTCCAAACAAACGTGATTGTAGCTCTCCCTGTCACATTTATGGCAAGCCAGCACTCACTTCCTCAGAAGGTAACAAGGCAGGAAGGGAGCAAGGTAAAAATGCAACAAATATATAGGTTGCATTGATTCATGGATGGTGAAGGAATGTTTTGTTCTGATTAGGCTCTGACAAATTTGATCTGCACTATAATTACGAAGAAAGGAAGTAAGCCATTTGGTACAAATTGAAAAACTCCAGGAAGATTCATCAGCGAGTAATCAGACAGTGATTAACTACTTTATACATTCCCACTTATTTGCATCATGGTAGCCAAGAAATCATAATGCTACATTGCAAATGCTATAAATGTAGAAATATATTTTTAAGTTTTTATGGAAATTTAAAGGCAAGCTGAATTTTAGGCATGAATGGACTGTAAGTTTTAGTCGCTCTGAGTAATATAAAAAAGCAGAATGTTTAGGTGTACTTTATGACTAGTGAACCCAGCAATTTATGAAAGGTGTCTCATTTTTTCCATATGGGACATGTTACTTATATACACACCGTTAGTTTGCCTCGTCTCTCCTTCTTTGTGATTTTTTTTTTAAAATGTGTATTTTCCCGTTGAATTGTATCATAAAACAAATTACCAGCACACATTACTTTTTGGTATCTTCCATATGAAGTATGATCTCATTATACTTTGGAAAAACTTTTCCGTTTAGGAATAGATTGTTTTGCTACTCATTTGTTAAGTGCATTATATTCCTCCTTGAAATCTTGAATGTTCATGTATGTATTTGAGCATATAATGAGACTTACGTGGAAAAAAAGGAGTCTGCTTATTTCAGTTAAAACATAAAACATATTTTCTTTTTAATTACAATAATTGTGTTATGAGGCTAAAATGTAATCAAACCTAGGTTTGTTTTATGCCTGTATTTAAATAAACTGGGATTCTGAGAGTTATGCTAGAAAAGAAAGAGAACTGACTGGTGAGTGCCAAGATACATCCCTCTGCAGAGTGATAACAGCTTAGTAATACCTGCCATGTATTGTGTGTCTGAAAGTGCCAAATGCTAGACCAGTTGTTTGAAAAGCATTACAAGGCATCATCACAATAACCTTGTAAATAAGACATTTTAAAACCCATTTCACAGCTAAGGAAATAAGCTTATATTTGAGCCCCCAGATCACACACGTAATGGAGAAAAAAATAACCTGTTTGCTTTGTACTATGGTTATCAAATGTTTAGCAATGATGGAAGCACTAGCATAGGTTGGTCTTTAATCTTTGCGATATTTAGGCTTTTTGCATCGTATTGGCCATTAAAGCTATGTACAGTAATATAAGCACTTGCTATACTTGCTCATTAACTGCCCCCTTTAGGTTTGCAGCCCAAATTCAATCATTGGCCTAAGAGAAAGTGACCTTTAGCCTGATCAGTAGTTGACTTAGAACTAGAAGTGTGATGTTGTCAGCTCAACCTTCAATCTAGATAGAGAAATTGAACTAGTTGGCTTGTTTTCTTCTGTAATTGTTTTATACATGACAAGAGTCTATCTGCTTTTAGAGTTAAGCAATTTTAAAGATCCCTTGAACTTCATTGGAAAACATCCTTGTTCAGTGGCAAGCCACTTTCTACTTCAAAACAGCCTTCATATCACTGAATCGTCTGTATCATGACCTGGTTCTTGAGTGTGTACAAATATCAAATGTTGTTCATCTTTGGTTTTGGCAAAGCCCTTTCCCCTTGAGGCACTATTCCTGAGAAAATGAGGTACTTGTGTTTTTTGTATCTATTTTAGGTTACCACCCATATTTTCATGCAAAGCTCACACATCATAGATTTATTTTTTTATTCTGGACGCAATAGGACAATAGTACTGATCAAGAGATTTTCATCCTGATATTCAGGTCAAATGAAACCACATAACTGAACTTTACCCATCTTCCCACCCTGCTTCCCTTTTTCATTCTTCCTCTTTTGTTCCAATTGTTTAGATTAAAAAGAATGTGGCAGAAACCATGACCAGCCATTGACATATGTGTCCATCCAAACTTAAAGTCAAATCATTTCTTGTCAGGAAGGCATTTAATGAAATTTGCATTTGCTTTTTGTTTCTTTTAAGTGGTTTTAAGCTCTTTAGCCTGCTATTGTGGGAGTTGCAAGAGTAACACTTGGAATTATAATAAAGTACATGTGTTTTTCAGTTGAATTTCTTTTTCTTCTCTGCACTAATTTATACATGGAAACTAGTCAAACACAATAGCCCATTCCCTTCAGTCACTCTGGCACTCTCCTCCACTATTATCTAAGTGGATCTATCTTGGATGGCGAGAAGCACCATTAGCTTGTGGAATGAATGTTAAATCCCTTATTTACAGCAGATTGTGGCCTGCTCCAATAAGAGTGAGGGAGTCTGTGTGTGTGTGTGTGTGTGTGTGTGTGTGTGTGTGTGTGTGTCTATGTGTCTATGTGCATGAGCAAGCATCTTTCTCTAACTGTTCACTCTACATCTATTTCTCATGCCTAGACTGTCTTTAAATCAAGCTTAAGGATTTTTTACATAAATTTGCAAAACATAGTGAGACTTTTTTTTTTTTTTAATTCTTTTCTTCATGTTTTTCTGAACTTTCTTGTCTAGACATGGTCAGCAGCATTTTTATTTTCTCAGGCTGCTGTTTTTAGTGTTTCAGTCTGTTGAGGACCACTTTCTGGCCTCCGTCATTATTTTCATGTGAACCAGTTCTGTCGCTTCATATAAGTTGAGGGAAGTATGTCCAATAGTGGTCACTAGTGAACTACAAAAGAATCCTGTTACACCAGGAAAATCTTTCCTTGAAAGACTACATGGATATTGAAGACTTTGGAGAGAAAGAGAGAAAATGAATAAATGAATGCATTTGTGCATTTCTACAAGTATCGATATATGTCGATTCCCCTTTACCAATATGTGTGAATATGCTGAAAAGGAGTTCTCCAGCACACAATGTGTTGGGCTGTTACTCAGACTTAGGAGCTGCACAAATTCATTCTTATATGCTTACAGCAGAGTTAAAGTCAGGGTTTGTGTAATTTTAATCAGTAAAGTGTAGTTAATACCTATAGTTTTTTTTAACCCAGTTTATGTTGGTGCATTTTGCACAGAATTTGTGGTTGGATCAGAAGTGGTCTGATGTTTTGCTTCTCCCCTTTATTATGGCTTAATCAAAATATAATTTTAAATCTTTCAGGAAAAAGACAGTGTCCTGTGAATTTCAGCATTTCCTACAGCACCTAGTAGAGTGTTTTTTGTATATCGGCATCAAAACTGTTTGTGAACTAAATTAAGAGAAGAAAGGAATTTTAGAGACTATTACACAGTTCTCTAATCCTCCATAGACTGTCTGTTTCCTGACTTCATATAGAGTCCAGTTTCTTTGGTCAAGTGACAGCTCTGCTTTGAGTTTGTCTATTTCAGGCTTCAAGTATAATTATTTAAGTTTCTCACATCTAACTATTTAAGTGGCATTCTTCACTTCTCTTGTTATGCATATTCTACTGGTTCTTGTGGTCTCAGGAGTAGAGTGACCCAGAAGTGACCTCTTCATAGCATGAAAACCATAGTCTTCTCTGGAGTGAGAGCATTCCTTGTCTCATTAGAATAACCTACTGGTTAAGTGTATTGAGATAATCATAGGAAAATGTGTCTAAATCAAGTTTTATAGTCTTGCCATTTTTACTAATTTTCTTCTTCTTAAGAACTGGCTTCAAACTTGGTGTTTTCTCCAGAATGAGACAAGGTCATGTCATTTTTCTGTCTGCATCATAACAACCATACCATGTGGTTGAATTTTGGCTTGATTGGCAGTACTGGCTCATGAGTGGCTTAGGACTGGCATACCAGGGGTGATGTCAGTCCTAAAGGATCCTAATTGAAATAGGCCAGCACAGCTGTGTGGGGAGCCTGCCTGCTCACTGGGGTAAGCTGTTGCTATCAACCTCTTCTTTCCATGAGCTCAAAAATAAATGACTAAATCTCCCCAATTCCTGAATTTCAAGATTAAGACCTACATTGAATAAAGCTTAACTGTTCTGGCTTCCCTTCCTTGGGACTTTGCTAACTAGATCACCCTGCTTGTAGGGCAGTTAGAAGTTTTCTGGCCATGTCACGACGAGGAGCCGGTGGTAGTAGCCTGCAGCCAGCAGTGACCTCTGGCTTTTTATTTGTTGTATTTTCAGAAGCTCAGTATTTATAAATCTGTTTGAATGTTTTTTGACATCTGTTGATGGTGTTTATTTCAGTCATATAAACATATCTCTTTAACTATTGTAACCTTCATTTGAAGAAATACTGTCATTTCTGTGTTTGACTACCCTCACACCAAATCCCACCAGTGTATAGCTGCACGTACAGGCAGTGTTTAGTGATTATTTTTCACAGGCATAAATAATTAATTATATTCTTTACAACATTTTAGATGTACCTTCGTCTAGTTCTTGTGCTTCCTTTCATTTATCTCTGCCATGGTACATCTCATATGGTACTTACATTTCTGTCTACTTCACAAAAGTGTGGGTGACAACAGGAGTGGCTTGTTCTTCCTCTATCAAAATGTCTGGTAATTAGATCTCAGTAAATGTTTTTGGATGAATGAATAAATGGATACATATTAATAAGAATGACTTGGCAAGAAAAGGTGAAAAGAAGGCAAATTACAAGTAGCCAGGGGAAATGTAAACATCCATTTCACATGTGAAGCATTTCACTGATTCTGGCGTTGGTAAGACCAAGTCAACAACTCTAATAAATTCCAAAAGGAAGACATACTTGTATACTTTGTTTTTCTCTCTCTCTTAAACATATACATCTACACAATGAACTATAATTAATATTCCCTTTTGCTGTTGTTAATTAGAATGAATTGTACACATTTCGTGTCTTTTTAAATCTATTTAGTTCTCAAGTATTTTTCCTTTAATAAAATTAATCCTCAGGAAGAAAACTCATTTCTTTTTACCACTGGGCACAAAGATAAATTATATTTCCCAGACTTCTCTGTGATTGGATGGTGCGATATGATTGAGTTCTAGTCCATGGATTATACAGAGGGTGCCAAAAAAAATGTATACACATTTTAAGAAAGAAAAAAGCTATTAAAATTGTAATACTCAATGTACTCGTATACCGATAACAAAAAATGAATACAAGTCACATTTGACTTCTGCAATTACAAGAGGTACTCAAAGTGGTTACCATCAGCCTCCAGACACTTCTGATTACAGCAAACTACTACTTGAGCAATGTTGACCAAAATGTCCATTTGTATACTTTTTTTGGCGCCCCCGGTAGTTAGAAGTGATGTACGGCAATTCTAGGCCTGACATCTCCAATATAATCCTCTAAGCAACAAGCACTCTTTCTTTACATGCCTGTTGGATGCAGATCATTAAAGAACTTTAAGACTCTAGAGAATGGCAAAGCCACCAAATGGAAGGCATCGGTCCCTGAATGACTACATGGAGCAGAGCCCCATACCGCCACTATCATAGAGTTACATTTGTGAACATTCATTTAACCATGAGCAAGAAATAAACCTTTATTGTGTTAAAACATTGAGACTTGTGGGAAGATGTTACTTGTGTACTGAAAATCTTTTAAAATAATATATGCTTCAAATTTAAATGACATGTATCTAATACTCACTGATACTAATACTAATAAGTACTAATACGACATTCCATTTGTTATATGGGAAAATTGAAATAAGAAGATGCCATGTCATCCTAATGGTGGTTTACAACTTATCACACACCTAGACTGTGCTAAGTACTTGGGAGTATGTGCCAGTACTGCAGGAAAAATATGAAAATGGGTTCACGTCCATTTTTCAAACATAGAATCCAACAGTGAGTGAAGCGGTAAGAAATGAGAAAAAGAACCAAGAGAGACAGGGCTGTGGTAAACAGTTGAAGTCTAATCTCTTGGAGCAAAGCAGAACTGACCAACCTACTCAAGGACTCAGAATTACACAGATCTAAGGGGAAGGCAAAGAAAACAGTAAAAGATACCAAGAAGCAGAAACCAAGGCCCAACACTGATACCACACCAGAGACAAATGTCAGAAAATAAAAGAGTGGACAACTGACAGAGAGGGGAACAGACTCACACAGCCAAAGAAAACAAATGTTTCACACAGCAGCATATAAAGTAAAATGCACTTCTTGAATATACCTAGTCTCAATCCATTTTCTAGGAGATCATGAAAGTGTCATGAAAGAGCAGTGGTTTTAGGGCGTAACATCTTGGCTGTAGCAATGATTCTAGCTCTGTGATTATGGCCCAGTCACATAACTCACTCCAACTTTTGTCTCCTCTTCCATGCACTATTGCCCATTCCACCGAACTCTCTAGGATGCTGGGAGAGGCAAATGCATCATTAGGTATTTTGTAAACTCCAAAGTACTATAAAGCTCAAGTGATTAATTTATGTTAAAATCATTAATCTATCACCAACTGTATACTCAACACAGAGCTAGGCTGCATGGAAGACAGAGTAAGACACAATCCTGGCAATGAGGAGTTTGGCAGTGTGCTGGATATTTTGTTGTCAGAGTATTTTTTAAATGTTTCAAAAACCTCTTCTGTAGGGAATGGATATTATTATTTTCAATTGCCCCACGAGACGGTTCATCTTCTGCACCTGCATAGACTCTGTTTAATTTTCTTATTCACATGTAAATGTAAATTATGGCTTCCCACAGATTATTAATCTATTATTTTCATAGATAGTATCAGTCAGTATTTGACTTCAAACGTTATTTTTTCCCTCATTTCCGTAGTTCAGAATATCAATTTGTTCAGCAGGACACATTAGAACAGTGTCTTAGTTAACATCAACTCTTTAGGAAAAGAATTTTTCTCAGAGCGAATTCTTATCATTGTGAGAATTACCACTAATTATGTGTGACCAAAAATATCTAGGGAGTTTCATCTGCCCCATTATCATTGGGGCATCATGCTGGCAGACTTCTGGCTTATGTAGTTTCCACTACATTGTGCTTACTTTGTAATAACCAAAATCCATGCGGAAAAAAAAAAACAAAAAACCAAGCACATTCCACTTGGAATTTCTGTAAGTGCAATTACTATAGTAGCGTTCATCTCCCTTCCTCATTAGATTTTTCTCTAAAGTTCTTATTAAAAATAAGTTAATTATGGTAAATCTAAAAAGACCTTCTGTATTGAAAGGGAGACAGTTGAGAGAAAGGGAATAGCAGAAAAATCACTGTCTGAGCATATGCCATTTATAATAGAGGAGATTTATTCCACTTCTGAGGCAAGAAATTGCAGGACTCTAATAGTTTCACCACCTGTGAATTATTTGGGTGCACCTCATAAGCGGGTTCTTTCTTCTATTTGTTTAAAGAAATAAGTGGTATGTTCGCCAATTCTACACTACATTAATTTTCACAGAGTTTCCATTTTCATCTTCATTGCTTTTTCAGATTTTTTTCCAAAGCTTATGCCATTCTTCAACTAAAGCTTTGGGTATTTTCCCCTTCAATTTTTGTCCAGGGATTTTCTCTAAGTCAATTCAGCCTATTGGCATAAATGTTGGGACAAAGGAGGGAAGGAGTGTGATAACCTAAGACATCCTGACATAAATTCCAAGAGCCCTAAAGAAATGAGACAGGAAATTATGAGCAACCTATAATAAATTCAAACTGTCCAATAAAATAAATATACCTTACTTTATTCTCATAGTAAGCTACAGTAGGGTGTCCGATTTCTCAACCTACTTTGCCGCCTGTAATCTCAGTCACCATTTGAAATCTGCCAGAGTATTGTTCAAATATTGTACTTCATCAGTAGAACCAGAAACGAAAAAAGGTCATGGAAACAATAAGAACTCCTACTGTTCAGGTGCTGAAGTGAGATTTAGAAGAAAGTTTTTTAGAAATGTCTGCGTTTTCATTACAGTTGTTATAACCATTGGTCATTGAGACCAAATATAATTTTCCTCATATGCCACACATTTTTACTTTGTGGCTTGTAGCTAGTCTGAGTTAACAAACATGCCTTGAAAGTACTTTTACAGAGTTAGTTTAATTGACATTTGGAATACTGGAACGTGGATTCATAGTGGTGTAGAATTAAAAGGAATCTTCAAGGTAGCATAAAATGTGACCTCAATTGACTGATCTCTTTGAAGGCAGGAGTTTGGTTTTATTTTGTCTTGGATATCTTTTCATCTCTAGCACCAGGCAGCGTTTAAAACGTGGTCGGACAATTAAGTTCATGAACTCATCCTAGAAAAAGTGCTACATACCTCACTGCTGAATATCACTACTGTCACCTTCAAAGTACTCCCCTTGGGAAGCTATGCACCGATGCCAGCGCCTAGTCCACCTTTCAAAGAATTTTGAAACTCTATTTCTGGAATGGCCATCAGAGCTGTCGTCGTATTACCCTTGATATCCTGAATGTCATCAAAATGTCTTCCTTTCAATATTTCCTTTATCTTTGGGTAAAGAAAGAAGTCCTTGGGGGCCAGATCAGGTGAGTAGGGAGGGTGTTCCAATACAGTTATTTATTTACTGGCTAAAAATTCCCTCACAGACAGTGCCGTGTGAGCTGGTGCATTGTCGTGATGCAAGAGCCATGAATTGTTGGCAAAAAGTTCAGGTTGTTTTCGTTTAACTTTTTCATGCAGCCTTTTTAGCACTTCCAAATTGTAAACTTGGTTAACTGTTTGTCCAGTTGGTACAAATTCATAATGAATAATCTCTCTGATATCAAGAAAAGGTTAGCAACATCAATGCAACAAGTTGGCGAACTTAATTGTCAGACCTCATAAATGCAAAGCGTTCAGCTTAAGTTTGTTATTTGAATAAATAAGTTAATTGCCTATCTCAGTCCTTTTATTTTGTAGATAATTGAACTTAAAATGTAAATGTGTGCAAAGAGATTTGAGGTATATTAGCCAGGAACACCCAGTAGGTAGGACCAACTCCTGGAAGTTGGATCTCTTTCCTTTGAGTCCATACTCCTTTGAGAAAGAGTTCATTCCTTTTCTCTTATCCTGTGTGGCCTCTAAGGCCCTTTACATACTCGTAAGAGCCAGATGAGCCAGCCTAGGTAGAGAAAGGTCAAAATATTGAAATTGTCGCATGCACAAGAAGCCAAAGAACCCACGAAGCTGATGAAAACTCATCTTGAGTAAAAACTCAAGGATCATTGTTAGTTCATAAACGTTAGAGGGATGGGGCAAAAAGGGGACTGAAGTTTGTAAAGCTTGTCTCTCGCCCTAGACTTGTGTCATATCAATAAACTTCATTTCTCTTGCTTACGAGCTGAATGAAAAAATGTGAAAATTTTGGTGATGTATATGTGACAGTCACTTCATGCAGAACCTTGCACATATAGGTCTCCAAGTAATATTAGCGTCCTTCCCTCTGTACAAAATAGCATATTCGTTGAGAATCTGCTATATATGAGGCACCATGCTAGTTACTGGGTATACTGTGTTGAATAAAATAGACATGATTCTAAAGATGGATCTTTCTACATATAATAGAAAGGATTTGGGACAGGGAGGAAAGGAGGAGGGCAGGAATTAATTGGCCCGTACTTTCCATTGGTTTTATGTTGCTGTCATGATATTTTCTTTAAATTGTATATTTAACTATTGCTGATGTAAGGGGGTCTCTGCCTAAAGAAATAGACACATTAATTCATTATTTATAGTGATTCAAGAAAGAATGTGTTAGAAAAACTCTAAAACTCTAAAGATTTATATTTAAGGTCACTTCTTTAAGTTATGCCTTTTTTCCCCTGGAATCCTCTTTTTTAGTAATACTGAAACCTAAGCTTAATGAGTGTATTACTTTGTCTCAGTGTTTATTTGATACATAAACACCTGTCTTTTCAATTTTAGGACTATGCTTAAATAGTGAAAGCTTTAAACCAGCCCCTCATTCAAGAGAATAAAAGGCCTCAGTGGCATATCGAGCACTAATGAAAGTAGGGTTTACCTCAAAAGGTTTAGCTTGCTCTGTGGAAACCATTAGTATGTGGGACCTTTACAAATCTTTGAGCATCATCCTGGTGACCAATTAGCATGTTCTCAGCTCTCTGCAAGAAAGGGCTCTGATTTTCCAGCATTTCTGCCATGTCCCTATTACCAGTCCCAACCCGCTTTAATCCTAGACAGGCATTCTTACTCCGGTTGTTCCACTTGGCTGACTGGAGTTCAGCGGTGCTGGGACTCATATCAATGGACCTGTTTTGGCTATTGACTCCAGGATCTTGATTTTGCGAAACCCATTTAGTGGTTTATGCCTACTTGAGAGTTCTAGAAAAGTGAAAGCCGTGATTCCCAGCTGTTGGGATTTCATAGGCCATTAAAATTTCAAAAGTAAATAACAATGTGTTTATAAGTAGGTAGGAAGTATGGAAAACAGATACAAAGTTTTTAATTCCTTCGTTTTGTGAAGACGTTAATAAAATAAACTTCTATCACCATAGTTGCACAAATGAAATAATAGTTCATGCTGCAATATGAGATGCATTTTACATATATTGAATTATCTAATTCTCATAACAACCCTATGGAGTAGTTACAATTATTTTTCTCGTTGTACAAATGAGGAAACATGCTTCAGGTCAGTCAGCTAGTTAGTGGCAGAGTGCAGATTTGAACCCAGGCAGAGTTCATTCTTGTCCCACTTTTACCTTTTTTTTTTTTTCAAACTATGCAAACTAAAGGTTATTTGAATAAGCCCAAATTTCCAAATATACAGGAAAAAATCTAACTCACCACATCTAGCTTTATGGAAAACTAAGCAAAGTCCTTCTTTTTCTTTTTATTTCTTCTTTGTATCGGTAAAAACTTTGTCATGGACTGGCATGCCCTATGCCAAACACTTTCCTTAGGACACAAAGGTAAATAAGACACAGTCACATGCCCCAGGAAAGACACAGATTCTAAATAAAGTTTTAGAAAGATAACACAGACAGGCTAAATGGAGGGAATAAAGTTCAGTAGTAGCAC